>NW_022436946.1:79103053-79393254 GCF_009761245.1 Sapajus apella | reverse complement strand
CCCCAACTGACCCCAGTGTGTAGTGCTCCCCTCCCTGTGTCCATGTGCTCTCATCGTTCAACACCCGCCTATGAGTGAGAACATGCGGTGTTTGATCTTCTGCTCCTCTGTCAGTTTGCTGAGAATGATGGTTTCCAGGTTCATCCATGTCCCCTCAAAGGACCCAAACTCATCATTTTTTATGGCTGCATAATATTCCATGGTGTATATGTGCCACATTTTCCCTATCCAATTCTAAGCAAAAAGAACAAAGCGGGGGGGCATCACACTACCAGACTTCAAACTATACTACAAGGCTACAGTAATCAAAACAGCATGGTACTGGTACCAAAACAGAGATATAGCCAATGGAACAGAACACAGGCCTCAGAAGCAAAACAACATATCTACAACCATCTGATCTTTGACGAACCTGACAAAAACAGGCAATAGGGAAAGAATTCTCTGTTTAATACATGGTGTTGGGAAAGCTGGCTAGCCATGTGCAGAAAGCAGAAACTGGACCCCTTCCTGACACCTTACACTAAAATTAACTCCAGATGGATTAAAGACTTAAACATAAGACTAACACCATAAAAACCCTAGAAGAAAATCTAGGCAAAACCATTCAGGACATAGGCATAGGCAAGGACTTCATGGCCAAAACAACAAAAGCATTGACAACAAAAGCCAAAATAGACAAATGGGACCTAATCAAACTCCACAGCTTCTGCACAGCAAAAGAAACAATCATTAGAGTGAATCGGCAACCAACAGATTTGGAAAAAATTTTTGCAGTTTACCCATCTGACAAAGGGCTGATATCCAAAATTTACAAAGGACTAAAGCAGATTTACAAGAAAAAAACTAACAAGCCCATTCAAAAGTGGGCAAAGGATATGAACAGACACTTCTCAAAAGAAGACATACGTGAGGCCAACAAACATATGAAAAAATGCTCATCATCACTGGTCATCAGAGAAATGCAAATCAAAACTACACTGACATAATTGTTTCTTAAACACATTCTAAAGATTTGAAATAGAATAGGAGGCCTGAAAAATCATTCCAGTCGTCCTCCAGAATATATTATTATAAAACATTAATTTTCATGTGAATGGTGTTAAAATGGTAAGATTCTATCAATTAGTCTATCACAGAAATAAACACAATTCTAGTAAAAAAAATACTCGGGATTCAACAGACACATTTCAGCCACTGTGCAGAATACTGTTCTATAAAAATGCTCTCGTCCTGTAAGGTTTTTGGAAGGAGGAGTTCTGGAAGAGAACATTTTATTGAGGCAAAGGCATTCTATTTGCTTAAGAGAGTAATTTAGGCAGGAGATAGGGAAAGGTGAATGGCTTCTGCCTGTGGCCTTAGAGTGGGGATAAGAAGAACCTTTCTTGTGAGGATTAAATAAGTTCCATCAAACACTTACTTCCATAGCTCTGACAAACTGCTTGTTCAAAAAAAAAGTCTTTTAAGTGTTAATTTTATTGTGACTACCCACTTCCACTCCAGTCTGCATTTCTCACTACAGTCAAGATAAATAAGGGCCCAGGTAGGAAAAGTGAACATGAGTGAACTCTACCTGATAGCTGAGGAGCAGCGAATGTGACTGCCCCATGCACCAAGAACCGTGTGTGGTCCCCAGGCTGCCACAGGTTACTAGAAGTGGTTATTTGAGTCACAACTCGACAGTGACTTTTTTCAGGGAGAAGATAAGATTAAGGCAGGAATGTCAATTTCTCTGTTCAAGACTTCCAGAGAGCAGCTGGCCAGAAAACGTTTTCATGCCATACTTCCTAAGAGGGGCCAAAATCTCATGCTTGTCCTTTATGTCCAAGGTTAAATGAGTTAATATTTATAAAGCACTCAGAGTAGGAACTCTGCAACTAATTCAAAAGTTTCTTCTCTGAGATTTCAAAACAACAGGTAAGAATAGCAAGACTCCATTTTGTGCTTTAAGTCTCCTTTTATCTGGCCCAATTATAGGCTTCTTTGCTTCAGTCAACAGAAATTATGACCTAGTCATGAGAAATTTCCCCTCTTCTCCTTAGTTCATTTTGAATCCAGGTAGCCTGGCTGCCAAAATTATTTTTCTTTTTCTTTGTCTTTTTGGGTTCTTTCTTTTTTGGGAAAACATCCAACTGATTTACTATAAAGCCATTGAATTCATATAGCATTAATTAAATACTAAATTGTGTTTTTGTTGCTTTTAGATGTATTACAAATAAGAATTCTGGGGAGTCGATGTAGAATTGTGCTGTGTCATTTCAGCATCCATTAAGTGACTGAGAATTTTCTTACTTGCTTTTAGTGCATAAATATTCTGTCATGATCCAGAGACTGTGACAAACATAGACTCTCCTTCTGCAACAGCTTCTGTTTATCCTACTTCCCTAATATATTGGCCATTTCACCGCTTAATAGCACTTAATTTTTAGCTAGGTATGAAAATCAAGGAGATAAGGGACTGAGACTTGCCACTTTTACTTCTGGTCAGAGACTCATAAAAACCTTAGTTCAAAGGTCATGATATTGAAAAGAAATGCTTGCATGTTTAATTGAGCAACGTGCAGTTAACCCTCTACCATAGACAACTAAGAGGGGGTTACATATGATGATTCTCAAAAGTAGGAGAAAGTTTCATATGCCTGGTGGCTGAGGAATAGACTAGGAACCTGAAGTCTATAGCATGAATGGAGTATGACCCCTCCGGTTTTCCTTCAGTCTTTTGATTCCATTATTTGAATGCATAATTTCACATGTATTTATTCAGAAATATGTGCACCCAGACTACTTTCTGCTAAATGCAGACTCCTACTCTTAAACACTGGTGAGAAAAGCCTGCTAACTGACATTTGCAATTTCAGGATGGCACCGTGTGGGAGAGAGAACTGCCAATCATTTCTGCCAACATCACTCTCAGGGGGAGACTAAATGGAGCTAGCATGGTCCAATTAAAAGAAGCAATTATGAATAATGGAAAGTAAACAAATATAAGAAAAATGATATTGCAGATTATCGTGGGTACTCACAATGAAAAGCTGCAGCCTGTGTCACCTTTGTTTCTAAAGCTATTAATCTTCTTTAATTTTCTTGAAGATTTTTACATGAAATAATCAAGAAGAAATCCTTAAACCTCATTTCATAACTAAGCAAAATTCACCTTAGTAGAATAATTTAAAAGCTCTTTACAGATCTTTAATTAGGTCAAATTTTTACATGGTCTTTGGGTTAGGAAAAATATGTAAACTATTATCCTGTGACCCATTTTGCTGCTTAATTATAGAAACTGTTGTAAAACCGCCCTTTAAAAAAACTGATTTAATATATAATGTGTGAGATTTCCTTCTGTGGTATAATACAATCCAACTGTCATAATTCGAAGAGTTTGACAAGCTTCATCTTTATGGCTTCCCCTGTGTGCAAGGAATATGGAAGCATGCACTATGATAGCATGTAAGTGTGTGCTCTTATCTCTAAAGCACAATGATATATAACCTTTTACCATTGCCAATAAGCATCATGTTAAATTAATTGACCTTGGTTCACTTGCACTATGATGCAATTATCAAATATCTTTAGACATCAACATTTTGGTTACATATCCTAAACAGAAAAAAAAAATGCCCCACCCCAAATTCTGCTACGAGTGTAGAAATATATATTTTTTGCAAATTATTTTTCCTACTGTGAATATCTCTATACTTTGGTTATGTAACATAAATTTATATTAGAGAGCCAAAGTACAAATCTATATTACCGACCAGTGATAATCAGAATGATCAAGGATAAAAGGCACAAGTGAAAGGGAAAAATATCTTTGGACACGTAGAAAGCTATAGTGAATGGCTAAAAGAAACATGTCCTTCTTTAGTACTGAAAAATTGCTAATGTGACCAAAGGGATTAGGAAGCAATCAATTGATCTCTCTGGGAGCTACAAAAATATAAAAAATAATACTAAACATGAGTAGATATGGTAAAGATTTTAAATCATCTCTCAAAGGTGTTTTAAGCTGACTCCCAACTGAGAAGAGATGAAGGTCCAGAGAATTCATGCACAGACATGCACACAGGATCTGCTACAAAAATACTAAATTGATAGCTGATGCCAAGTTTTGCTTTAGCTGATGTTTAAAACATGCTGGAAAATGCAATTTTGCTAAGCAAGGAAAGTAAAACCATCTTGATCTCGTAAGCTAGCACATCCTTAAAGCAATGAACCCATAAAGCCTGTTGATGCCAATGTAGCATTAAGTTTCACTAGGTAAAAGACTACAAGTGTTGACTCTACTTATTCCTGTCTGTGGAACTAGCCATTTACCCAGTCACAGACCTCACATCAGGCATCCTGAAGTAGATGCTATTTCATTAGCATCACTTTCTGCCAGAAAATGACATTTTCTTGGAGCAGAGCCAGGCTACAGGCATGAGCAATGTGTTAGAGATTCTGGACTGGATTTCTTCAGGGAATGGGTAAGGTTATCTAGTCTAGTACATGGTAAAAGCTGCTATGAGTGACAGATGGAAAAACTTCATATACCTTATGTTGTTGGGCAAAACTAGATCTTTAAAATCCCTTTACATCAATTCTCTAGAGCTTGTTCGTGTACATGTACACATTCCCTCTTAATTCTGCCAGCAATGTATTGTCATACCCACTTTCCAAATGCAAAAGTTGAGGCAATTCCTAGCTATGAAACAGAGGTATATTTAGAATGCTAACCAAATGCAGACAGTGACTGTAACCACAAACTTGAACATATTCTATGTTTTGTAGATGTGTTTTCAACTCTTCCAGTGTTATGTAGCACAAACTTGTTAGTCATCGACATAATTTTAATTCAGGCAGTTACAATTGTTTGCTTTTTTCTTAACTTTGCAGAACACTTGTGATGAGTTTTTACAAAACACCTACACGACGTTTCTTACTGAACCAACCTGCATGTTTGTCAGTTTTTCCCATTGCAGAAAATACCAGAACTACATACTTGTATATCCAAAATACTACCTCTCTCCAGGCCCCATTTCCCCCCATTCTGATGCAGGATTGCCATCTGGTGGAGCACAGAAGGCACTTCTGGTTTGGACTGAACCCAAACAGTATGATTGTTTCTCAGTGAGGCTTCCAAGGATCAGCATAGCAAATGGGAACCCTGTTTCTGGTCACAAATGGATATGAGCCAACTGTGAAGAAATAAGCCAATGGTAATGCAGCAGACAGTCACTGGGAGCTGCAGCGATTATAGCGGGTCATGATTTGGCAAGAAGAAATAATACTCTCAGCTAAAGAAGAGATCACATACTTTATTAGCAATGATTTTTAAAAATTATATACATGACATATATACATATATGTATATATGCATGCACATAATATGTATATGTGCATGCACATATGTGTGCACATACACACACTCATGCATATATACATAAAAGGGGCATGCACGGCCTATATGAGGCTGCTTGGGCACCATCAAGTGTCCAGACATTTTGTATTGCATATATGTATACATTATATGTGTGTAATATATATGTATGTGTGCATGTGTCTGCATGCTGTGTGTATGTCTGCGTGCTTGTGTGTGTGTAACAGAGAAGGTAAATAAAATCACAATGAAAAAGAGTAGCCTTAAAAAGCTATAGCAGATAGAGCAGAGTTACCTTTTTCCCCCTCATTCATTCTCCTCACAAACATGCTCCTTTGCTAGAGTCCCAAAAAGAAACGCGCAGTTTCCAGCTAACTGGGCAACATGGGGTCACTGAAGATCTGGAATCCCTTTTACAGGTAGAGATCATGTAACCATTGCAGAAGACATACTGACAAACCATGAACCACTGCCGCAGGGAGGACTGAACAACATTTATCGTATCTGATCTTGGATAAAAATCAGTATCAATCATCAGTGGAAAGAAAGCAGGTCTTAATAGTATGTCTGCCTCTGACTTTGTAGCTTTCAGAAAGAATGGAGCTTTTCATGTGCCAAACACTTTGCCAAATTCATCTAGGCTAATCACAGGTATTAAACATATGGTATTATTTTTAAAATCTGAGGCTTAGAGAGAGGCTTAAGAATTTTCTCAGAGTCACACAGCATTTATTCATGCTACAAATGATGTGCTCCTGACAACGTTATACATACAATGGACGAAATGAGAAAGAGAGTGTATTGACTTCTTTATTTCCCTGCTTCTTATTCTAGCTACCCCTGTGTAATGGGAAGAATGTTTTAGAAGGAAATAAAACTACAGAAGAAACATTTTTTTTTATCCTACAGAGCAGATTCCCTAAGAATCTTTTTTGCTTTGAAAATAATAATTTTCAGGTTGAAGAATTCCATTTAATCAGAGAAAAGTATACATATATTAGTTCCCATCTAAAGAAAGTGAAAACTGGTTGTTTTATATTGCATAGCCTGTATTCACTGTTAGATCTTTGAATAAGAAATAATCCTGAGTAACTGCAGGGATATCCATATGCAGAGTGGAATAACCTTTAAAATATTTAGAGGTTCATGTTTCTCCACATCCTCTCCAGCATCTGTTGTCTCCAGACTTTTCAATGATCGCCATTCTAACAGGAACACTTTTACACTGTTGGTGGGAGTGTAAATTAGTTCAACCATTGTGGAAGACAGTGTGGTGATTCCTCAAGGACCTAGAAATAGAAATTCCATTTGACCCAGCAATCCCATTACTGGGTATATAACCAAAGGATTATAAATCGTTCTACTATAAGGACACGTGCACACGAATGTTCATTGCAGCACTGTTTACAATAGTAAAGACCTGGAACCAACCCAAATGCCCATCGATGATAGACTGGACAGGGAAAATGTGGCACATATACACCATGGGTTATTATGCAGCCATCAAAAACGATGAGTTTGTGTCCTTTGTAGGGACATGGATGGTCCTGGAAACCATCATTCTCAGCAAACTGACAGAAGAGCAGAAGATCAAACACCACATGTTCTCACTCATAGGCGGGTGTTGAACAATGAGAACACATGGACACAGGGAGGGGAGCACTACACACTGGGGTCAGCTGGGGGGAAATAGGGGAGGGACGGTGGGGGGTGGGGAGTTGGGGAGAGATAGCAAGGGGAGAGATGCCAGATGTAGGTGATGGGGAGGAGGGCAGAAAATCACACTGCCACGTGTGTACCTATGCAGCAATCTTGCATGTTCTTCACATGTACCCCCAAACCTAAAATGCAATAAAATAAATAAATGGGGGAAAAAGGTATTTAGAGGTTCAGTCCCTAACAGCTACATCATTGAGAATGAAACTGCTGTTTTTCCAACTATTTTCTTCTTTGTCTATCCTCAAACAAGCTATACATGTAACCCAAGTCATGGGATGGTGACCAGGGCCTCATGGTTAATTCATAGCTCTGTTATTTTGAAAACTGATCTGTGGAAGATTTGGCAACTAGTTGTCTTCATATGCTCATCAGACATGACTAAACCTTCAAGCAGAAGAGTTTAGGATATTTGAAACCCATGGCAAAATGAAGAAAGGATTAGAAAAGAAGATATAGCAATTCCCAAAGGAAGTCAGGAGAAAAATATTACAATAAATCCAATGCATAACACTTTAAAGTACATATTTGTGGGGTGATTGAAGAAATGGATGAGCACCTTATTTATGTAGCAATGTAAGAACTCCATTTTCAGTTTCATGTAGGCAGTCCTTATAAGGCTATAAATTTCGTACTTCTTAATAGTCTTTCTGGTGTACTAAACACGTGGTTTTTTTTTTTTTTTAACTTTTTATGTTGAAATAATTTTATGTTAACCAGAAGTTGCAAAAATAGTACAGAGTTCCCTTGTATTCTTCACCCAGCTTCCTTCAATGATAACTAACCTTACATAACCATAGTACATGATCAAGACAAGGAAATTGACACTGGTACACATCTATTAACTACAGACTTTATTTGGATTTCACAATTATGTAGCTTCTTTAAAAATGTTATTTAAAATGTCTTAATCGTTGTCTTAAGTATTTTATTGTGTTTCAGATAGCTGCTTTATATCTCAACTCAGAACTAAAAAATTTACTTGAAAATTGGGTGTCTTAAGGAAAGCTTTTATGTTTCATTTTAATTTGTGTTATTCTCAAATAAGTGGATAATATAACCTGCAATTGCATGAATGCTTGTGGAGTTTAATGTGATTGCTCATCTGCAAAATTAAGACTTGAAGCAAAGTCTAGTTTGGCTGTCCTCCAAGTAGTTTCTTTTCTTCAGTGAAATCATAATTTTCACCATTTCTATCAGTATCTTCTGACTGATGAGGTCATAAAATTTCTGCGATGCCAAACTTAGTTATCTGTTGGACTTTGTGTTTCCCTTTTATCTACTATGTAAACTACAGGCCGGGTGTCATTGGAAGACCTTGACATCTTTTAGTATACTGCTAATTTAGACCAGTGACGCTAACTTGTTCTTTCACAATTAAAAATATGAAGAACAAAAAAAATGTATTTGTATAATAATTTATAGTTTCAAAATGCTTTTATCTGCAGGACGTTCCTTGATCTTACACAACCCTTTGAAATAGGCAAAGGTAATAATTTTATTTCTACTTAAGCTTTGTGGGCTCCTAAGAGTAAAGGTCTCATTCATTCATAGAAAAAACTAGATTCAGCTGGGAAGATGTACTCATGCCAGATAAATCAATAGAGGAAATTTAATATGGATAATTTAATATGATGATTACAATTAGATAAAAGAGTTCAAAAAACAAGCAGGGAAGGGTGAGGCAAACCTAAGGTTAGTCACCAACAGAAGCTGCCTACCTGCTTAGAGCTGGAGGGACAAAGAAAAAAGTGGACTCCTGGATCTCAGGAAGTTGAGGTACCTTGTTAGATGAGAGCCACCCACTCATCCAACCTAACTGGAAGTCTAATGGCAAGGGAGCCAAGAAAACAAGGCTTCAGTGTACTACCCTACCACTGGTATTAAAGCAGAAGTGGGGAAGTATAGGTAATAAATATGAGATTTAAAGTGCCAATCATGTTGTTCCAAGTATACTCATTTTTTATAGATATACCATGCAATGACATATTGTTGGGTACAAAAGAGATGAAATTAGTATTAGATCTGCTGTGGAAAATTTTTCATTTTTAAAGAGGTGACCATAATGGAAACAAGCACTGCCGTTATTACTGCTAGATTTACTACCAGCTAACATTTATTGAGTAATACTTACATGTAAGGAGCTGCAATACATCATTTAAATATAGTTTATCATTTAACCCTCTGGGTCCAGTACAGTTACTCCTATTTTACAGATCATAAAATTGAGGCTTTTAAAAATTATAATGCTCACAGTGACAAGGTTGAACAGCCAAGATTCTGATGTAGACCGTTTCTAAAACCCATGCTCCTAACACTGCCCTATATTGCCTCCTGAAATATAATAAAGTTTTAAAAGTTTTAGAATTAATTATATGTGTAGGCTATACTGCAGTGGCTAATTCCTTCCAGGGAAATGGGAAACTACAGAAGAGACAACAATACACCAAAGTTGAACTTGAAATATGAGGGTCTTTCTAGGTAAATAAAAAGACCAGGGTAGTAATAACAGAACATCAGTACCAAACTGCGTATTATTTTCTAAGAACTTGGTAAGCTTGGCTACCTAGCCGCAGGTAATTCAGACCTGTTGGAGGATAGTATGGGAGGGGGAATTTTAATATGAGAAAAGTCTAGGAAGACAGTCAGAAGGCATACCATATTCAGGAGATATTAATTCACACTCAAGAAAATGGGAAGCTGTTGATGATGGTGTGCTATGGAGAGCCCTAATCAGTTCTGGTTTTGAAATAATAACCTGCAGAATTAGGTCACTATTACTACATGTTTGTAGAGTACATGATTATTATTTAGGGAAGGGATGCCCTGAAAAAATGGACCGGAGTTTAAATGTTACCTTAGTGTAGTAGATGTACCAGTAGCTGCATCTGACCTCTTATTATTCTTTAAATTCTCAATCACTGCACATCAATGTTCTTAATAAGAGATTAGAGACGTTTGAGAGGAAGATTTTGCTATAAATACTTGATTGGAGCCCTTTATTCATTTGTTTCCAAATTAAGGCAATGATACCTGAATAAATATAGTTCTATAATTATATACTTTCTTATAAAACTTTCACATGTATTTTCACATATGATCCCCAAATAACCTATGAGTTTAATAGCATAGCTGTTTTTGCTACAATTTGAATATGAGGAAAGAGAGCAGTAGAAGGGTAGAAACTAAATAGCAGGGCCAAGACCTCAAGTGGGCCTCTTTTGTTTCTACCTCTGTTACTTATACACTTGATCTTAGCCAAAAGGCCAAGAAGCAGTATCAGTGTTACTTTTGTCTATGCTCACATATCATCTTGATCTGAGACAAGTTATCTCATTGTTTTATTATAATTATGTTAATATACTTTTATTTAAGGAAATTAAACTATGTAATTCCTATTCAAATTTTCTATATGGTGTTATATTTTCCTTGTATATCTATATACTTCACAGCATAGGCTTTCTCATGGATATAGTTTTTTTTTTTTTTTACTAGCAATTGTCTACATCTCAAAAATGTCACCTGTCAAGTATATAAATTTCCTCAGTAAATAGAAAGCTATTGAATATTTTTATATGAGCTTTAAACTCAGCTTCACCTGGTTTCCATTATGTTGCAAGGTGCTTTAAAGGTAGAAATGCATTTTTGGTCTGCTCACAAACAGATGAAAAATTATCTTCTTGCCTTCTTCGATTTTACTTTCTTGCAGGCACGCTGAGTTATATCTCACCTGTGTTAAAATGGAGATAGCTTTATATCAGCAAAGTAGAAAGAATTCTTGATACTAAAGTAGTACATTTCCTTTCCTTCTTTTCTTTTCCTTCATAGAGTTTTGTAGTGTTCATTTTATTTATTTGAATATCAGAATTCTCTAGATCACTGCCAAATATTGGGATTAAAGCAGTTTAGGTGAACAAAAATGAGTAATGGCTGCATTTAATTACAGATAATAACCATATGAGAAAGGGATGAAAGAAACTCTGAAGCTCCTAGAGCTTCATCATTGCCATTTATTTGGCAAAATAATTATTTAGCATTAAGAGCTTATATCAGAATTGATTTATGACTGATTTTAAAATATCTTATATTGCCATCATGTCTGTAATTCCAGCTACTTGGGAGGTTGAGGAGAGGATTGCTTGAGGCCAGGAGTTTGAGATAAGCTTGGGCTACACAGTGAGAGCACATCTCTTTTTAAAAAATCTTATATCTTTAAGTGACAACTTATATACTTAAGTGACAAGTATCCTTAAAACAACTTATATCTTTACCTTCTGAGTTGGCTCAGTAATATCTTTCTCTAAATTATCAGTAGGGTTTTATTCAGAGAAAAAGGTCAAAATTATCACTATAATCATTCCAAAGGTAATATTCATTTATATCCTCTTACACCTGTGTCCATATGCACATAAATACAGAGTGATTCATGACCAGGCAAGTGAATTTAGAAAATGTTGCTTTTAAAACAAGTATAAAAGTGTGTGTTCATACAATATATGTATAATAACTATAGGCATTATAGAAATGTGAGGAAAATTAGTTGATTTTTATTTCTTTTTGTTTACCCCCCTTGAACTTGACTGTTTAGGAAAATTCAGTTCCTTCCTGGGAAAAAATTGGTACTGGTTATTGTATAGACACTGCAGATTCTCTTAATTGGCAAAATGGAGCTTCACTTCTAACTGTACTTTTAACTTTGAATGATTAGCTGACTTTGTAAGAGAAAACTATGCCTCATTTTCCATATATGTGAAAGTGTGACCACATTGTCACACTCTAAAAAGGTCTTCTTGAAGATGAATTAAAATATAATCCACAAGAGATGTTGATGAGCAAGGTAAAGGCATTATTCAAATTGTATATTTGAAATTATGTTTAAATCAGGCAAATGTAAAAATCAATTCAATGTGACAATATGTAACATTTTGGCCAAGCCAAAAATATTATAATAATGGTTGTAGGCAAATCTAAATTATGGCTTGGAAAGCCTGAACAGACAAGTTCTAGGAATGAAATCAGAGTCCAAAGTCTGTGAAGGTTAATGCAGGATTGAACAAGTGGTCAGCCAGGGCAGTGTCAGTATAACCTGTAGTTTATCTAGAGAAATAATCTTTGTTAAGAAAGAATTTGGTTATAAAAAGATGGAGATTGCTTTCCTCTTTTTACTATCTCTATGTCCTAGAATCTTTACCAGAAAAGTTAAAATATAGTGCTCCTCCATCAAGTGTGTTTAAAGATTGTTTTACTCACAAATTTCAAAAGCTAAGTGTATTTCTGAGAATGACTTATGAATTCTGCACTTATAAGGATATCTAGGTATAGGCATCTTTACTGGTCAGTAATCCATTTGTGTTTTCCTCACTGAGGAGCTAGCATGACACTAACCTAGCAGTAGAAGAGTCAAATCTAACAGTAGAAGAGTCATCTGGTTAAAGATTCTAGCAAGTATTTAGCATTGCTCCTGTCCTATGAGCTTTAATGTTTGGTCTTGTTTCAGGACCATTATTGCTAAATAACAGTAGGCACTTACTCCCTTGCTTAAGAGGTCTTTAAATTCTGAGTAAGGCCTTGTTTTTCTTTCTTTATGATCTACAAGTGATGATGGCCCTATGGCTCTGGAGCCCTCCCTCTCTCTGTGCTGAATTCCTTCATGTTGGTATTTGTGTTGTCTTGGAACATATTTCAGGAACATATTTTCTCCTCCAATCTACAATCCATTTACTTTGCACTATCAGCATTTCCTTTCAGAGTCAAGAGATCTGACATTTTCAAGTCTATTTGAAAAAAGCAGTTGTTTTGATATTTGGAGTCTGAATTGTAATTTTGTCTCCATTGAGCAGAAACAAGGATACCCGGGTCATATTTATTTTTTATCAACAGTAAACAGCCTCCCACCATGTCCCCAACTCTTATACTTCAGATACTGGAGCAAATGTCTGGGCTTACTCCATGGACACTGTGTAATATTTGCATGATCTAGATTCTCAGTTAAGTTAACCCCTGGCCATACACAGTTATGTAACTTCAGGAAGCATATTTCTGGCCATTTTTGATAGCTACTTCATTTTATTGTTTGTTTTTTTTCTGCAGTTCCTGTCATCAAACATTCAGAATTATTTCTGGTATTTTTTTTCATTGTCTTTATGTGAAGGAATTAAAAATGTTTAGCTTTTTTATTCAGTTTGGAATCCTGCTAAACGTAGAGCAAGACATTGAAGGCACATAATTGTAACTAAGTAGACTGAAACAGCACAAGTTCATGCACAACAGGACCTGTGACCTGTTTGTGCATCTTAGGGTTACACTGCCACATTAATTCCACCTTTGTAAGTTCATACCTGGATTTTGATCTTCAACACTTTCTGCTTGTTACTGTAACTTAACAAACCAACAGGTCACACATTTTGTCCCTATACTCAATGCTTTACCAGGTAATGCTAGCCTACATCTTTTGTATTCTTTGTGTGTGTGCATGTGTGTATATGTGTTATACATATTATTTCATCATCCCTTTATATACTCTCTAGTGTGAATTATTTTATCTTAGTGGATGAATTTGTTTTTAGGACATTTATAATTTTCTTCAAGGCTATAGTCTATATTAAACTTAATTAATTAAACTGAATTAAATCATTAATTATTTTATGTATAATAATGAATTAGTTATATATAAAGATATGTAAAATAATTGTAAATATATGTAAAATATATACATTCATTATATAATGAATGTATATACATTACATATACATATACAAAAATGTACATATATAATGAATGTATATTCATATATATGTATGTGTATCTGTATAATGTATATATAAAATGAATATATATATACTATATATAATGAATATATATACACATTTTTTTTTGAGACGGAGTCTAACTTTGCCATGCAAGCTGGAGTGCAGTGGCACAATCTCGGCTCACTGCAACCTCTGCCTCCAGGGTTCAAGTGATTCTCCTGCTTCAGCCTCTCAAGTAACTGGAACTACAGGCACATGCCACCATGCCCCGCTAATTTCTTTTATTTTTAGTAGAGATGGGGTTTTCCATGTTGGCCAGGTTAGTCTCAAACCCATGTTATCTGGCTGCTGCCTCCCGAAGTACTGGGATTACAGGCATATACCACCATGCTCAGCCTATATTTAAAATTTTTAATTAGATAAAATTATCACCCCATTTGCAGATTATATTAATTACAAACTCAGTCATCACTGAAGTATTTTGTGTATTAAATCTGCAAACTCTATACATTTAATATATTATTTATTACTCTTAAATCTGTGACGAAAAGAGACTTTACACTGCTGCTTTCTCAAGATGGATGTAAAGCTGTCTCATTATAACTCTAAATGTTAAAAACTTTCCTGTGCAGTTTGGGACTTGTATGTGTGAAGCAGTATTTCAGCTCAAATATGTGTTTTCATACTTTCTACAATATAACCAAATCAACACTGGAGCTCATAGCAAATAAATTGCTTATGTATATTAGCAAATTTTATGTATCCCCTAAAATTTGGAAATGATGCAAAGCTATAGCCAGAGCAATTACATAAATCCAAATATAATCCTTTATGGGGAGAGCCATGTGATGTTAAGCCCCCTTAATATTTTGAATATATATATATATATTTATATGATACACACTTTACATATATGCATGTATACATAATTCATACTGGTTTATAAATGTAGATCAATAAAATATAAGATTTATTAGAGCTATGGAATCAGTTTGAAATGCAAGGCGATTCATTTTGCTCTTCTGAGATATGAAATGAAACTGGGGGAAGAATTTATGCTGTGATAATAACTGTAACATATTGAGCTCATAGCATATACTGCTTTATATTCCTACCTAGTTAATATTCATATCAACCCTATGAAGTATTATTATTCTCACTTTACATATAAAGAAATTAAGTAATTTACCCAAGATATGACAATTACCATATCTACAATCTGGTAGGCTATTTTAGTGGCTTCATTCCCTTTGTAGTTCCAAAGGAAATTAGAGTTACAGTGTAATAGGCAGGATCAGGGATTGAAAATTAATCTTCTCAGAGAGCTTGGTATGCAGAAAGGATTTCAGAGCTATTGAAGTTATGTCACTTATATCCAGTTTGAGCTTGTCCTATATATGACTATTAACTGTGGTCAGTTAAAAAGTTTTGATACTGGGAAAAGGTGGAGTCTTAAGATGGCAAAACATTTTATTCCCTCCTTCAATCTACATGGATAAATCAGAATGTTCTAAATGAATTTACTGGGAAAATTCTACATAAATTTTTATACATACTATTATTTTTAACCATAATTGTTTTTGCCAATGTTGAGATTACCTAAAATATTGACTAATGCCATACATACACAGGTGAGCCCAAGTAATAAAGCTCTTAATTAAAACTTACATGAAAGTGAAAGCAAGCACATACATAGCATTTAGAAACCCATGTTCCCCGAGCAGTCAGTGTGGTCAGTGATATTAGCTATATGCTGGTTTTTCATGTATATGTCACTGGAAACTCATCACTTTAACAATCAAAAATCTTCAGTCTTGTAGTTAGTGTCTGGCATTTCCAATAATAGAAGAAAAAATAGAAAATTAAAGTTATCTTTGATAAATGATAGGTAAATGAGATGATCTTAAAGAAAAGCTATACCTTGAAATAAAAGAAAATATGTATTATAGGAAAGCACAGACATCTAAGACAAAAATGATATTTTTCTTTTAAATAAAGATTGATTAGACATTCAGGAAGTTAAAGGTTACTATGAAAAACACAGGAACAATTGCAGATTTCTTTTTAACATAATCAGATGTAAGTGTACAGTGATAAAAATGCAAATCTTAAGGTGTTCTTAGCTGCTAGAGGTCAAATCAACATTTTTCCTCAAATCAAAACATTAGAATTTTTCCTCAGTCAAGTTTTAATTTTTAAAAGTTGAATATTTATGGGAAATCTAAAAGCTGAAATTGTCAGAAGCCCATGAAAAAAGGTTAAGCTAAATAAGAAGTAAACACAGAATGTTCATGAATGGGATTGAAGGTGTCCATGAACATCTCGAATTTAAAATGCAAAACATCCTGATGAGAAACTTTGTACTTTTTGTCAGATTTTGAACAGAGGCCACAAATTCTTAATAATTATTTCCCTAGAACAACACTTGTTTCTTTCTTTTCTTTTCTTTCTTTCTTTCCTTATTTCTTTTTCTTCTTTCTTTTTCTTCTTTCTTTTTCACAGTTCTTGTTCAGAAATGGAGCCTGGTTTATTATAGAAATGAGACAGAAGACAAATGAAAAAATAAGATGTGAAATAAGACCAACAATAGGAAGAAAATTGCAAAAGTCTTAAAGAAATATTATTTATTTTTCTATTGGGTCCATCCATCTGGGTTTTCAAATTTCTGTGATTCACAAGAGGATTATGATTTGCATGTTAATCCAAAATAAGTCCTATTGTAGCTGCAGAATGTGTTTGCTTAACTGTCTCTCGCTGCTAACTCAACTTACAGTTAAGGAAATTTTGTTTCATTTTCAAAAATTTGTTTTATATCTGCCTATGAGCTAGATTGGCTTGCAGGCTTCATACTTACTGTGTCTTAATGACTTTATATATAAATTCATAGAATCTTAAACTCATAAAATTTCAGGTTCCATCTTTGTGAATCTTTTCTATTTTTGCTGCAAAATAAATGGTAACACTGTGCTTAATAATCACTGGTATGAAATAATGAAAAAAGCTGTAGAACCAGGTAGATTTTAGTTCAAATATTTTTCTGCAACTTGGTTTTTGAATTTCATTGTTCTTTGCCTGTAATACAGATATTAATATGTCACAGAAATGTACTGAATTATATGAAAATAATGTATATCTATAAACCACTTGGCATCTAGGTAGAGTTCTATATTGGTCCAAAGTATTCCATTCTGTTTTTTACCACCTGATCAGCATATTTTTCTATGTAATGTACTGGCTGGAATATGCCTAAATGTCATTTTTCTTCAATGGTTCTATTTTGAAGCCTTGTATTTATATATTATATGTCTAAACACTCTTCTGCCTAACAATTTCTCTATTCTTTCTGAATATTCTATGGTTACAAGTATCCTCATTTTCTTTGTCATTCTTTTGAGATATTTACATTTTATGCCAGCATGTCTATAGTTATTCTTCCACCAGTTCTTCAAAGTGATTTCCGACAATTTACTATTTTGTCTCAAAACTTCACACACCTTCTAGGAAATACAGATCTTCTAGGAATATGTTTGCCCATCTTTGAGGTTCACTGCATAGGTCTCTGTCGTCTTGGTGACAGTGCTAAAATTATGACTCAAGTTCAGAAAACTGTGCAAGGCAATGTTTGCTTCTAAAACTTCTGGTACAATCAGTCCAGGGAATGCTTTTGCTCATTCTTATCATATAGGCACAATTCTTTCTGGAAATGAAATAAAACAAAATGTGTTTGACAGACAATAGGTTGAAACTTCTTAGGTACCTATTGATAGGTAGCCTTTGTGGGAGAAAAATTTCAGTGTAAGAGAAAAAAACTAAGCCTCATATCTACTTCTCTCTGTGTTATATAGTCTTTGCAAAGTGAGAGGAAAAGAATCTCACAGGTCATGATAAAGCTATTTGAAAATACTTTCAGAGACATGAAGTATTTTTTTTTTCCTAATTTCCTAGAGATTGGTGGTGGTGGGAGCAGGGCATTCTATGGTTGGAATGTCTACATTTCCTTATCACAAGGCATATCTAGCAGCAAAAGTAAGCCGTGACATACAAGTGAAGGAGCCATGATGATAATTCCTTCCATTTTTCATCTCTGTATTCATTCATTCTACACCCATGCTTTAAGTACCTTGCATGGGTCAATCACACTGATAGAAGCTTCTGGTTCAGCGAAGAGGAGAGCATGACTTCTGCCCTCTAGCAGTTCACTGCCCAGTGAGAGGGGACAAACAAATGATCTGTGGACAACAAGTCTCACATAGAAATATTTAATTCTGTCTAAAACAGTAAGAGAAAGTTTTTTGGGAATGTGTTTTATTTGAGTCTCAGCAGATAAAGAATGGAGACAGAAAAAATAAGTTTTTTGAAGCAAAAAAAAAAAAAAAATTAAAAGGTTGCACTTGCAGAGTTGAAGAGGGGAGGGAGAGAGATGCCAGCACACCCTGAAATCTGTCCACCATCTGGCCCAGTTGGACGGCAGGGCACTTAATCCTAGTAACAGCATCTTTGGAGAGTAGGGAGGTCCAGAGTCATTTTCCCATCTTACAGAAGAGAGAGTGGAAGTTCAGAATACTTCAGAGTTTGGCCTGGAGGGTTCTATTTAATGAACTAAATCACTGACCTTGAACTAAAGGTTTCCAGCTTCTGGTCTAGGGTATAACCTCACCAGATGCTTCTTTTTTCTTTGGCTACATAGAGGCAAGACATCCTCCCCGTCATTAAGTCCTGCTCCTCAGATTTTTATTTTTCTTGAGTCATGTGTGGTCTCACCTTTATTGGACAGTAGACCTTAAGCAAGGAAACTAAAACCATATAATAATATTTTTGGATCTATTGGTAAATCATTTTAAAGTATTTCAGTTTGACTGGTTCTAACCAGTTACCAATGAATATAGCTGTGGGCATTTTCTATTCTTGTCATGCTTTCCTTCCTCCCACTTACACTTTTTTATTGTGATATTACTATTGTTCTAATTTCTAATTTGAAGCAATTCTTTACCAGATGAGTTTTAAAATTAAAGAATATCTTCCTACTATCCTCTCCTTAGCAACAAAATTATTTTTCATATCAAAGGATAAAGGGCTTAAGTTAAATTTAAAATAAATTTATGAAAATGGATGGCTTATTGAAAAACAACTAGTCTATATATGACATAGTTTATAAGAGTGTATTTTAATTCCATTGGGCAAATATTCATTTATTCATAAGCCTTCTATGTTCCAAGTCTTTTCTGTGTCTTCATCTAAAGTATTAGGAGATGAATAAACACCGTGGCCTCCTTTAAGAAGTTATCGGGTTAGTAGGGAAGACAGATATTTCAGCTAATGCAATGAAATACTAATTATAGAATGCACCAATAGAAGCACATTGAAAACATAGAGATGACACTGAAGACACAATGACTAAGACTGGAGAGTAAAGAAGTGTCTTCTGAAGAAGGAAACTTCAAAACTGTGTTTACAAACTGCAAAGTAGTTTTACAGAAGAAGCAAGTTAGTGGGTACAGGCTACTCACAGTAAAAAGACACTGAGTGGGGACATGCTATGGATTTCCCAGGAAAGCTGAAGTCCTTCGGCCATATTATAGAAGCTTGATGAGTGAAAGTACAATAGGGAGAGGTAAGGATGAGGGTTCTGGCAAGCTTACGGGTGAAAAGACAGCAACCTGATTGCTTAGACTTCACCCCCTGGGCTGCAGAAGACAGTGAAAGGTTTAAACGAGGGGACATATTTGAACAGACTTACGTAATAGAAAACATAAATACCTTTTTGTTTAAATAGCAGAATGGTAGGTAGAGGGAGGGGAAAGGGTACACATTTAAATAGGGAAGAAAAGATAGGAAATAAGTACAAAATCTAAAAACAGATAATAAAATATTAAAATTCAGATATACATACACTCACGAGTATACACACTACACTGTAACAGTGCCATAAGGAAGGGAAAGGTTATTTAGGAGGAAGAATCACTAAAAATTATTGACTAATTGGATTCAAGTAATGAGACACACAGAATCCAATATTTCTTCCCACTTTCATAAAAAGTGGTGCTATCTACCATAACAGGGAATGAAGAAAACAGAAATTTTGGGAGGAACAATAAGTAACTCATTCAGCAAAAAATTATTATTTACCCTATTCCAATAGTTTCTTAAGTACTACATATACAAAACATAAAAAATAAGTTTCCTGTTCTTAGGTAGTTTGCATTCTATAAAGGAAATCAGATCATATATAACAAGAACATAAAATCTTAGGTGGTGTTAGGTGCTATGAGAAAACTAAAGCACATGAGGAAATAGGTAAAGGCCATGATTGAAAAAGGTCCCTTTGAGAAGGCAATTCCTGTTTTATGCCATTTGAGATGAAAACCCTGAAAAATTGCCAGGCTATCAGAGTGACAAGATCTGATTTAAGTTTTTAAAATATGGTGCTGACTTATGGAGTTTATAGAAATATCTGTAGTAGGTAAGTGTGTACCCAGAGAGACTTGAAACTCCATTGCAGCAGTTTATGAGGATTATCATGGTGTCTTGGACTAGGAAGACAGTAAGGAATTGAAGAGTGTTTAAATTCATTATGTATCTCACTATAGAGATGTATAGATGGATTAATTTCAGTGTACAGTAAAAGAAGAGTCAAGGAGGATTAATAAGGGCCTGAGGAATTGAAGTATGGGAAGAGCAAAATTGGGGGGAAAAATGGGGAAGAGCAAATCGAAAGTTTGTTTTTGGATGTCTTACACTTGTGATGCATTTTGGCCATTCACATAAATGTGTCTGTCAGGTGTATGTTTGGCCATCTTCCTCTAGAGTTATGAGAGAGTTCAGACTGGAGCTATAAACTTGGGAATCATCAGCATATATTTATATGAGATCTCCTAAACTAGAGGAAGACATCAGATGGAGAAGGAGCAGAGAGGTGTTGAGACTGAAGATGTACTTCAGAAATATTCAGGACCAGGACGGCACTAGCAAAGGAGAAGGGGAATAAACAGGAAGACACTGTGTGTGTGTGCGGGGTGGGGAGGGGCGTGGCGGGAATCCTATCTCTGAATTTCAGTGACATAAAAGTTAATCGAAAGAGGGTACGGATCAACTAGGTTAGTTGCTGTTGAAGGTCACATAAGTTAAGTGCTGAGAGTTTTCTGAGTTTTAAAAATTAACAGCATTCTGCCTCTGAATGAACTAGCTCACAAATTAGGGGTTAAGATGCATACCTATGAAATTGTTATACAAAAATAAAAGTATTAATATTATTACTTAAGACAGGTGCAAACAGCTTCTGTGGGAGCACAGAGAAGGAGAGAAGTCTATCTAAATGAGAGGAGGGAGATAATGGGGTAAGCAGGTAGCCAACTTCAGAGCCAGTGTGCCTTTGAACAAGTAGCCTTGCTTGTACCTCATAAACTGTTTAATATAAAAACTTTATTCTAAGACATAAAAGAAAGAGATTGTATGATTATGAGATTATGTCGAAATTTAATTTCTCCAGCTCCATTGGCCTATGTGTGTAGGCTTAATTAATATGTAAGCGCATAATATTGAATGTATAATATATAATATTGAAGCCAAACCTCCAAAATGATATCATTTATTTCACTGTACAAACTGCATGTTGCTCATATAAATAATGAAAAAACTTAGTCCTCCTCCTCTGCTCTGTGTTATTTCTAGAAGTTTCAACAAAGTTTCCTTGAATGTTCTGTTCTTAACAGAAGTGTTTCTCTTTCCTACTTAGTGTCATCCTTTATTCTTAGAGGCTGCAAGTACCTCCTTCAGTTTGGGATTACAGCCCCTTTTTCCACAGGCTTGACACCCAGAAGAAAGAGAGTCTATTCTGTCCTTTCTATTTCCAATCTCCCCAACACTTCTTAAATCCCATATCCAGGCCGGGCACAGTGGCTTATGCCTGTAATCCCAGCACTTTGGGAGGCCAATGTGGGTGGATTACCTGAGGTCAGGAGTTTGAGACCAGCTTGGCCAACATGGTGAAAACTCGTCTCTGCTAAAAAAAAAAATAAAAAAATAGTCAGGTGTGGCGGCAGGCACATGTAATTCCAGCTTCTCAGCAGGCTGAGTCAAGAGAACCATTTCAACCTGGGAGGCGGAGGTTGCAGTGAACCAAGATCCTGCCATTGCACTACAGCCTGGGCAACAAAACCGAAACTCTGTCTCAAAGAAATAAAGTAAAAACAAAAATAAAATAAATAACAAATCCCATGTCCAGACACCAAGACCTCAACGCTCTTATTAAACAAACGGAAACTCCTATCAAACACGTAAGTCTCTCATGGAAGGCTGCTCCTCTCCAGTATGTTCCACTAGCTTGACAAGTATGTCCAGACGTGGCTGAACTACAGGAATGGACAAAACTTAAGATTCAACTGATCTGTTTTGCACATAGATTTTGAGATTTATGAAACCTAGAGGAGATTGAAAGCGCATAATATTGAAGCCAAACCTCCAAAATGATATCATAGAGCCTTATGCAACAACAAAAAAAGTAATATTCTAACTCCCTTATTCTTCATTTGAGGCAATTGAAAGAATATAATTTCAACTGATACACTCAAGGGCACAGAGCTCAATTTTATAAAACTCAAGACCCTCAAATTCCAGGCTATTCCCTTTTCCAATAAAGTGCATGTATGTGTGTGTATGTGTGTGTGTGTGTGTGTGTGTGTACCACAGTAACTGTATTTTGAATACAATCTAATTCTTTCCATTAAGTAGGTGGATTAATTTTATTATACTCTTGGAAACAAGAGCAGGATTTGAGATGGGAAAGCAAACACTATAATATATTGACAATTTGAAATGTTATATTATGGATCTAGAAAGAAAAATACAATGCTAGGCTCATTTAGCTTTGTGTTTCAAGTGTAAAGCTTATTCACTTGTGATGTAGAAGCAATAGTTTTGACTACACCTGCTTAGAGAATAGGGAACTCAATAAATATTGATACAGAGTATAAACTCTTAATATTTAATTTCTGAATGCTCATGAGTCTTGTGAAGAATAGTGTGGTATGATAAGCTATTCAAAGTGTATGTGCTTACTGAAACAACTGGTCAGTTGAAATGCAAAACCAATTAAGCTAATCATTTGGTTAATGAATTAACTTAATCAGTTGAAATCATGGTCATGTGCAGATAAATTATGATAGAATTTGTAGAACTTATTTATCTACACAAAGCCATGGATTCATCATGGGAACCCATGGAAATGAGATTTTCCAGGTAAGTGGTTAGATTAATACAGTCTCCACCAATCTAATCTTGGTTTCATATTTTTGCCAGTCATTTTTGTAAACACTTCAATTAATTCAATACCTTTATTAAAAATTGTTGACAACATGCTATTTACAGAATGGATTTCAAACCTCTTTACATAGCGTTTAAGGTCCATACCATCTACCTCAACTTATAACTTATCTTTCCAATGTTGTCACTGGCCCCCATCCCTCATTATCTTTTCTTTCTGTATGTTTTATGTTTCTTGTTTTTAATATTATGCTATATGCCATATATTGAATAACTACCTCAAATTTCTATTGCCTGTATACATTACACATTTTATCATCCCTAGAACTTTCTTTATGTTTATTTTTCTTATCAGTTTACCCTTCTAATCCTTCTTTACTGGTTCAATGACTTTTTCAAAGACCCAGATCAAATGTCAACTAATGTAAGAATCCAGGAACTGCTTAAGGGCTTCACTACAATTCGTAATTTCTGTATTTACAGACCTTCCAGGCTATTTTTTTTTTTTTTTCTCCACAATTCCATATATTTTACATTCTCCAAAGGAGGTAATTCGAATCTTACCATTTTTCCAAACTTCTATTCCTACCACTGTTACTTACCATTCAACAGATTCAGTGAAACCAGCCCGTTAACCGTATACTCTATTCAATGGAATAACTCAACCTCCAAATATATCTATGTCTTCACTCCAGCTTTCCTCTCCCACAAAGAAGTATTGCCTTCCAAATCTTCTACCTATCTTCTTTTCACATTCCTTCCCCAATCTAGGATTTTGCCATGTTTCTCATACTTTTGATTCTTCCTTTTCACTATCCCTTTCTTGTCAGCCTATAATATACTAGTTTTATAATTCCATTTTATGTAACATTTTCCAATATTCCTCCCTTTTTCTCAAACTAATGCTATGTTGCTCATTGCTTGCTTTTTATTATCTAAACAAATCTGTGGGTACGTCAGTTGATGTACATGCCCTTGCTTCACTTCTATTTATTCTTCAATGCATTTAAGTGTTAACTTTCACTGCACTACTAAAATGGTTCTGAAGTCCAAATCAATTATTTTTCTTTGTCTGAATCAATGGTATGTTTATCTTCATTCTGATTCTCTTCACTTTATTCCAACATTCAATACCATTGAACACCTGTTCTTTCATGAAATATTGCATACTCTTGGTTCTAAGAATGTCAATCTTCCAGTACCTTCTTCACTTTTTTGACTGATTTCCTGTTTCCTAGGAGCTCAATATCTAATTGGAGAATAGATCCAATCATTTCACTCTCCTTGTGAAGTATCCTCAGTAGCTCCCATTGCCTGTAATAAACTACATGGCCCTTCACAGTCTTAATAGAATCCAACTTTTACACAACCTTTGTAGTAACCACATCAGACAGGCTTCGAAATGTCATGCACATTTATACCTTTGGGCCTTGGATTATGCTGTTGCCCTCTGTCTGTAACGATTTTTTACACTTTTCAACTTGAGAAAGTCCTGCTTATCCTGAAAATTATCTCCCAAATGTCAACCTACTGTGTCACTTGCTTTCCCTGATTGTGACATGGAGAATTAGTAATTGCTTCTTGTATTGCCTTTGCACTTTGTATGTGCCCTGTAAGTTTTCAGTAATAGTACATGCAATGTATTGAAGTATTTTTAAAAAGATATTCTCTGTTAATCATTACACTACTTGTTATGTTAGAGTCTATATTAATTAATCTTTACATTCACAGTTCTCAGCATAAGTGATCTCTAAGTATTAATTCATTTGATAATATTCTGTCCTTCATGAAAGTTCTTTGGTGAGGGAAATTCTGTGATATTTCTCAGTGTCGTGTAAATCTGGAAAATAAATTAATGAAAGAAATTGAATAAATAAATTTTTGTAATTGAAATAATGAATTTGCAGTTATTAGGAGAAAAGTGTTGACTTTTCTTCTTATAATTACTTGAACAAAATTAAATATTTCAGTCAATATTTAAAATATTTAAGTTATTCAACATTTATTTTATATATCAGATCATTCAAATTCAATAATACTTGATAGAGCTCCATTTTTTCATATTTCATGATATCTCTGAGTTTTCTCTGGTTTTCCTTTTTTTTTCTTTGAGACAGGACTTCACTCTGTTACCCAGCCTGGAGTAGAGTGGTATAATCATAATTGACTGCAGCGTCAAACTCCTGGGCTCAAACAATCCTCCCACTTGAGCCTTCTAAGTAATTGGGACTACAGACATGCAACATTACACCTGGCTATTTTATTTTACTTTTTTATGCTGGAGACAAGGTCTCACTATGTTTCCCAGGCTGGTCTCTAATTCCTGGCCTCAAGGGACCCGACTGTCTGCTTGGGCCTCCCAAATTGCAGGGATTACAGGTGTGAGCCACTGCACTCAGCCATTCTAATATTATATTAACATATGTAAACCACATTTCTGAATATAATGCCATCTTTAGGTGAATCTATGATCCAAAGACATTACAAAATTTGATGTGAACATTTTATAAGTTCTTAATCTCTCCCAAATATTGATTACTCATCTGGTAGTCCATTATTCTTCTCAGTCTATTTTTACATTATTTACTTTATTGAGCTTCATCCTTCTTAGTGAGTACAGCTGAATGGTTCGGTGAGACCATTATGAGTCAAACCTTGTCTTAACTTACCTTAACCCGTGAAAGAATCTCTTATCTCTCAAGAGACATTCTCGAATTTTTCTGATCCTCTTAAGGCTTTAAGACCAGAGATGAAACATCCAATTATGTGCAACCGTTGAACTGTGAGACAAGGTGTGTGGAGCCTGCCTTTACTAACCAGGTCATACTGTTCAATTAGCAGGGGTGATATTTTATATGGCATATAAGGCTTGCTTATATCCAGAGCCTAGCACAATGGCTGTATGTTATAGATGTTTATAAATAAATGAATAGCTACAGTATTTATGTGTCACACTTAAACTTATTCCATTATATTTCCTGTATAGTTTTAGGATTATAAGTGTGTTTGCAAATCAGTGTTTAATATTTGATACAGCACAATGTATTAAAATATTAAGATGGGTGATTTTTTAACTTCTGAGAATTTATTTTTGTATTTTTTTTATTATACTTTAAGTTCTAGGATACACGTGCAGAACGTACAGGTTTCTTACATATATATACAGGCGCCATGGTAGTTTTCTGCATCCATCAACCCGTCATCTAAATTAGGTATTTGTCCTAATGACATCTCCCCTAACCCCCCGCCACAGCCCCCAACAGGCCCCAATGTGTGATGTTCCCCTCCCTGTGTCCATGTGTTCTCGTTGTTCAACTCCCACTTACGAGTAAGAACATAAAGTGTTTGGTTTTCTGTTCCTGTGTTAGTTGTCTGAGAATGATGGTTTCAAGCTTCATCCATGTCCCTGCAAATGAACTCAAGCTTTTTTATGGCTGCATAGTAGTCCATGGTGTATATGTGCCACATTTCCTTTATCCAGTCTATCATTGATGGATATTTGGGTTGGTTCCAAGTTTTTGCTATTGTGAACAGTGCTGCAATAAATATATGTTTGCATGTGTCTTTGTAGCAGAATGATTTATAATCCTTTGGGAATATAATTAATCATGAGACTGCTGGGTCAAATGGTATGTCTGGTTCTACATCCTTGAGGAATCGCCATATTGCCTTCCACAATGGATGAACTAATTTACACTCCCACTAACACTGTAAAAGTGTTCCTATTTCACCACATCCTCTCCAGCATCTGTTGTTTCCTGACTTTCTAATGATCACAATTCTAACTGGCGTGAATTTATTTTTGTATTTAAATATATATCCAGTCTTCATAGCATTACTGGGAGGCATAACATACCATTTGATTACACTTGTTAACTTTTAATCTGAATACTGTGGTTCACATAGTCACAGCCAACATTATCCCTTTATAGTCAATAGGGATCTCACTCATTTACCAGATGTTTAGAAATAAACAACTACTGAATGTGTGAACTTCAGTCAAGTCTTTTAATATTTATAGATTATGACTTTGGATGTACACACCTGAATTTGATTTTTTAAAATGACTTAATATAACAATATTACATTTAAAATAAAAAAAAAACAAGATAAAAATTAGATCATCTCATAATTCCAGAATGTAGTAAGTCACTGAGATTAACTCTCCATGCTACATTCCAGATAACTTTTATAGCACTAAACTAAAATCTTAACATATTTACAATTTTTTATTCTGTGTATTCATATATTGCCAGAAGAATTGTCTATTTTATTAAAAATTTTAAAATTATTTTTAATGGTTATCTAATGGTCTAGAGAGTTGATAGCCTAAAATATACATAATACTCTGAGTATTACTTATTTTTAAAAAAACTTTTTTGAGTTAATTATAAAGCTATAAATTAGAAAACAGTTAAATTAAAAATAAAAAGTACTTACAATTCCAATTCTCAGAGATAACTGTTAATATTTTGAAATATATCTTGAATATATTAAATATCTAGCTATTTTCCTTTCTAACTTTCTATATAAACAATATGTGAAATATATTAGGTATATATTTTTAATGTGACCATATAACACATAATGAGAATATGTAATTTATAACCAGAAATTGTATTACAGGTATATATGACACTCTTCTTATCTATACAGCAGAGTTATCTGCATAGCATTGCCTTTGTGGACTGTTGGAATACATACTGTAATTTTAGAGTAGCCCCTATACTGAGCTTTCAGAATATATTTAATTTGTTGCAATTTAACAATGCTACAATAAATGTTAATATTGTTACCCAGTTGACTTGTTAGAAAAGTAGGATAAATTCTTAAACATGTATTAAAGGTATGCATGTCTTTAAGACTTTGATATGGATGTACTGCATAACTTCAAGAAAAGATTATGCAAAGTTGTATTGCCAACAGCAATGATGTAACACAACTTAACTTTTTGGAATATTTTTGAAATACTCGTTAGCATGAATTACAGAATTTGTAAACTGGTTACAAAATACCTCATTCAAGTAAAGCCCAATTTTAGTTCTAGGGAATGTGAGATGATGGTTTCATTGAATACATTCCTTCTATATCACATTAAAATGGATGTTAATTTTTCTTAGCATGACAGTGATGCATTCTATGTTCTATGCCACTTGATCATAAATTCTAACATAAAAATAGAAGCAGTATGATATGATACATAGGCAGTCTCATCCAAATTATCAGTAGCTTGTAGATATACTTATTTCAAATTAAGCTTTTGAAAATGTTTATATATATTACACTTAAGTGAGAACAAAAAAAAACTAGTTTTCTTATTTTTTTTCTAGGAGATACTATGCCATTTTATAAGTAGAAGCACACAGAGAACAGCTCATTTGGTTAAATTTATCATCAGTTAATACTGTAGGGAATGTAAGTAACTAGGAGATATGAAAATATTCATTAGGTATTTAAATCCTATTTGTTTTTCCTAACTTTATTTATTTTTTCCCAGGGTGTCTCACTACAGAGATAATTTTCCTAACTTTAATATCTACTTACAAAAACTTTGTTATGCCTTTAAAAAAGGACTAAAGTATTTGTAACATTAGTTCAATAAGAATATTTTCAGATCAAATGGATCCAATTTCCTTTAACTCCTGGAAAAATAAAGCAAAATAAAATTAAATTAAGCTCCCCAGGTTCCTACATAGTAGATTCCGATCTGGTATTTAGTGATGTCAAAAGTATAATCAAAAAGAGAAGTAATCTCATCATTACGTTTTGGTAATAGCATCCACCACCTCATAAGCTGAATACAAAGTAATGATTTGGCTTCTGTCTCAGACACTATCACTGGAACAGTTCTCAGACTCACAGGCTTGTTACCTCTTTACTCCAGTTAAAGGGGGAAAAGCAAATACTCTTCAAGACCTTTGTTTTTGCTACCTCTAACTATACATTTACTATGTTTCAGGTTATTTTCAAATCTAATCCATTTTCAATATTGTATCAGTTATATATTTTTTCCTAAAGCATTTTTGTTTTGTACGTAAATATTGTGCTATGAATGAATAAAATGGAAACGTCAAATTAAACTTCAGATATAATCATTGAATATTTCATAATATCTCAGAATATTTTGAAATACTATGCAAGATAACTCATAGAAAGTGCATTCTGTATATATTCAATGGTAGGTATCATAGGAAGGAAGAGGAGGAGAGAAAAAAGGAGGAGAACAAAAGGGGGAGGGAATGAATGGGAGAAAGATAACGATTACTAAGTGAATGAAGGCCTTTCCATAACCAGCTGTTACCAGAAAAATATCTACCATGGTCAGATGACCACCTGTAAAAGAGTAACACTGTGTGTTGTTAAAAGTAGATTCCTGCATATTACCTCATATCTACCAAGTCAGAGTCCTTTGGAATGGGGCTCAAGGATCTGTAGTCTTCAGGAGCAACAAAGATGAGTTTTGTGCCCACTGAAATTTTAAATCTATTAAAGTGTAAAGTTATTTGGACATTCTGACCCCTGGCGTGATTTTTTCAATTGTGCTGGTTTAAAAAAATCTTTTTTTTGTATTATGATTTGTCATCAAAGATTATGAAGTGCATACGTTCTACGAATACTGAAGTAAATAAATGTTCATGGATCACACATTGGAAAGCAAAATGTGAAGAGAACGTATTCACTCTGTTCTGTTCACTACTGTTGAAAGGTGCATCATTAAAACAGAAACAGGAGAATTTATAATAGAATACATTTTTCTTACAGAGTATTTTTTTCAAGATAATGTGATTAATGTTGAAGTAATAAAATAATTAAGATGCATAGGTATGGCCTCTCTCTAAATTGCTGAAGCACACAAATTATTTTAAGAATTTGAATACCAAAAACTGTTTACATGCCAACATACTTACTATAAATCTATTGGTGTTGGAAGATATTTTGCCTAGGCAAATATTGAAAGTACAGTCTAAATAATAGATTATGGTGACTGATTATTGTTAATAGTGGTTTACCTAAAATTATAAAACACATATATCTAAGGACATGCTTTTATTATGCCTTCTGAGATTATAAACATATTTCTCTACTTACATAGTTTAAATAAGTTTTTCATCTATTAAAAACTTAGCATAGGAAAAGCAAGATATGAATTCACAATCTCAAAGGTCAGGTACTTATTTTTTTTTCATTTCAAAAGCCAATATTTATGAAAAAATGATTGATTTTTAACAAAAAAAACATAGACCCTATGGATCTCTTTTTAACATGTGCATTTTAATCTGTGTTAAAAATGTATTAGTCTCTGCCTTTTTTCTCTCCAATACTTAAAGCTGAATTATAACACAAGTATAATATGCAAATCAAGACAGTTCTTTCCAAATCACTGAAATTTTAATGTCAAAAAATACATATTTTAGCATACATTCTTTAGTGAAAAGTTCATTTTTATTTTTCTGCAAAAGTGCTCTAAGCTTTGGAGTAAGAGTATTTTGTAGGTCCCTGGTAATACCATATGTTTTAGAGGTTTTTAACTTCCTCATGGGTATCCAAAGATGTTAATATTTGACTTTTCCTGGCATTTCACTGATTTCATTTTCTTACTCTTGCTGTTGTTGCTGTGTTTGTTATTATATATGAACATAAATGAGAATTGCTCAGTTGATGAGTGATCAACAGCTGCTTTATTCCTGGTATGGACCAGGAGTGGCTGCATTAGGAAGCTGTGATTCGTTTGGGAAATGCATGTCAGAACACTTAAAAATTGAATAAAGTGGTCTATAATTTAAAATGTTCCACAGATTCTTCTAAAAATAAGCACCACCAACCCCAGCCGAAATGAGAACCATTGCCCCGGACACTACGAACAATGGCTAAACCTTTAGTGAACTACCTATCATAGACAAGGCCTACCACAAAGTAGGTGCTTTTCAAAATATGGCTGTCTTTGTTGAGTCTGAGTGATCAGATGAAATAGTAGAAAACCACTGTGGTGAAGGTGAGGAGGCTGGCTTCTAGCCAGCAATGTCAATTAACATCTTTGAATCTGTGGAAGCCAATTGATCTTTCCAGGCTTTAGTTTCCTCCTTTGAGAAGTGGTTTGAGGTAGATGATTTCGAGTGTTCTGTGTGGTTGCACAATGCCTGAGATAAGAAAAATACAAAATATGCGGTGGTGAGATAGACAACAGTTAGGTCACAATGAGATTAAAAGTAAATGAAAATGAGAACACAGGGACACAGGGAGGGGAACATCTCATACCAGGGCCTGTTGGGGGTTGGGTGATAGAAGAGGTATAGCATTAAGAGAAATACCTAATACAGATAACAGGGTGATGGATGCAGCAAACCATGATAACATGTGTATAACTATGTAACAAACCTACACGTTCTGCACATGTACCTAAGAACCTTAAAGTATAATACAAAAATGAAAAAGCATAACTAGAAAAATATTATGAAAAACTGAAATATGAAACATGTTTGGGGTAGAAAGAAAATTATTAGAGCAAGAAAAATAGGAAGAAGAATTATGATAGTATCTTTAAAATGTGAGGCAATGGACACTGGTACAGGGATTTGGTAAAAGTAAAGAATACTTCTCACTTATGAGTGAGAACATGTGGAAAAACACCATTTGTTCAAAATATCTAGCATGAGATGTCTTGTCCCATCTTAAATTTAAGACACAAGGCAGAGAGCAATCTAAAAAAAAATTATTCATTTTATTGGTGGATTTTTCTTTTATTTATTATTTTAAAAACTGTTATAAAAATGAAAGCAGTATTATTTGCTAAACTTGTAATTAGAAAATACATTTTTAAATGCTATAAAAATGATACTATAAAATAATATAAACCCATTTGTCTTATGAATTTGAAACATGCTTTTTGATTATTTAACATAAATAACAACTATGTGGATTCATTTTTAAAAATGGTTTACCCTATTTTTATAAGGAAATATACATATGTATATAGTATATATAGTGTTCCAAAGTTGATTAAAAACATACAAACACATTGTACTTCAGAGTCAATTGATTTTAATGCCTGAACATACCCACTATATACTACCTTGATATTGACTTAACCTCTATTTCGACTTCTATTCTTTAAGCTACATTTTTTATCTTTATGGTAATCATTTGAGATAACATTTCAATTCTAGGTACTGGCTTTTTCTGTATAAATCCATTGAGCATTCTACATGTATATACAAAAGTACCTAAGTTTATATATGACAAAAGCAATATGATAATAAAAATAAGGTTTGTATTTCAGGTTATTTTATTTTTATTACTTAACATTGCATTATTCTGTCTTGCCAAATTAATAAGGTAGATGACTCTTTGTGGGATTCTTTTGAGACATAGTCTCACTCTGTTGCCCAAGCTGGAGTACAGTGGCACGATCTCGGCTCACTGCAGCCTCTTCCTCGTGGGCTCAAGCAATTCTTCTACCTCAACCTCCCAAGTAGCTGGAATTACAGGTGTGCACCACCACGCCTGGCTAAGTTTTTGTGTTTTCAGTAGAGACAGGGTTTCACCATGTTGGCCAGGCTGGTCTCAAACTCCTGTTCTCAAGTGATCCACTTGCCTTGGCCTCTCAGAGTGCTGGGATTATAGGAGTGAGCCACTATGACCAGCCAAGGTGGATGATTCTTAAAGCAGATACAGAACATCTGAATGGACACGTACCTTTCTAGATGCCGCAAGAGGGGTGTGATATGATAGATAGATACATATATTCTTAAATACACACAATTGATACCTTTTAAAATATATGAATAGATGGTGAAACCAGATAATACTCTAAAAATTTAGTGAGGTAGAGAGTTTTTAGTTGCAGTAGATAAAGGCAAAATTATAATGCCACATTAGAATTATTGAACCAGTACTTTTATGGTTGTCAGGATTTGAACAGAGGCAGAGAGGTGCAAAAAGAAAGACATGAGTAAGAGCCTGAGTTTGTGGTATGTAATGTGTCCTTGCAAGACACCGAATAGATGAGTAGATTAACCTGATTATTGAAGAGGCCTAATATAAAAGGTGTACATGTGGGTGTGACCCAATTATAAAGAGCTTGAAATGCCAGGCTAACATACTTTGAAATTTATCCTGTAGGTGGTAGAGAAGTGATGGATAATATAAATATATTCACATTATTAGTGTGATTTTAATATATCTTTATTTTTATTTCTGGTTTAACATTTTTAAAGAAAACTCACTTTTGAGTATGCGTATTTCAGGGGGTTTAAGTACTTTTTTACATTAGATTATTATATGACTTGCCAATTATAATAGAAGAATTTAAGTATTTTAATAATACTTTATAGATATTAGTAACACTCTCTTAGTTATGTATCCATTGTGCCTTGCTATATGACCAATTCCCCTGGGGATGACTATACTAGACAGTGATATATATAACATGTGAGAAGTTATTCTCACCACGGTGTCATTTATTAGGTGCTTAGTAATTTGAATGTTGCTTCTACCAACATACAAAGATTGCTACTAAAAGCTCTTTAAAAATTGAACTTTAGGAATTCAAATGTTCTTAGAATCTGATATGGTTTGGCTGTATCCCCATTCAAATTGATTTGTAGCTCCCAGAATTCCCACATGTTGTGAGAAGAATTGATCAAAGGGCCGGTCTTTCCTATGGGATTCTCGTGATCGTGAATAAGTCTCACAAGATCTGATGGGTTTATCAGGGGTTTCCGCTTTTGCTTCTTCCTCATTCTCTCTTGCTGCTGCTATGTAAGAAGTGCCTTTCACCCCCTGCCATCATTGTGAGACCTCCCCAGTCATGGGAACTGTAAGTCAAATTAAACCTCCTTTTCTTCCCAGTCTGGGATATGTCTTTATCAGCAGCATGAAAACAGACTGATATAGAATCCTCAATATCTTACACTATTTTTGTACACACTGGGCTACATTGGGCTTGCAAGTGTTAGCTAAATACATTAATAGTCACAGTAACAAACCAGCTTTAAAACATAATATATCGGACCTCATATTACCTGTAGCAGTTATGTAGACTCACATTAACTTAGAGCATGCAGGAACAGTGAAAAGCATTTGACTTGTTATGAATAGTGGAATGCTTTGTTTCAAGACAGTTAGTTACCAAGTCCTTCAGGCTCCTACTCAGCTGCCTTCTTTGAGTGTTCAATAGGGAGTTTAAGATAGAATTTAAACTGCAGTGCTAAACCTTTTCCTCTGTTTATAGTATTTTACAAAGTAAATACCAAATCTCAAAAGATGGACCTCATTTAGTTTTGAATTCTTATATAAGGTAATAACAGCATTGATATAATTAGCCAACAGACTGAAGTTGTCAAAGTAAACCGAAATTGTCTAATATTTATGAAAGAAGCCAAACAGTCTTTTGGTAAATGTATTGAGTTAGATTCTCTAGGAGACCCTTATTATTAACATCCCAAAGGGGAATTTATTTTCTTAACATAATATTTTATTATCCAGATACACTTTTAATAGTGAACATTCAACTTTCAAGATAACCAAAGAGGATTAATTTGATTTGATCATCAAAAATAATTGTGTGCATGTGTACATGTGTTCATGTAGATCTCATTTGATGTGATAGTTACATAGAAACTGTACCTGAATTATGAAACTCAGCCAAAGCAAAAAAAATCACTGGCCTTAAATACATTTCACATATACAATTGCACAAACTAGATTTATATTAAATAGCCAAAAATCTTCAATATAATTATAATATCTGCATTGCTTTAGGATTTATTCAGGATATTTCAGCTTATTTTTTTATTTGTTGGTGCATATGTATTTTTGATTTTGCACTGGTTTTAATAAAACTATATATCTTAAACGAAAATTCTCAGTAGTATAGGCAGATATGGGGAAGGTGTCTTACAACATACTTTCTTCTGTCTTTAGTTTTCAAAGTTCCCAAAGAAATCAAACAAGGATCCACCCCAGGAAGAAGAATGGAATCAAGTTAAAAATTAAATAAAATTAAATACAGTGCACAAAACTTCTATTTGGAAGAACAAAGATTAGTTAATATTATATGAAAAGGAAATATTATTTTGTTAATTTCAACTTAAAAAAAATTACATTTACTTTGAATAATTAATATAAGCACTGATTCATATAGTGAGATATACTGAATCTGAAATAAATCTACAAATATTTAGTTAGGAACAAGTAGCCAATGCTTATTGGAATGAAAATTATTATTTATTATCCTGAAAATGATTAAGAATCTGTACTGAGTTATGACACTGTTAAATGTAGAGTTATTAAGAAACATAACTGAGTATTTATAACTAATTATATAAAATTGATTTGTAATTAGCTCTACGGGGTGCAAAAATAACTTCTGCAATATTAATAAAGAGAAGAGTTTTTTTCTCCTTGCTCTGATTAGTTTGGTAGTTTGGTTTACAAGTTTTTATTTATGAAACAAATATATGTTTCTCTAAATGCTTTTGGCTCCCAAGCTACCTTTTCTAATACACTAGAGGTTAGATTCCTTCTTTTTACTTTGCAGTAAAGTTATTAATGTGGTCATACAAAGGTTATAATTAATGAGAAAAAGAAAAGAAAAAAGAAACAAGCAAACAAATACCTGGATCCAATCCTAAGCAAATGGGCAAATCAGAAAATCTTTGTGCTTTTAAAGTTCCTTTTAATGGATTCTATTTCATTTTGTCTCTCCAGACTTTTTGCTGGGAATCCATTAATCTGATATGAATCTACTAGGTGCTATTTTCCCAACCTACTTGGACAATATGTAGAGAAAATTTCCTGTCAGAAACAAACTTGTTGAGCCAACCCCCATGTTTAATCTTCACAACATTCAGTATTTTTTATAATATAAACTTGTATTTTATGCCCTTCTTCTCTGCTAGACCAAAATTCCTGATGCGGTTTACTCAGGGGTTTACTCAGCACCAGCACCCTATGCTTGGCCATTGCTGGTGTTTTGTAAATACAAGTATTTGTTGAATAAATGAGTAGAAGAAAAACTCTCTATCCTGCTTGATATAAATACCAATAATCAAGGGCCTATTTTATCAATTCTAAGTGATTAATAGTAAAAATATATTTATTACCTTTTGTCCTTATATATATATATACAAAATATCTGACTCTGTTTTATGTAAAGGCATGACTTGAAAGCATGAGTTTTATTACTCATGATATCTTTTTTAGATACCTAGATATTTTTCCACATCTAAGCACTCTGTGCCACTTGGTATTCCTATATAGTATAAAAGCCTGTTTAATGGATTAATGTACTATGCCACTAGAATCCTAAAATAAGTGAAGGTGTTACAAGGACTCATGCATAGAACATATCTAGTGAAACTCCAGCAACAACCAGATGCCTCTGTAAATGTGCTCTTGTAATAATCTATAAGGTTGTTGTAAGGTTTAGGATAGTTCCAGGCACCCATGTTAAGCCCTCAATAAGTTGTAGCTATGGTTGTATTTCTTACTGTTTTTCAAGCCAAATTGCATCTGTGAGTAGCATAGGGACGATTAAAAACAGTGGTATGTACATGTAGAAAAGTTGTATGGTAGAAGTTTGAGAAAAAAATTAATGATCTTTTTTCACCATTTTTCCTCCCATCTTCTTGCTCATTTCTGTAAAATAACTTGTGTTTGTAGTTTACATATTTAGTGTTGTGATTTGCATCATTTTAGAAGCATATGATTGAAGAAATTGAAAAATAAATCTTTCATTTGAGGTGATTTTTTTTTTCAAGCCAACAGATTTCAGTGAATAAAATGGCCTTCGGCTCTTGTAACTGGGTCCAAATCTATCTCATTTTAATGTATTAGCTGAGGACCTCAAAGGCCACAGGCTGGTAGAGCAGAAAGAATGTAAACTGCATACATGGTTCTATGTGGCCTCTACCTTCTCCACCTGTAGATTCTCCTTTAATTATGAGGGAAAACAAGCCATAGACTTGAGAGTTGTGTACAGTTTATTTGCTGGAAACTTTAATGTCACTACACTTTTATATAAAATAGGATGCTCATCACCCACCTCCCTTAATGAGGATTGAGGGAGCCCAGAACTGAAGGCATTTAGCAACATGCCTGGTACACAGCACATTGTCAAGATCTGCTTTCCTTCCTTTCCCCTTCCCAAAACTCCAATCAGTCTGGTGTGATATATGAAAGCACTATTGAAGAATGAAACTGCTTGGTATGGTGAGAAATACTGAAAAGGAAATTTTGATTTAGAGTCAGTGGTTTAACTAGCATGAAATCTTTACTGGAACAGGGTAAAAGATTCCATTCTGGCTTTATCTTACTAGCAATAAAATATTGGGCCCCCAAAACTTTTCTGGATCTCATTTTTCTCCCACAAAAATGTGGGTTTAATTATTAATCACTTGCAGCGCTAATTGTGTACTCTTCCGAAACAAACTATCCAAGTCTTCTTATCCTCAGATAGCTCCAAAGAAATGTTATTATATTTTGCCAATACAAAACTCCAAAGCACAGAAAATTCAAGGACAAGAAAGCAACTCTATTCTTCATTTAATCTTGTAGTCTTTCTCTTTCAAATTCGGAAAGAAAAGCAACTCTCTGAGGAAAGATCGATTTCAAAGAAACCTGTAGTATTTCCATGAAAGATTGATAAGTACATGTTTCACTATGTAAAACGCTTGAACTGAAAGGAACAATACACATGGCAGATACTTCTTTATCTTGAAATTTTACAGCTGTCATCTGTTGTAGCAACAATGGTTAAATGAGCAGACTATTGTTTATTCCACTGAGAAAATTATTCAGCCTTCAGTATATAAATACACCTTTTACCTTTTCACCTTTATATACGAAAGCAATGATATGCACTTATCCTCATTTGTAACTAGCTGCTTATTGGTTAGATGTAGCCTCCGTCACACTCACATACCCTTTTAATAATTTGGTTCTCATCCTTTCACTCCATTAAAACTGCCCATTCCTGTTGCAACCACCATCTGACTGCCTGACCATTTCTTATCGCTCTCCTCCTCAGTCTCTCCGCCGTATTTGGTACTTTTTGAGGCACCTTTCCGCCATACACATGTTCTTGAACTCCTCTGTACTATCTTGCATTGCCCCACCATTTTGTGTCTTCTGTATTAGCCTGCATTTCTTCTTTCAGCTGCAACTAGATCACATCCTCAGATGAGTGCTGTCTTTCAAACTTTCTTGATTCATTCAGTCCCATAAATTGAGTATGGTTGGTACCTCTAGGAACATGATTCTCAAATCTCTATATGTAGGGCTGATATCTTACATATGTATACAGCTGCTGCTTTGTATTTCTGCCTGGAGGTACCACTGCACATCTCAAAGCTCAAAGTTCCAAGGCAAAACTTACTGTTTCCCCATGGAAATGTATTTCTTCTTTTATTCTCCTCCTGTTGATAGATAATAGTTAAAATTAGATAAAACTAGATAAGAAATAGATAAAATTATATGCAGATAGACAACATAGATAAAAGAGTTAAAATTTAAAAAGCAAACCACTTTGTGAACCTTCACTTTTCTTTTGTTTTTTGTCTGCTTTGTGCTGTGGAAGTGTCCTCCATTTTTTTTTTTTTAAGCCATGGCCTCCCAAAGTGTTGGGATTACAGGCTTGAACCATCAAGCCAGCTAGTCCTCAGTTCTTAAAAGACATGAGATAATTCATACTGAAGATAAACTCTACAAAGCAGAAAGATGGGACAATGCTTTCAACAACACCTCAAACTTTTCAAACTATTCTAACTATAAAAGAAATCATATTGATGAGATTTCATATTGGTTATAACAATAATACATTCTATTCCAAATAATATTATAGAAATTAAGTAATACACAATGAAATAATATTAGTCATTCATGAACTGGCATTGTTAATAGTTAAATATTTATATTACACATAATGATCTACAGATATAATACAACCTCTATGGCATTACCAGTGACATCAGAGACATTTTTAAAAAGTATGTCAAAATTAAAATAAGTGATTAAAAATGGAATAAAAGTTTAACCTATAAAAAAATTACATCTTTTCCCTCCACTTTCATCAAATACATTTTGTTGCCTTTAGCCTGAGCTATTTTAAATAACCTCATCATTTGTTCCACATTATCTCTTTTTCTATCCCAATCTTCTTCCTTCCTTTCCCTTTTCTATGTTTCTGCCCAAATAGACTTACTAAATATTCATCCTCATGGTATTTTTTTTTCTTCAAAATAGCCGTCATTGCTTTCTGCATCGACCTGGTATCCAAGGCCCAACACAGAAAGATGATGATCTACCTTCTTTCAAGTACTCACCTTCATATTACCTGTATTTTGACCAATTAATTTGATTGCATCTATACACATCTTACTGCAGTTGTTCATGTTTTCTCTCTTTATAAAACTCTCCTTCCTTTCCACTGTTATAGTTTATTAAAGTAATTTGCTTTCTCCTTCCCTCTCTCCAGCCTTTTCTCCCTTTCTTCCTACCTTGATTATTCTGTTTTTTTTTTTCTTTTGTTAATTTGGGTTTTTTAATATATATATTAAAAATATATATTAAAAATATATATTATGTCCTCATAAATATATATATATGGAACATGCAGTGTTTCGATACAAACATGTAATATGCACCAGTCACACCAGGGTAAGTGAGATATCCATCACCTCAAGCATTTATCATTTCTTTGTATTAGGGACATTCAAATTCTACTTTTTTAGTTATTTTGAAATATACGATAAATTATTTTTGACTATAGTAATCCTGTTGTGCCATCAAATCCTAGCTCTTATTTATGCTACCTGAATATATTTTTGTACTCATTAACCATCCCCACTTCCTTCTCCCTCCTCCATCCTTCCCAGCCTCTAGTAACCATCATTCTACTCTCTATCTCAGTGAGTTCATTTGTTTTAATTTTTAGCTCCCACAAATGAGTGAGAGCATACATGCATGTATATTTTTACTTGCTCTTTCTCCACTTATTTAACAAACATTTTGTAGCATCTTTTGTGTGCCTGGCATAGTTCTAGATATTGAGAATAGAATGGAATGTTAGAATAACACAAAGACCATGTCCTGTTGCCCTTCTGGTCTAGACAAAGAGACAGATGATACTCATAAAGTCATCTACACTGTGTCAGTAATATGAAGAATAGAAAAGAGTACAAAGCTATCCTTGACAGGTCTGGTCTGTTATTCAAGGCTCCCACCAAATGTCACCTTTCTCAGGAGTTTCTTTCCATACATTTACTGAGAATGTAAATTTTGTGCCTTAATACAAATGAAAACTTCAGAAAATAAGATTTTTGGCCAGTTTGTTTTCATATAGGCCATGTCCCTTAAGAACAGGGCATAAGAAATAAATTATAAATATTAACCAAATAAGCCACTTTGAAGTTCTTCGTTCTTTGTTTTTATCTTGTCATGTAGCAGTTGTATTACTGCTTTTCATATTCTATGTTTATTTGTAAAATTATTTTTATCCTCACTTCAGTCTAAAAACAAAAAAGTCAGGGATTTTACATAAGTGCAGATTACTTACTGCACATTAGTAAAACGTAGATTTTACTTTTTCCTATCCTTTCAATGCCTATTTCTCTATACCCTACTCTTAAACATTTATTGAACTGAATAAGCAATATATATTCAAAGACATCTTAATTAATATACACATTGCTTGGATGCTAATGTTAGTCAAATGTTGTCACTAATTGACACTGATCTCATTTTGCCACTTGGTAATATATTTTGCAATGGCATTCCTTAAAGCCTCACTTGTTTATTATTTGCTTCTATAAAAAAGTTTGAGTTTTGAGTGAAATTGACCATATATATAATCTGCCTTTTTTTAAGTCTTTACAAAAGCTTGCATAGTGTCATATAAATCTAAAGGGCTTGCAAAAGAATATTTAATTATAATAAACTCATTAGTAGCAAAGCTGTATTGTTCTATTTAAACTTTTGTGGTATTAATTTATTTGCACATTTCTTGCAAGTATTTTATTAAGAAATAAAACCATAATGCGACTGGAAATTTGAAAAGCTAAGTATACTACTACTTTAAAATGTACATTATATGTAGTATGTGTTTGACACTGTTATTCAGAAGGATATTAATCCATTTAATATTTTACAAAATCCAGGGGGCAGGCATTATTAATAGTAGTATTTATGTAAGAAGAACCTGAAGCATCCACAGTTTATGTAAATTGTCCTAAATTATACAGCTAGTAGGTAAAAGTTGCCACAATGAAATTCAATAAGTCTAGATCCAAATTCAGTGCCCTCAAGAGTGTTGCTCTACTGTTCTTCCTAGATATGTATGTGACTATGAAATGAGTAAAAAGAAAGCTGATGAGATTCAGAAAATAAAAAAAAACTAATCCCAAATATGTTCCTAATAATATAAAACAATTTAATATGTAGCTTTTTATGTAGGTAATCCCATCACCCCAAAAGTGAGGAAAAATAAAATTATACAAAAGGCATAAAAACAGGGAATTAGGGAATTAGGGTGAAAGGAAAATAACTATTTATAATTTGATGCATACAAGTCTATATTTTATTAAAATACAGTGATCAAAAGCAGTCTGGTGAGAATCTATTTCTGTTTTGGCTACATCCTCCTTTTCTCATATTTTGTTTCACTTGAAATACCTATTATTTAATATATTTAAGACGCATTATCATAGTAAGAGTAGCTTAACAGCTGTCTTCAAATAGAGTTATTGTGTTCTCTGAAGGCCAGTATTTCTATTGTTTAGCACCTTTTCTTACTGGAATTCAAAAGCTACCATTCAAGGTCCATCTGATACCTATTAGAATCACCAAATCTCAGAGCAAAGAACTATAGCTCAACATTCAGATTTTTTAAAAATCTTTCGTGTAAAGCTTCAGTCTTAGAGACTTGTACTGTAGCTTCAGAAACTCTATTATGATCTTAAGAAATAGAACTTGTCATTCAAAAATTTTATGAGACACTTCATTATAGATTTGGGATTCAATGATTCTCATGAAAGTTAGTGGCAATTCCCAAAGGCTTTGCTGCCACTCAGCTAAGAATCTTTGGAAGAATATTTTCCTTTTACATCCTACAACCTAGAAATTAGATTCTAAGCTAAAGAATATGTCATTTTACTTCTAGGAATCTAGATGGCAGAAATTAATATAAATTACCAAAAGTTTTAGGCACAAAGATGACTGTTACTTTCAAATGATTCACAACAGTAGAAGACATCTACACAGGAAAGGAAGGCAAATTTTGTACATCCACACTGTGGAATATTATGTAGCCACTAAAAGGTGCTTGTTAAAGGTGCTAATAATGTTCATTGAAAGGTTTAGAACAAAAATATTCTGTAGTCAGTATGATCATGATACTTCAAAAATTGTGCATAAGAAAAAATAAAGCAAGACTAGTAGGAATACTTCTCATACTTTTCTATACATTTGTAATTTCTATATTTTGAATAAGAAAACAATGCTTTCATGACAGAAATACTGAATTTACTTAAAAATGTAAAAATGTTATAGCAAGGTTTTCCATCTTACTTTTTGGGAATTGACAGACTAGTTGATAACTAGATACATAGATAGATAAATATATCGATTGATCAATAGATACTAACATTCTATTATGTATTATAACAATGCAAATTCTTATTAAGGCAATGCAGAAGACAATATGTTTTCTTTCCTTCATGTTTCAGACATGAAGCATGATAAATAAGAATGATTTTTTTGTGTCATGGATTCTTTTTCCAGTTGTTCATGGAAAGAATTTTCTTAGAACTGTTCTATTTTGCTTAATAATCAAGTCAGTGACTAAGAATCTTGATGCAAAACAAATCACCCATTATATACTCTCTTCACTGATGCTAGTAGATGCTTTAAAAGATACTTGGAATATGGGGGTCATGTCATCAAATAATAAATGAAGTTCAATAACTTTATTAAGCACTTCTTGCATAAAAATTCTTCCTTCAAATTAAAAGTGTCATTGGTGAATATCTGTTAGTAATAAACTTTCTCTGGTTTGTATAAAAATGTCATAGTAATTCTCTCTCATTGTTGAAAAATAATTTGTTATGTATTCCATCCTGTTATTTTTCCAAAAATTTCAGATTTTATTTCTTATTCAATAACTTTTAACATTGCTCTGCTATGCTGAAGACTTACTGCTATGTGCCTGTCTATGGAATTGTTCATATTTGTCTTACTTGTGCTTACATTTGTCTGATTTGTGCTTCCTGAATCGGAGGCATATCCTTTATCAGTTCTGAGAAATTTTATCTAGTTTCACTTTGAATATATCCCATGTGCATTTTATCTATTTTCTCACCATAAAACTTGTATTAACTCTAGCTGTGACTTATTCTATTTGCCATGTCTCCTAAACTTTTTTTTTAAATATATATATTTTATTACATTTTAGGTTTTGGGGTACATGTGAAGAACATGCAGGATTGTTGCATAGGTACATACATGGCAATGTGGTTTGCTGCCTTCCTCCCCATCACCTATATCTAGCATTTCTCCCCATGTTATTCCTCCCCAACTCTCCACCCCCCTCCCTCCCCTAGTCCTCCCCACAGACCTCAATGTGTGATGATCCCCTCCCTGTGTCCATCTCCTAAACTTTTATTTATATTTAATTATATCTCTGTGAAGAATTTTTATTCAGTTTTGCCTTTTAGGTCAGTAGTCTTCATATCAGATCGAATTCACTGTTTGTACCATCCATTGAATTTTACATTATAATGATTACATTTTACTTTCTATAAAGTATTTCACAGTAATCTTTACCAAGGAACAACTACAAGGACAGGTTTAATATGAAGTGAGATAGACTAGGATGGCCAGATCTTGGAGCTGTCAGTTTTGAGATGTTAGGTTGAAGATGACTATTACACATCATAGTGTAGGTATCAAACATAAAGGTAGTTCCGGAGGAGAGCAAGACTGAAGATATAAATTTGGGTGGCAAAAGGATATTGATTTTATTTTAAATGTTGACCCTGAATGAGCTCCCCAAAGCAGTGGGTAAGAATTTATCTCTTATAAAACAGATAAATTCTAGGGATTGAGTCCTAGGGAGCTCTATATTGTGAGATTTGGAAGATGACAGGAAACCAGAAAGGCAGATTGTTATTGAACAGCCTATTAATTAAGAGAAAAACATGTTAAGTGTGGTGTCCTGGAAGTTATGAAAATTATGGAGTGATCAAGTGCCCTAAGTGATGCTGATAGTATCCATTAAGATGAAGACTGTAATGCAACTCTAAAATAATTCATAATATGAAGGGCAGGAAAGGCTCAATGGAGTGGGTTTAGGAGATAATGGAAAGAAAGAAAGTGATTCTTAAGAAATAATAATAATAAATAACCACTGGAGCCATAGTCAGGCAGGAGAAAAGGGATAAAAGAGAGTATTTTTTCAGATGGTAAATACAACAGCATGTTTATGGAAGGAAAAATCTAAAAAGAGAGAAAAACTGATAATATAAGAAAGAGAAAGAACTGCTGGAATTTTGCTCTGGAATAGATGAGAAAGGACAAGATCTAATGTGTTATAAATGGTGGAGCTAGTTTTTGTTAAGTGACAAACGAGCTTAGGATTTAAAAGGATATTTATTTGCAGGGTTTTTCGGGGGGTGGGAGTGAGGTTCTATAGTTTATGGTTGGGGCTTTTGGGGGGTATGTTGTTCACAAGATTGTCAGAGGCGGGTATTTTCACAAATGTAGTGCATCATCTTTGTTAGTATAGCACAAAAGACCTGCATAATCTAGCCCCTTTCTCTATGGCCAAGCCACAATAGCCATTTAGTTACTGAAAGACCACTGCTGCTCATCACTGGGCCTTTTCATATGCTGTTACACTGATGTCTAATGGCACCTACTCCATAATTTCCTTCAGGCCTTCATAGCACTTTACACAGATCCAAGCTTCCCATTATTCTGAGTTTACTTGATTAGCATCCAACTTTACCATTAGGATTTAATCTCTTAGGGCTAGGACCAAGTCACTTAAAATGTGTAAAATGCACATTGTATACACTGAGCAGCCACAATAACATTCACTATTTTTTATGAATTGATAAGCATATTATGAACTAAAAACATTTTTAAGTGTACTTAATTTAGAGTTATGTGGTACAAAGTAAATAATACAGGTGCCCCTTTTATTTTGTTCTCAGTTTGGCTGCCTAAGTGCACTAGATTATTCCCATAATTATACTGTGCTGTCTGGATAACATATTTTAGTAAGTAGAATGTAATCTCAGTATGCCAGTAAGTAGTTTTTCCTCAGAAGGAGATGTTCTAGCACTTTTTCTGAAAAGGACAAAATATGTTCATATAGAAAATGTTATTTAGACATTCAAAAACTGAGGTTAAATTTGAGAACCTTTAGTTGTGATTCTATAGCTTTGAGAGAGCACTGCCTCAAATATTTATAAAGCTTACTCACCAAAACAAAATGTTCACTGGTCTCTAAAAGTGTTTGTTCTGGTCTCTAAGAGTGTTTAGGGTAGTGTGTTGATGCTGATGATTAAGGTTGGTCAGGGGTGTGGGAGAAGAGGTTGGATATCAAAATTGTTTTAAAAAATTGAATTGGAAGCTCCCTATAGATAAAAATATACATGTAAACAAACAAACAAACAAAAAGAATAAAAAGGGTGTGTGACTAGTATTTTCTTGACACTTGGAAGCCTGGAGACTTTCAACACTAATTAGAACCTAAGAACACAAGCTATTGAATCAAATTAGGAGTTAAATAAAATGAGTGGTTTGGTTCTGATTCTTGCTACCTGGGTGATTATCAACAGAGTTTTAGATCATATAGGCCTTAATTCTATAGCCAAGGGAGAGAGGCTGTAATATTCTTTTACATATGGCCACTGTATGACTGGAGTTTATAAGACAGAAATATAAATTAACATATAAATTTTCACAGAAGGAAATCAGTTATATATGCTACCGTGAGTCACACAATATCCCTTTAGCTAGTGGTTCAAGTATTCCATATCTCAGGGAAAACAGACAAGATTTTTTGTTTTCTTTTTTTGATAACTGTTTAAGTACATAACTCTTTTTGTTTTCGTTTTTGTTTTTGTTTTTGAGACAGTGTCTCGCTCTGTTGTCCAGGATGAAGTGCAATGACACAATCCTGGATCACTAAATCCTCTGCCTCCCAGGTTCAAGTTGTTCTCTTGCCTCAGCCTCTCCTGTAGCTGGGATACAGACGCCTACCACCATGCCCAGCTAATTTTTTATATTTTTGTAGAGAAGAGGTGTCAACTTGTTGGCCAGGCTGGTCTCAAGCTGCTGACCTCAACTGATCTGCCCGCCTTGGCCTCCCAAAATGTTGGGAATACACGCGTGAATCACTGCACTCGGCCATGTTTAACTAAGTAACTTTTAAACAACTATTGTGTTATTAGATTGTTGCTATAGTAACAAAGCAAAATTAAGTCCTAATAGTTTTTGGCATCAAATAAGTAGAGCATTTTCAGAAACAAAGTCAAGAAAATAAAAGAATTAAGGTGGCAGGAGGAGTTACATAAAACTACTTAGATTTCCAGTGCAATACTTTGAATTATTAAGTGTACTTTTAACAAAACCATATTATTACTCAAGGTCATGTTTTTTAAATATAAAACAAAGAAATGACAAATACTTTTAGAAATTTTAGACAATTTTTGTTCTTTGGATCTGCTTTTGAATTGAAGCATAATCAAAACTGTTTGCATAAAAATCAAATTGCTCATGTTGTTATTAATTTTTCCACATTATATTAAATGACTATCATGTAACAGGAGCTCTGTTTCCACTGATTAAAATAGAAAATGCTCTAAATGGAATTTACTATTATTAGAAGATAAAATAATCTCATATGAGAACATAATGATAAAAATGAGTGTTTGAAATAGATAGCTGTATCTGCTATTCAGACATACCAAGTTTACTAAATTATCAGTGAATAGAAATATATCATTTAAGGGAAGCAATAAACAGCTAAGATAACAATCAAAACAGATATAAAAAGTACCATCCAAGTTTTCACTTTCAAAAAAAATAGTGGTAGATGAGGCTCATTTTAAGAAAAGTCTTGATGTCTTATGAATCATAAGTATTTCCATAATTAGAAACTGTTAACAGACTCCATTAGCAAGTATTATTTTTTGACATTTTCAGATCTCCGATGGTATCAGATCTGGAAATACCTTGCCCTTTACTGTCACATGGGCAATAAAATTCTAGATCAAGGGGACAAAAAGAAGAAAATTTCAAAGTAAGCAAAGTTTCATATTCAGAATTGGAATTTATAATGTGAGCCAGTTTTTTCTATAACCACGATCTCTCATTTCCGACAAATTCACTGTCTAAAAGCAATATATAGAACTTGGAACTTCTGTCCTAGTTCCTTTTTCTGTATATTATTTGCATTTAGACACTTGGCAATAATGCTTCTTAGTTTGGCTTTTAAGTATATTTACTATTTGGAAAAGTAAATTCCTTTTCTGAACTCTTCTTAATTTCACTGACAATTTTTTTATGCTCACTGGCAGGAAATTACATATTCTAAAATACCATGAAACTGAAAATGTCAGGAATTGACTATCCAGCAGAAAAAAATTAAAGTTATGAGAGAGAAAACTAAGTTGATATAAAATTAGTAATAAAAGTATGGGGTCTTACTACTTGATTAAAATCATTTTATCCATCTGTACAAAGACATGGAAGATGAAAGATCATAGTAAGCCAAGGGTGGTACGCTTTACTCTGGAGCATGAGCCAGGGAATGGGGAGGGAAATAAGGGATGGTGGTAAAATCATGGTCTGCAACCTAATTTTGAAGATTTGGGGAACCCCCATCTTCCACATCTGCCATGCTAAAGAATTTGGAAGTCATCAAAAAGTTTGTGGCAGAACAACTGAATAAAAATGGGAATGTTTGAAACTAATGGGTATAGTGTGATCTAACCTACATTTAATGCTGAATTTTAATGACATTATAGAAGATGGATTGAGAAGGGAAGCCTAGAAACATATAGACAAAGTGAAAAACTACTGCAATAATCTGTGTGAAAGATGGCATAGTGCTGCATTATGGAAAGGAAATGAATACAAAAAAGGGGCACATTTGACAAAGCTGTAGAGACACAACTAAAAAGTGGTGATGAACTAGATATGCTTACAAAAGACAGAAGTCACAGAAGAGCCCAAGGCTTTTCACTTAGGGAATGAAAAAATGGTGAATGTAAAGGTGGAGAAGATAAAAAAAATAACAATAAAAGAAAGAGACTGATTTTAGTGGGTTTTGACATGTTGAATTTGACGTATTCCAGATTTTTGTGGACTTAGGTGAAAAAGTCTTTCTGCAGTTGAGAAAAGGAGCATAGAGCTTAAAAGAGAAGACTTAACTTGTATTTATCAGATTTCTCAGAACAGTTATTTTCTGTCTATGGGATATAGTAGTCTATTTGGTTAAGGTTTCAGAGTCATTTAACTTAGCTACTTTTGAACAAAGAATAGTTAATGAGAACTCTGAAAGAGAGCTTATGGCTGAGGAAAGATAATCGAGTATAGAACCTTAGGAAACTCATCATCTGAAAATACCAACAGAAAGGTGGTAAGAAAACCAGAATGGAGTGGACACCTGGAAGTAAAGGTGGAATTAGAATATATACATTTATATATGGCACCACATGCCATGGTGATTTGCTGCACCCATCAACCTGTCATTACATTAGGTGTTTCTCCTAATGCTATCCCTCTCTATCCCCTAAACTTCTGACAGTCCTCAATGTGTATTGTTCCCCTCCCTGTGTCTATGTGTTCTCAGACTTCCACTCCTACTTATGAATGAGAACCTGCAGTGTTTGTTTTTGTGTTCCTGTGTTTGTTTTCTGAAAATGATGGTTTCCAGCTTCATCCATATCCCTGCAAAGGACATAAACTCATCCTTTTTATGACTGCATAGTATTCCACGGTGCATATGTACCACATTTTCTTTATCTAGTCTATGACTGATGGGCATTTGGCTTGGTTCCAAGTCTTTGCTATTGTGAACAGTGCTGCAATAAACATACATGTGCATGTATCTTTATATGCACACATATGTTTATTGTATGTTTATATAGAGTATAGATCTATATTATTTATAATCCTTTGGGTAAGTACCTGGTAATGGGATTGCTGGGTCAAATGGTATTTCTATTTCTAGATCCTTGAGGAATCGGCACACTGTCTTCCACAATGGTTGAACTAATTTGCATTCCCACCAACAGTATAAAAGGGTCCCTATTTCTCCATATCCTTCCCAGCACCCGTTTTTTTCTGGATTTTTTAATGATCTCTATTCTAACTGGCATGAGATAGTATCTCACTGTGGTTTTGATTTGCATTTCTCTAATGCCCAGTGGTGATGAGCTTTTTTCATGTTTCTTGGTCACATAAATATCTTCTTTTGAGAAGTTTCTGTTCATATCCTTCACCAGCTTTTGGATGGGGTTGTTTGTTTTTTCTTGTAAATATGTTTAAGTTCCTTGAAGATTCTAGATATTAGCCCTTTGTCATATGGAAAGATTGCAAAAATTTTCTCCATTTCTGTAGGTTGCTTGTTCACTCTGATGATAGTTTCTTTTGCTGTGCAGGTCTTTAAGTTTAATTTGATCCCATGTGTCCATTTTGGCTTTTTTGGCCAATGCTTTTGGTGTTTTAGTCATGAAGTCGTTGCCCATACCTATGTCCTGAATGGGATTGTCCAGGTTTTCTTCTAGGGTTTTTGTGGTTTAAGTCTTACATTTAAGTCTTTAATCCATCTTGAATTACTTTTTGTATAAGATGTAAGGAATGGGTCCAGTTTCAGTTTTCTGCATATGGCTAGCCAATTTTCCCAACACCATTTATTAAATAGGGAATCCTTTCCCTTTGCTTGTTGTTGTCAGATTTCTCAAAGATTCAATGGTTGTAGATGTGCGGTGTTATTTCTGAGGTCTCTGTTGTGTTCCAACAGGTCCATATCTGTTTTGGTACTAGTAACATGCTGTTTTGTTTACTGTAGCCTTGTAGTATAGTTTGAAATCAGGCAGCATGATGCCTCCAGCGTTGTTCTTTTTCCTTAAGATTTTCTTGGCTATACGAGCTGCTTTTAGTTTCCATGTGAAATTTGAAGTAGTTATTTTTTTCTAATTATGTGATAGAAGTCAATGGTAGCTTGATGGGATAGCATTGAATTTATAAATTACTTGGGGCATTATGGCCATTTTCACTATATTGTTTCTTTCTATGCATGAGCATGGAATTATTTTCCATTTGTTTGTGTCCTCTCTTATTTTCTTGAGCAGTGGTTTGTAGTTCTCCTTGAAGAAATCCTTTATATCCCTTGTAAGTTGTATTCCTAGGCATTAGCAATTGTGAATTAGAGTTCACTCATCATTTGGCTCTCTGTTTGCCTATTATTGGTGTATAGGAATGTTTGTGATTTTTGTATATTGATTTTGTATCCTTAGACTTGGCTGAAGTTGCTTATCAGCTTAAGGAGATTTGGGGCTGAGACAATGGAATTTTCTAAATATACAATCATGCCATCTGCAAACAGAGACAATTTAACTTTCTCTCTTCATATTTGAATACCCTTCATTTCTTTCTCTTGCATCATTGCCCTGGCAAGAGCTTCAAATAGTATGTTGAATAGGAGTGGTAGAAAGGGCATCCTTGCTTTCTGCCAGATTTCAAAGGGAATGCTTCCAGCTTTTGCTCAGTCAGTATTATATTGGCTGTGGGTTTGTCATAAATTGCTCTTATTATTTTGAGATGTGTTCCATCAATACTTAGTTTATTGAGAGTTTTTATCATGAAGGTGTGTTGAATTGTATCAAAGGCCTTTTCTGCATCTATTGAGATAATCATGTGGTTTTTGTCATTGGTTCTGTTTATGTAATGGATTACGTGTATTCATTTGCATGTGTGGAACCAGCCTTGTGTCCCAGGAATAAAGCTGCCTTGATCGTGTTGGATACTTTTTGATGTGCTGTTGGATTCTGTTTGCCAGTATTTTATTAAGGATCTTTGCATTGATGTTCATCAGGGATACTGACCTGAAACTTTTTTGGTTGTTGTTGTGTCTCTACCAGGTTTTGATTATCAGGATGATGCTGGCCTCAAAAATGAGTAGGAAGGAGCCCCTCTTTTTCTGTTGTTTGGAATAGTTTCAGAAGGAATGGTACCAGCTACTCTTTTTACCTCTGGTAGAATTCAGCTGATAATCCATTTGGTTCTGGGCTTTTTTTTTTTTTTTTTTTGGTTAGTAGGCTATTAATTACTGCCTCAATTTCAGAGCTTGTTATTGGTCTATTCAGGGATTCTACTTCCAGCTGGTTTATACTTGGGAAGGTGTATGTGTCTAAAAATATATCCATTTCTTCTAGATCTTCTACTTTATTTGTGTAGAGGTGTTTATAGTATTCTCTGATGGTAGTTTGTATTTCTGTGGGGTCAGTGGTGACATCCCCATTATCATTTTTTATTGTGTGTATTTGATTCTTCTCTGTTCTCTTCTTTATTATTCTGGTTAGCAGTTTATCTATTTTGCTGATCTTTTCAAAAAACCCGCTCCTGGATTCACTGAGTTTTTTGAAGGGTTTTTTGTTTTTCTATCTCCTTCATTTCTGCTCTTATTATAGTTATTTCTTGCCTTCTGTTATCTTTAGCTATTAGCCCCTGACAGGGGCTGCTCCCTTTCTTTCAGAGATGTCCTGCCCAGAGAGGAGGAATCTAGAAAGACAGTCTGGCCTACAGTGGCTTTGTGGAGCTGTGGTGGGCTCTGTTCAGTTTGAACTTCCCGGCGGCTTTGTTTACACTGTGAGGAGAAAACTGCCTACTCAAGCCTCAGTAATGGCAGATGCTTCTCCCCCCACCAAGCTCAAGTGTCCCAGGTCGACTTCAGACTGCTATGGTAGCAGCAAGAATTTAAAGCCAGTGATCTTAGCCTACTGAGCTCCATGAGGGTGGGATCTGCTGGCATTCTAGGCACCACTAGGGTATGAAAATAAACTCCTGCAGCTTGGTGTCTACCGAAACATACACCAGTTTTGTGCTTGAAACCCAGGGCCCTGGTGGCATAGGCACTGGAGGTAATCTCTTGGTCTGTGAGTTGTGAAAATTGTGGGATAAGCATGGCATCTGGGCCAGAATGCACTGTTCCTCAGGGTACAGTCCCTCATGGTTTCCCTTGGCTAGGAGAGAGAGTTCCCGGACCTTTTGCACTTCCCCAGTGAGGCAACACCCCACCCTGTTTCAGCTTGCCTTCTGTGGGCTGCACCAACTTTCTAACAAGTCCCAATGAGATGAGCCAGGTACTTCAGTTGGAAATACAGAAACCACCCACCTTCTGGGTTGATCTCCCTAGGAGCTGTAGACTGGAGTTGTTTATACTGAGCCATTTTGCCAGCCACCCTCAGAAACAGTTTTAAGAAGGAAATAGTCAAAAGGATTAGATTCTACAGGAAGTCAAATTAAATGATAAATAAGTTGTGTCCCCAAAGATTGGGGAAAACAGTTGTATCTTGAATTACATCCTCTGCCTCAAAGAGTGTTTTCATCTATCCTTTATTAGAGTGCCAAACTCTGTTTCAGATGAGTCCTAAATTTGTACTTTGATAATATGCAACTCTTTTGACTCACACTGCAATGATCTGAACTTAAACAAACATGCAGACTTAATGATGACATTTTTATTAGCATCATGTATACTGACTAAGTATCAATTTAACAGCTATCTTTAAGTTCCAATATTACCTAAGTTTATCTCATTTTAATTACCTATATACATTTTAAATATACATTCTAAATTGAATTTTGTATCTAAAACATGAATAATATAGTAGGATTAGATAAAATTAATATAAAACTTAAGATTGTTGACATAAACATATAAAAGACATTTAGGAAGTATTTTTAAATAATGTTAAGATGTTTAACACAATTCTTAAAAGTGAATGTGCTTCTATAAACATGGGAAAGGTGTAATGTTGATTTGTCTCTATTTATTTAAAAAGTATATCATAGTCTCAGTAAAGACACTTGTTATTATAATTTTTTTGCTTCAGAATTATGTGACTAGTCATTTCACCTCCTCAACTAGACTCTTAATTTCCATAGTAAGAGGATTCATGCCAGACTCATTTCTGAGTTTTCCACATCAATTTGCCTCTAGATCCAAGGTCCAAGAATAAAGTTATAGAGGAATACTTTCTCAATAAATCATATCAACAAAGAAGATATGCTACTGCTTTAATTATAACAGCATTCACTTTCATACTTTTATTTTCAGTTTATCTTGTTTAATTTTTTCATTGCATCACTGTTATTAGACTGATTGGAGTAGAATAATAGTAAGATCGATTAAGAGTTTAAATTCTATGTGGGACTTTCACTTGTCTTTTACATGGTCACAAATTCACTCTCCACTTTGGCCATATTTGCAACTGTGCATTTCTGGTTAAAAATAAAAGAGAGTGGGTGGACAGAATTAGGAATGTTATATGAATTCATTTATATCTCTGGAAAATAAGTTTGGAGAACACTATCTGTTCTGTCTGGACCAATAACATGTTTGTTCTAAAGGAACAGCACAATATTTTCTTCTGCCTGTCTGGAGATCTGAAATTTCTGTGTTGATGATCCTCTCATTTATAAATGTTAGCATCTGCCCACTGTGCATGCTTCTGTGTGCTATTACCAGCAGTGTGCTCAGAAATACAATCAGCCCATTTAAGACAAGCCTGTCATAGGAAGACTTTTTAAAAGACCTGTTTCTCAAAGGCTAATGATTTTAAACCAAAATACCCATATCCATTATTTATAAGAAAGATCATATGTATACAATTGACAACCTCAAGATGCCTTAATCTTTCTCAATTTCATTCTATATATGTAACTCTTCATGGTGAATTATTTTAATCGGGTTGTGTTTTGCACATGTACCCCAGAGTGTGTGTGTGTGTGTGTGTGTGTATCACTGGCAACAACAATGTCCTGATATTTGAATCACCAATACAGTATGCCTGTATCTATACTTGTGCCTGTCTCATGTATGTATAGAACATACCCCCTTAAACTATTTAAAAGTGGAAATATAAAGAAAAATGACAATGAAATAAAATAAAATAATAGAGATTATTTCATCCAAGATAGAACAAGCATTTTTATTAAAAAGAATCTTAATGTGTTACATATCAAATAAGATAACTGAAAAAAAATAATGTGAATGGGAAAGAAGATATTAAAAATACTGTATTATAGTTCTTTAATTGAATACTATTCTTCGTAGTATAAAAGACTTAGTATGAGAGCCACACAATATATTGAGTCCTTCAGTTTGTGGCTTTTGTCAACTTTAAAATTTGAAAATCTAAACTAAATTTTTATTAGTTCAGATTAATATGATAAAAATATTAACTAAAAATTGAACTAAAATGTTATTACACTGTTCATATTATCAAGCAGCTAAAAATAAAATCAATTTCTTTATTATTGTAACTAGTTAAGTATTCTTACATTAAAGAAAGAAGAATTTAAACTCAGAATCTTCACTGTCTTCCTGTTTTACTGAGATCAGTATATCAATTCACTACATATAATTTAACATACTAAAATAATGTCATTAATATTTTGCAAATGTGTTTAAACTAGAAAAAAATACTATCTTCTTAACAATCACCACTAAGAGCAATTCATAACTCACAGAGGATTTAACCTTATATTACTGGGAAAACATTCATAATGATTACATCTAAAAATAATCCATGCAAATATATTTTTCTGGAATTAGAAAAGATAAAATGGTAAAAATTGAAAAGTCAGTTTGTTTGCCATGATAATTCAAGAGGAAAATATTTTCCTTTGTAATAAAGTGTAAGCTGTATACAGGAAAGTTTTTTGTTTTTTTACTTTGTTCTCTGCAGTGTCCCTCAGCACCAAGCACAGTGCTTACATATATGAGTAATTAATAAAAAGTTTTAAATGAGTGAAACATGAATCTATTAATCTGGAAACAAACTTCTACTTATAAATCAACAAAATTGTGCTATGCAAAGAAAAATAACATGCAAACCTACTCTAAATGGTGAACTCTTTTATATCATTCTGTGCAACTCTGGTCATTTTTTTAGTCTATATAATACCCAAAGTCACATGGCATCATGTTGGTGTGTTGAAGTACCCAATGCTTTGCTCCACTTAATTCTTACTATATAAAGATCAAAATTTACACCAGCAAAAGTGTGTGTGGATCAGCATAAGGCTGTAAGAATAGTTACTTAAACTTTATGGTCTCCTAAGCATAGAACGATGTTGTAATCCAGAAAAAAAATGGGATATTATTAAGAGAATAATAGTACTATGCATAGAATTTTATGCATGTATATATAATTTTCTATAAAAAAATCTAAAATATAAGATAGTTTGATGGTTCCCCACTGTTACTAGTTGAGCTAAATTTGAAATGATAGAACAAAGCCACTTAAAATAACCACTTTTTGTGAAGAATCAGAAATCTGGAAGATTATAGCCAAGTTGAAATTCTTTAGGAGAAAATTTCAACTTGATCTTTCTCCAGCCTAAAAATTTTGAGTTAGATTTGCTGGGTTTATTCGTGCATATCCCATCTGTTCAGTGTAGAGATGGGCTAGAAGAATTTATTTATGGATGGCCACTAACTCCAATCTGATGAGTCACTAAAGCAAGAAAGTACTAGGATCATGACTGAATTCAGCAGGACATGTGAATATGCTGTTTATAAAATAGAGTTCAAGATTTTGCTTTGAAGAATCTGGGTCAGACCCCAAGTTTTTAAGTTTTGGTCAAATTGAGTGTAAGTATTTTTTTTCCTCAAACTAAGTTCCTACTTAGTGTAATTGAAAATATATGAGTTAAAAAAACAGTATCCAAGCATTTAAAAACTATGAAACATATTTATTTATATGATATTAATTTTTAAAATTTTTGACATACAGTATCAGAGAAAAATTGTAGAAGAAAGTCTTTTTTTGTTAGAAAATATTTTTGTCAGTTTCAGGACACATTAAAGCATGACCTTACACAATGTAATTGCAAGATGTTTAGGCGTTAGGTTTGCTAAAACAAGGAGTCACTATTTTAAATACTTTCCATAAATGAGCTGTATTCTGTCATGGAAATTTTGCTGAACCTCATAGAGGTTCTAGGCAATTTGACTTTTCATGATAGACCAACAGTGCTTTCCTGATTCTGCTTGAATTATATCACTGGAATATTTGAAGTGGTTGATCATCTTCTTTTTGTGGAGTTTGTTGTTAGGCAAAATATACAATGTGTGGTACTTCCTTGTTCTCTTATTTTTATAAGAAAGAATTATGTTTTTTTTTTCAATTATCCTAGAAAAAAATTATCCTAAATGAAAATGCAAATAGTCTGCATAACTTATTAAGGAACCAAATTACACCCCAAACTCACAGAAACATGATATATATTCCAATTATCTTTTTTTCCTATTCATTTTCACCCTGACTCTTCCAGCTCAAATTTCATCTCTTGCATTTTTCTTTTCAGACCCTTTCATGGTTTTTTCTTTTAGAGTTCTTAAATTAGATAAGTCACAACATCAATAATTTCTTAGATTCTCAAGGAATCTGTTTATAATTTTGTCTGCTTTACAGCATAATTTTTCTGTTATGGATTCTTCAACTGGTTTTTAAGTTTTCTCATTTTTCTTGTAGCATTGTTTTTGCTTTGACTTTGGTTAAAAGCAGATTTCCTTCTGAATATTGCTCATTGTTTAGTGACTATTTCTTTTCCCAGTCCCAGCAATTTTTGAAGAACAATGTGGGTATATGAGCTAGTGGCTCTTCCATGTGGCAAACCAAGAGCCTGAGTTGTATTAGAAATGCCATGAAGCTCTTTCTTACTTGGCCCCAACTTCTCTGCTACCCTTTGATAAATGACTCTAGGATCTAGGGCACACCTGCCCACATACCTAAATCTTGTCTTTCTAGACAAGAGGCACTGGTTTGGCACTGAAGAGTATATATTGCCTAAGAGATGCATTGGAATGGGCTCACTCTTTACTTCTTCCCTGCACCATCTTTTGCTGCTTTGGGTAATCTGATTTCCTAATTGTAGTTCAGGGTTTTGGCTGATTTTTGGTTTTAGCAAAGATGGAGTTTTATTTCCTGCATTTGTATTCTTGTTGGTTACTTTCAGAAAAAAGATCCAGGCAGAGACAGTCTTACCTCAGCATCTTTAATCTGAGGTTCCACATTACACTTAAATATGGTCAGTGCCCTTTGATATTTTTCTGTTTGTTGTAGAGAGCAACAACACATAATTTCTTTTCTCACTGCCATATACCTTACCTAGGAGTAAAATGTTGGCTGAGTGCAGTGGCTCAAACCTGTAACCTCAATACTTTAAGAGGCTGAGGCAGATGGATTGCCTGAGCCCAGAAGTTTCAGATGAGCCTGAGTAACATAGTGAGACTCCATCTCTATTATATATATATTTTTCAAAAGAGTGAAATATGAAGGTAGAATGAAGTTATTCATGAAAACATGATGCATGGAACTTCAGATTTTATTTATATTTGATTATGAATTTAAGGTATTGAATATGCATATGCCTTCAAAAAAGTAACTTGCCTTTTTAGGATCCTAATTTAGAGAAAATGAAAAACTTCAGTTTTTTCTGCCTACAGTTCTCCACTTACCAGTCTAACCTCTAGCCCTCTAAATGGGGTCTGTCCTGCTCAAATATTTTGATAGAAAGAAATATATTAATTTAGGAAATCATGCACACCAAATCCAGTAACTGCATACAAAACAAGTTAAAGTTAAAGAGCTTTTCTCTGTAACTAACTTGTTGGCTGTTAGGCTTACCTGGGGTATAGGAAATAATTAAATCTGGGTTTTTAAAGCTGCTGGTTTTGATACTTGCTATGTTATGAGAAGTGTGATAATTTAAGAATAAATAAAGATGCTAACAATTTACACTATCATTATAATGTAAAAAGTGAAAAGGTTGGCAATAGTTGATATATTCTCCCATTACAATTAACTTTTATACTATAAATTTATTTTACATTAATCATAGCTATAATTGTTATTTGTGCAAATGTTCAAATAGTCTTATAGATAATATGGAAAAAATCATTTATGATTTGTATAACATAGATAAATATAAGGATTTCTGTAAAGTATATGTCCTTTAAAGCAAAAGATTTTATTAATATCAAGTTTTGTTTGCTCTTTTGGAAGACTGGAAATAAGCTAGAAACTGAGTCATATCATTCAGAGATCGTTTACATCCCTAGTTGAAGGAATAGATATGGACTTAAATATGGTCTTTCTAAGCTGGGATTATAGTCCTTCCCACTTGGAAAATTAGTTTGTTGATCTGGGTAGGTGGTGGCATGGTGGGCTATTGCATGGCTGCTGAAGGCCAACATTCCCTCTGGGTAGATTTATCATTTGAACAACCTATGTACTTAGACTCCCACTCACTCTCTTGAAGGATAATGCTGCTATCTAAGGATTTAGCCAGGTTTAAAATATATTTATAGCCTTTTCTCAAGCTGAGCTATAAGACTGCTCATCAAAGTTAACTTCCAAGGCATTCTGAAAGTTGTACCTTGATTCTGGATCTTGATTTTTCAACACTCTGTTTTCCTTTTTATGTGGAAAAAATCAGAGGAATACTCAGTATTCAGAAAGAAAAAAATGTACAGGAAAATGCCAGCCTGGACAATGATAGGTAAATGTCAGGAACTCTGCAGACTGCTACCAGGATGATAGAATCTAGCTTCAGAATCCAGTTGGTAGAGGCTTTCTATTAAAAGGTCTTAATAGAAACTTCATGCATTAACAATGCTCATTTCCCAATGTATCTTCAAAACAGGAATTAATGTTTATAGATCAGAAGGACACCCAATACTGACTAGATGAACTTACTGTGACTGTCCTCCCTTTGTATCTCATTTACATACTGTAAAACTTGCAGGAATATAGCTCCTTAGTGTACATGCAGCAATTTACTTATTTTCTTTTCTCACTCATAATACAGTATTACAAAGAAACAAAGAAACAAACAATAAACTTCCTTTACTGAATTTAGATGGATTTACTTTGCTTCCCTTCTGTGCTTCTCATTTCACTGTTACATCCTTTTCCAAATACTACAAATTCAGATCAGATGTCACAGCATGTGATACTACAATCCATTTATTTGGTAAACTATGTTTTTAGTAAAAATAAATTGTTGTAGCAAAGTCAAATGAGATACTAGAAAGCACATTGGTTTAAGTAGGAGTTGGGATCTTGAGTTCAGAGTGCTAGAGCTGTTATTTATTTAATGGTTTAGTTTATACAAATTGCTTTACCTTTCCATGCCTCATATGCTGATATGCAAAGTGGATATGATATTTCAAGTAAATTCAAGTGTTGTTTTGGAGATTATTTCATGTGTCAGTTTTCAATTATTTATTTTTCTTCTGACTCATTTCAAAATCTTTTTGAAGTGGCTTACAGACACATAAAATAAAAACAGATAATTAAACCAAAATGAAGTCAAGACAAACACTAAACTAATAGTGAAACCAAATTGCCTTTCAATTCCAAGTCAACACAAAAACACAAAAAGTAAAACCAAAGTGTTTGTAATATCTGAGAAAACTCATTTGTGCTCTCTCTTTCTCTCTCCCTCTCTCTGTCTCTGTCTCTGTCTCTTTCTCTCTTTCACACACACACACAGACACACACACACACACACACACACACACACACACACACATTCCCACATACACATATATGACCTTCCTATAACAAATCATTAAAGTTGTCTAAATTAGAAATGTGATCCTCATTGTGGACTGCTATAGAAATGCAGGTATCTTTTCTGTCATTTTCTGTTAGGAATTCTAACGCCATCTAGCTTCTCACAAAATCAGGTAAAATTGTGTTCCTGTCATTCTTCTGCTCCAGTGTTGTAGCATATTTTAGTCAAAATGTATGTAAAACTATGAATTTCAAAATACATGGCTTCTCATATGGTGACTAGATGATGTAGTGTCAAAAGACAACCCTTATGCCAAAAGGCCAATTTTATCATTTCTCTGTGGACAATACTTACTTTTCTGGGAAGGTTTACTCATCATTCCTCAAGTATCCAGAAATAAAACTTTCTGATGAATGAACTTTACATAGATGCCACCTTATAAGAATAAAGTTCCAAACTCCCATTGGTCATGTGGACTCTCTCCACTCCTAGTCTTATACTTCTGCTCCTCATTGGCCATTAGAAAAGCAAATGAAGGAGGGAGGTGGAGCAAGACAGCCAAGCAAAATCCTCCAGTTATCATCCTCCTTGCAGAAACACCAAATGTGAAACCTATTTACACAAAAAAGCCCTTCGTAAGAACCAAAAATCAGGTGAGCAATTATAATACCCGGTTTTAAGTTCATATTACTAAAAAAGGCACTGAAGAGAGCAGGAAAGACAGTCTTGAGTTACCCATGCCAACCCTCCCCTGTCTTATGGCTGCAGCCGTGGGGCATGGAAAAAAGTCTTTATGCATAGGGGAGGGGGAGCACAATGATTGTGGAACTTTGCATTAGAACTTAGGGCTTTCCTGTGATAGTGGAAAGTGACACCAGACAGAAATTGGCAGGTGTCCATAGAAACAGTACTTAGAATAGCCCTACCCAGAGGGGAATCACTGCCTATCCCAGTGGTTGGAACCTGAGTCCTGGCAAAACTCACTACCTCAAGCTAGTATTCTGGGATTCTAAATAAAATGGAAATGCAGCCTAGGCCACAAAGTCTGCAACTTCTAGGCAAGTCCTAGAGCTGTTCCAGGCTCAGAGCCAGTGTGCTTGGTGGACATGCAAACTAGTAAGACACCAAGCTGGGTTGGTCAAAAATGTTGCATCTCTGAAAGAGACTCATTTCTTTTTTCTGCTTAAGGATAGTGAAGAGTAAAGAGGACTTTGCCTTGCAACTTGGATAGTACTTCAGGCCACAGTGGGGCAGTTGGGTAAGGCACTGAGAACTGCAACTTCTGCCTCCTAGGCCTGGGCTCACGTGTACCTTCCACCTCAACCATCCAAGTAGCTGGGACTGTCTGCTCAGAGAGCCTGTACTGGTGGTGGCCATAGGGAGAGACTCCTTTGCTTTTGGAAATAGGAGGGAAGGACCTTGTCTTGTGGGTTGGGTGTCAGCTGAGCTGCAGGAGAATAGAGAACCAAGTAGATTCCTAAGGTATCTGACTCCATGCTCTGGCTGCTGGATGCCATCTGTGAACCCGCTCGGGCTGGGGGGAATTTTACTGCCTTGAAGGGAAGTACACAAGACTAGCCGGCTCCACCACCCACTGATTGTAGAACATTAGGGCCTTGAGCAAACATAGAGGGTAGCCAGTTCATGATTACCATGGTCCTTGAGTGAGAACAAGGTCTGTGTTGGCTTCAGGTCTGACCCTGCACCATCCTAATAGTGGTGACCACAGAGGTTCTTGTGTCACTCTCCCAAAGCTTTAAGTAGCTTAGCACCGACTGAGAAAGAGAGAGACTGTTTGGGAGAAAGTAAAAGAAAAGAACAAGTGTCTCTGCATAGTAATCCAGAGAATTCTTACAGATCTTATCCATGACCACCAAGGCCGTATATCTACGAGTCAGCAAGAGCCATAGTGTTACTGGGTTTAGGGAGCTCCCTAATGCAGATATAGCTTCAGTGATCAAAACCTTAGATCACACCACCAAAGTATCTTTGAATACCTAGAAAGTCTCTCAAAGATGGCTGCAATCAAGACTAGACTGCAAAGGTTACAATAAATACAGAGTTCTTCAATACCCACAAACCAGTGAACATATACAATCATCAAGACCATTAGGAAAACATTATCTCACCAAATTAAATAAGGCACCAGGGATAAACTGCAGAGACATAGAGATATGTGACCTTCAAGACAGGCACAGAAAAGGAAAGGGGAAAGGGAAGGAGAAGGGGGGAGGGGAGGGGAGAGGGAAAGGAAAAGAAAGGAAGAAGTAGGGAGGGAGGGAAGAATGATAACAGAAAAACAGAAACTAATAACAAAATGGCAAGAGGAGTAAATTCTTATAATAGCATTGAATGGAGATGGACTAAACTCTCGAATCAAAAGCCATAGAATGGATGAATGGATTAAAAAAACAAGACCTTTGTAGCCCGCAAGAAATACATTTCACCTATAAAGAAACACACAGACTGAAACTAAAGGTATAGAAAAAGATGTTTTATGCCAATGGAAACAAAGAGCAGTAGCTATACTTACATCAGAAAAAGTAGATTTCCATACAAAAGCTATAAAATGAGTCAAAGAAGATCATTAGATAATGATAAAATGTACAATTCATCAAGATGATATATCAACTCTAAATATATATGCACAGAACACTGAAGCACCCAGATATAGAAAATAAATATTATTAGAACTAAAGAGAGATACAGAGCCCAGTACCACAATGGCTGGAGATTTAAACAACACATTTTCAGCTTTGGATAGTTCATCTAGTCAGAAAGTCAATGAAGAATCATCAGAATTAATCTTCATGATAGACCAAATGGACCTAATAGTTATTTACAGAACATTTCATCCAGCAGCTACAGAATGCACATTTTTTTCCTCAGCACATGGATTATTCTCAAGGATAGGCTATGTGTTAGGTCACAAAGCAAATCCAGAGACATTCAAAAAATTTGAAATAATATCAGGTATCTTCTCCACCACAATGGAATAAAACTATTAATAGAAATAAAAAAAGCAATTTTTGAAACTGTACAAGCACATGGAAATTAAACAATATGCTTCTGATGACCAGTGACTCAATGAATAAATTTAAAAGAAAATTTAAACATTTCTTTAAACAAATAGTAATGGAAACAACATACCAAAACCTAAGGGATATAGCAAAGCAGCACTAAGAGGAGAGTTTATAGTTCTGATTGCCTAAACTAAAAAAGTAGAAAAACTTCAAATAAACAACCTGATAATACATTTAGAGAACTAGAAGAGGAAGAGAAAGCCAAACCCAAAATTAGTAGAAGAAAAGAAGTAATAAAGACTCAAGAAAGGAAAGACTTCACATGTTCTCACTTATTTGTGGCAGCTGAAAATTAAAACAATTGAGCTCATGTAGATAGAAAGTAGAAGGAGAGTTAACAGAGGCTAGGAAGTGTAGTGAGAGTGTGTGTGTGTGGTGGGGAGTGGGGTTGGTTAATTGGTACAAAAAATAGAAAGAACAAATAAGACCTAGTATTTTAGCACAACAGGATGTCTATAGTCAATAATGATTTAATTGTACATTTCAAAGTAACTAAAAGAGTATAACTGGATTGTTTGCAACACAAAAGATAAATGCTTGAGGAAGTGGATGCCCCATTTACCATGACGTAATTATCATACATTCCATGCCTGTAGCAAAGTATCTCATGTAATATATGAATATATACATCTATGAACCCACAAAAATTAAAAAAAAATTAAATTAATTAAATTGAAATGAAGAAAACAATATAAAAATCCATGAATAAAGTTCTTGGAAAAGATATATAAAATTGACAACCTTTTAGCCGGACTAACAAAAAAAAAGAAGATCCAAATAAATAAAAATGAATAAATAAATAAAATAGAGATGAAAAAAGGATACAATGCAACTAATACTACAAAATTCAAAGCATCATTGGAGGATAATATTAGGAACTATATAACTATATGCCTATAAATTGAAAAACCTAGAAGAAATGAATAAATTCCTAGACACATACAACCTATCAAGATTGATATGTTAAGAAATCCAAAACCTGAACAGAGTAAGTAACCAGATCAAGGCCATAATAAAAGGCTTCCCAGGAAAGTAAAGCCTTCAACTCAATGGCTTAATTACTGCATTTTACAAAACATTTAAAAAAGAACTAATATTGATACTACTCAGACTATTTTTGCAAAATAGAGAAGGAGAGAATATGGGAGTATTATCCTAGTATTATCCTGATACTATAACGAGGCAAAGACATATCAAAAAAAAAAAAAGAAAACTACAGGCCAATATTTCTGATCAACATTGATGTTAAAGTCCTCAACAAAATACTAGCAAATGATACATTCAGCAATACGTTAGAAAGATCATTCATTATCACCAAGTGGGATTTATCTCAGGGATGCAAGGATAGTTCAACATATGCAAATCAATCAATATGAAACATTATAAAAACAGAATGAAGGACAAAATCTATATGATCATTTCAATTGATGCTGAAAAGAATTGATAAAATTCAACATCCCTTTATTATAAAAAAAATCATTAAAAAACTGGTTGTAGAAAGAATGTACCTCAACACAATAAACGCCATATACATCAAACAAACAGGTAATATTATACTGAATGGGGAAAAAAACTGAAAGCCTTTTCTCTAAAATCTGGAATATGACAAGGATGCCTACTTGCACCACTTTCATTCACTATAGTACTGAAAGTCCTATCTAGAGCAATCAGAAAAGAGAAAGAAACGGCATCCAAATTAGAAGGGAAAGGTGTCAAGTTATCTTTATTTGTATATTATGTGATGTTATATTTGAAAAAAACACAGAGTCTACCAAAAATCTATTAGAGCTAATAAAAAAGTTCAGTAAAGTTGCAGGATACAAAATCAACATACACAAATCATTAGCATTTCTATATTACAACATCAAACAATATGAAAAAGAAATCAAAAAGTAATTCCAGTTATAATCTGTACAAATAAAATTAAATACCTAGGAATTAACATAATCAAGGAAGTGAAAGATCTCTACAATGAAAACTATTTAACACTGATTAAAGAAATTGAAGAGGATCCTAACAAATTGAAAGATATTTCATGTTCATGATTTGGAAGAATCAATACTGTTGAAATATGTATACTTTCCGAAGCAATCTACAGATTCAATGCAATCTTTGTCAAAATACCAATGACAATCTTCATAGAAATAGGAAAGAATTCTAAAATGTATATGGAAGCAAAAAGACTTAGAATAGCTAAAACTGTCTTGAGCAAAAAGAATAAAACTGGAAGAATCACATTACCTGACTTCAAATTATACTACACTGCTATAGTAACCAAAACAGAGTGGTGCTCACATTAAAACAGACATAAAACAGACATATCAACCAATAGAACAAAATAGGCAACCCAGAAACAAATCCATACATCCACAGTGAACTTCTTGATGACACAGTTGCCAAGAATGTACATTGGGGAAAAACTGTCTCTTCAATAATTGGTGCTGTCAAACTAGATTCCTGTCTCTCACAATATACAAAAATCAAATGAAAATACATTGAGCACTTAAACCTAAGACCTCAAACTATGAAACTGCTACAAGAAAACATTGCTGAACCCTCCAGGACATTGGTCTGGGCAAAGATTTCTTGAGTAATACCCCACAAGTAGAGGCAAGCATAGCAAAAATGGATGAATGGTGTTGCATGAAGTTAAATGGTTCTGTACAGTGAAGGAACAATCAACAAAGTGAAGAGAGAACCCACAGAATGAAAAAAGAAAAATATTTGCAAATTAACCATCTGACAAAGGATTAATAATTAGAATATATGAAGAGCTCAAACAACTCTATAAGAAAAAATCCAATAGTCCAATTTAAAAATGGATAAAAGATATCAGTACACATTTCTCAAAAGAGGACATACAAATGCATCAATGATGAGAGAAATATAAATCAAAGCTGCAATGAAATATTATCTCACACAGATTAAATGGCTTTTATCCAAAAGACAGGTAATCACAAATGCTAGTCAGGATGTGGAGAAAGGGGAACCATCCTAAGCTGTTGGTGGGAATGTGAAGTAGTACAACCACTATGGAGAACAGTGTGGAGGTTTCTCTAAAACTAACAATAGAATACTCACTACTAGGTATACAACCAAAATAAATCAGGATATACAGGAGATATCTGCACTCCCATGTTTATTGCATTACTATTCAAATAGCCAAAATTAGAAAGAAACCTATATGTCCATCAGGAGACACAAATGGATAACGAAAATGTGGTATGTATACACAGTGGAGTATTATTCAGCCATAAAAGAAGAGTGAGACTATGTCATCTGCAACAACAGGAATGGAACTGGAGGTCATTAGGTTAAGTGCAATATGCAGGCACAAAGACAAACATCACATAGTCTCACTTATGTGTGAGAGTTAAAAATCAAAGCAAATTAACTCATTAAACTAGAGAGTAGAATTATGGTTACCAGAGTCTTGGAATGGTAGTGGGAGGTCAGGGAGGGAACTGAGGATGGTTAATGGGTACAAAAAAATGGAAAGAATGGATAAGATGTAGCATTTGATAGAACAACAGGGTGACTATAGTCAGTAATAATTTAATCGTACATTTAAAGTAACTAAAGATTGTAACACAAGGAAAGGTTCAATGCTTGAGGTAAATGGACACCCCATTTAGCATGATGTGATTATTTTACACTGTATGCCTGTGTCAACATATCCCATGATTATGTACTGACACCTATTATGTATTGACAAAATTAAAAATTTAAAAAAATTGAAAGAGGGGAAGACACAGAGGTTAACACCATTTGATGATGGAGGCAGAGATTGGAGTGAGGCATCTACAAGTCAAGGGACACCAAGGACAGTGACAGCCCCAGAACCTAGAGAGAGCATGAGACAGATTATCCTTGCAGAGCTTGCTGAGTAGGGTGGTAGTCACTAGTCCATTGAGATGTCTTATTTAAGGGGAACATGTGGGCAATCTTAATTTTATGGCCCTGAAGTAAGAATCAGATGCCAGATATAGTTTCAGGATAGTCACCTTAAGTGTTATGGGCCCAGAGCAAGGAGGGTAGTACTCCCAAGAAGCATGATGATTTCTCAGAGGTTGGTAGACTAAGAAATCAAAATTTGGTAGGGGATATCCATGTTGACAAGGGACCAGCCCTGGGAAAATGATGATTTCTGATGTCTGGCTTTCATAACCGTGTGATATGGTTTGGCTGCATCCCCATCCAAAGCTCTACTTCAATTGTATCTCCCATAATTCCCACGTGTTGTGGGAAGGACTTAGGGGGAGGTAATTGAATCATGGGAGCCAGTCTTTCTCATGCTATTCTCATGATAGTGAATAAGTCTCTTGAGATCTGATGGGTTTATCAGGGGTTTCTGCTTTTGCTTCTTCCTCATTCTCTCTTGCTGCCACCATGTGAGAAATGCCTTTTGCCTTCTGCCATAATTATGAGACCTCCCCAGCCATGTGGAAGTGTAAGTCCAATTAACCTCTTTTTGTTCCCAGTTTTGGTTATGTCTTTATTAGCAGTGTAAAAATGAACTAATAGAGTAAATTATCAGTAGAGTGGTGGCGCTGCTGAAAAGATACCCCAAAATGTGGAATTGACTTTGGAACTGGGTAACAGGCAGAGGTTGGAACACTTTGGAAGGCTCAGAAGAAGACAGGAAAATGTGGGAAACTTTAGAACTTCCTAGACTTGTTGAATGACTTTGCCTAAAATGCTGATAGCAACATAGATAATAAGGACCAGATTGAGGTGGCCTCAGATGGAGATGAGCTTGTTGGGAACTGTAGTAAAGGTGACTCTTGCTATATTTTGGCAAAGAGCCTGGCAGCATTTTGACCCTGCCCTAGATATTTGTGGAACTTTGAACTTGAGAGGGATGATTTAGGGTATCTGGTGGAAGAAATTTCTAAGCAGCAAAGCATTCAAGAGGTGACTTGGGTACTGTTAAAGGTATTGAGTTTTATAAGGGAAGCAGAGTGTAAACGTTTGGAAAATTTGTTTCCTGACTATGTGATAAAAAAGAAAAACCCATTTTCTGGGGAGAAATTCAACCTGGCTGCAGACATTTTCATAAATAGCAAGGAGCCTAATGTTAATCCCCAAGACCATGGGGAAAATGTCTCCAGGTCATGTCAGAGATCTTCATGGCAGCCCATCACATCACAGGTCCAGAGGCCCAGGAGGGAAAAGCGGTTTCAGGGGCCAGGCCCAGGGTCCTTGTGCTGTATGCAGCCCAGCGACTTGGGCTCCAGTGTGTTCCAGCAACTCCAGCTGTAGCTGTGTCCCAGCTGCTCCAGCTATAGCTGAAAGGGGCCAACATTCAGCTCGGGCTGTAGCTTCAGAGGATAGAAGCCCAAAACCTTGGGAGCTTCCATGTGTTGTTGAGCCTGTGGCAATGCAGAAGTCAAGAATTGAGATTGGGGAACCACTGCCTAGATTTCAGAAGTTGTATGGAAATGCCGGGATGCCCAGGCAAAATTTGCTGCAGGGGCAGGGCTACCATGCAGAACCTCTGCTAGGGTAGTGTGGAAAGGAAATGTGGAGTCAGAGCCCTCACACAGAGTCCCTACTGGGGCACTGCCTAGTGGAGCTGTGAGAAGAAGACCACCATTCTTCAGACCCCAGAATGGTAGATCCACCAACAGCTTGCACCCTGTGCCTGGAAAAGCCACAGACACTCAATGCCAGCCTGTGAATGCAGCTGGGAGGGAGGCTGTACCCTACAAAGCCACAAGGCTGGAGCTGCTCAAGTTCATAGGAACTTACCTCTTGTGTCAGAGTGACCTGGATGTGAGACCTGGAGCCAACAGGGATCATTTTGGGGCTTTAAAGTTAGACTATCCCACTGAATTTCAGATTTGCCTGAGCCCTATAACCCCTTTGTTTTGGCCAATTTCTCCCATTTGGAATGACTATATTTACCCAATACCTGTACCCCCATTGTATCTAGGAAGTAACTAGATTTCTTGTGACTTTATAAGCTCACTGGGGAAGGGACTTGCCTTGTCTTAGATAAGACTTTGGACTTTGGACTTTTTGGGTTAATGCTGAAATGAGTTAAGAGGCTGGGTGACTGTTGGGAAGGCATGATTGGTTTTGAAATGTGAGGACATGAGATTTAGAGGAGCTGGGGAAGGGAAGAATGATGTGGTTTGGCTGTGTTCCCACCCAAATCTCTATTTGAATTATATCTCCCAGAATTCCCATATATTGTAGATGGGACCTAGGGGGAGGTGACTGAATCATGGGGGCCAGTCTTTCCCATGGTATTCTCATGATAGTGAATAAAACTCACAAGATCTAAGGGTTGATCAGGGGTTTCCACTTATGCTTCTTCCTCATTCACTCTTGCTGCTGCCATTTAAGAAGTGTCTTTCACCCTCTGCCATGATTATGAGACCTCCTCATCCATGTGGAACTGTAAGTCACATTAAACCTCATTTTCTTCCCAGTCTCCGGTATGTATTTCTAAGCAGTGTAAAAACGGATAATACGCTGTGAAAGAATAAAGTTATGCTCTTTGGTTGTTAAAAGTGGTGGGGGGGAGAAAAAAAAGAAAAAACAAATGAAATCAATATGATTAAGTAAAGTGTAAAAGCTAAGTTCAGAAGGAAATAGTAGAGGATTATTGGAAAGGAAGGAAGGAAAAGCGACAGGAAAGAAAGGACACAAAAAAAGGACAGAAAATAAAAAAGGAGAAAGTGATGTTAACTAAGTACAAATTTATGAACCTAAGTCATACAACTGAGAAATTAAATCTAAAAAAACATATCAACATAAAATTATTTCTATAAATCTAAGATTATTAAGTAGAATTAATATTTATTAATCAAAACATAATTAAATACCAGGCTTTTAATAAATATAAAAACAATTTATAATTTTAAAAGAATTAAAATTTGTTAACATAAAAATAAGAAATCGTAACTATTTTAAAAATCACTTTTAAAAAGACCAAGAAGAGTAAAAGCACAAATCTTTCATACTGGTTATTTAGTCCAAGGGTCTATTAATTTTATCTTGCACTCTGGTTATAATACATGAATAAAACATAATGCATTATAACTATTAACAGCAACAATAGCAACTTTTTGTCTACAAATTAGAGGAAAATGATAATCTTTGCTCTTAAGAAATGCTAAGAAACTAAAAAGTTAGGTAAAACTCAAATTTTAAGTGTTTTCATTTAAAATTAAATTTAATGAATATTTTTAATTGGGAGTGAAAAGTCATGCAAAAAGCATAGTGGCTATTATTTTGCATTAATCTAAGCAGCTAGCTATTGAGTATTTTATTTATATTTTTAAAATATCTCTTCTTTCTTGGACCTATCACATATTCTCTATAATAACATACAATGCTAAACATATTATGTAGAATTATGTTTTAATTGTTATGTTTTACATAATTCTACTTAAATATGTTTAGCATTTTATGTTATTCATTAAGTCTAAATCCTAAATTTTTAAATTTCATAATTTCTAATTCGATAAAGCAAAGGGAAATTTTGACTGAGGAACAAAATAATGTAAGCATTGTTTTTGTTTGTTTCTTCTGTCAAAATCTATTTCTCCTTAAAAGTCATTATTCTCTCAAGTACAGTCCTGTCAAAATTTAACAAAACCTAATAAATATTTCATTTATACTGACATTAAGATATTTTCCTAAGGTAGCATTAGCTTTCTTTGAATTTTCCATTGATTTTTTTTAACATTGACAATTCAAAGACTAACATGATGTTTTATGTATATTCTCAGTTAATAAAAATGTCATACCTGAAATTAGTTAGAATAAATAAAGGAGGAAACAAAAGATTATGTCTAAGGTTGATTAATTTTTTAAAAGAGATTAAATACATACTCACCCAGACTTGGATGATGGCTGAAATGTCTGAGTTTTTTATTCAGAAGATTTTGAAAAGGAATAATATTTGCCTTAATCTCTAGGTGATTAATGGTTCTTGAATCATGAAAAGAGATATAGGAAAACATCAGTGTCCGTCAGTAATAATTCCCAGTGAAAGTACTTCATAATATATTTTTATTAATACATTTTTTAAAAATCTATGTCTGCTTGGACAGAGATAGACTTTAGACTTCACTTGGTTTGCAGTGAAGTCTAAAGAATGATCATAATGTAGACTACCATCTAAGTGACCCATGTAAATTAAATACAGATTTACAATTTTTTAAAAATCATTGAAAGTTTAATCTCTTACCTAGGAGAGGAAATATTGAGGGAAGAATAAACTGCATATACATAAGTGTTAAGCACTGAAACTATCTAAATCAAACTTACCAAGTTCAATTAGTATTCAGCTACTGAAAATGAGTTTATTACACCTTTTTAACATACTTGCTTCCAATTTTTAAAGAAATATATTTTATTGGTTTTGGCAAAATTGTAAATCCTTAAAGAATACAAATAATACTGAAAATTACAGATGAAAATTCAAATTCTATCACTCTCAAACCATCATTTTTAACATTAGCTGGACACTATCTCACCCAGGTCTCAAGGTCACAATTCACATCTCCATGCAAATATATAAATAGAACTTCCATCTGTATCTTCTGACTTCTTTGATGGAAGTTTGGATGTATAGATTGATGGAAATAATTTATAATAGGGGAACCATAGTATAGAAGTTGTTTTAAGTCAGATGTGTCAACTTTAGTTTCACTTCAATTTCATAGAAGAAAATAAATAAGATTAAAGAAAAAACTGAGAAGAGAATATAAAAATATTTTACAATAGAACGATTTTTTAAATCACTTTTTTCAATTTTAACTCTACTGGATCCTGTTTAAAATATATGTGATATTTTACACATACTTAAAATATGTGTAATAGTGGTACATATTACCACTTTTTAAAATACATATTTTTAATATATTTTATTGCATTTTAGGTTTTGGGGTACGTGTGAAGAACATGCAAGATTGTTGCATAGGTACATACATGGCAATGTGGTTGGCTGTCTTCCTCCCCATCACCTATATTTGGCATTTCTCCCCATGTTATCCCTCCCCAACTCCCCGCTCCCTGCTCTCCCTCCCCTAGTTCCCCCCAACAGACCCCCAGTGTGATGCTCCCCTCCCTGTGTCCATGTGTTCTCATTGTTCAACGCCTGCCTATGAGTGAGAACATGCAGTGTTTGATTTTCTGTTCTTGTGTCAGTTTGCTGAGAATGACGGTTTCCAGATTCATCCATGTCCCTACAAAGGACATGAACTCATCGTTTTTTATGGCTGCATAGTATGCCATGGTGTATATGTGCCACATTTTCCCTGTCCAGTCTATCATCGTTGGGCATTTGGGTTGGTTCCAAGTCTTGGCTACTGTAAACAGTGCCACATTGAACATTCCTGTGCATGTGTCCTTATAATAGAACAATATATAATCCTTTGGATATATACCCAGTAATGGGATTGCTAGGTCAAATGGAATTTCTGTTTCTAGGTCCTTGAGAAATAGCCACATTGTCTTCTACAATGGCTGAACTAATTTACACTCCCACCAACGGTGTAAAAGTGTTCCTATTTCTCCACATCCTCTCCAGCATCTGTTGTCTCCTGATTTTTTAATGATTGCCATTCTAACTGGTGTGAGATGGTATCTCAATGTTGTTTTGATTTGCATTTCTCTAATGACCAGTGATGATGAGCATTTTTCCATATGTTTGTTGGCCTCATGTATGTCTTCTTTTGTAAAGTGTCTGTTCATATCTTTCATCCACTTTTGAATGGGCTTGTTTTTTTCTTGTAAATCTGTTTTAGTTCTTTGTAGTTTCTACATATTAGCCCTTTGTCAGATGGGTAGATGGCAAAATTTTTTTCCCATTCTGTTGGTTGCTGATTCAGTCTAATGATTGTTTCTTTTGCTGTGCAGAAGCTCTGGAATTTCATTGGGTCCCATTTGTCTATTTTGGCTTTTGTTGCCAATGCTTTTGGTGTTTTAGTCATGATGTCCTTGCCTATGCCTATGTCCTGAATGGTTTTGCCTAGATTTTCTCCTAGGGTTTTTATGATGTTAGGTCTTATGTTTATGTATTTAATCCATCTGGAGTTAATTTTAGTATAAGGTGTCAGGAAGGGGTCTGGTTTCTGCTTTCTGCACACTACTAGCCAGTTTTCTCAACACCATTTATTAAACAGGGAATCCTTTCACCATTGCTTGTTTTTGTGAGGTTTGTCAAAGATCTGATGGTTGTAGATGTGTGGTGTTGCCTCCAAGGCCTCTGTTCTGTTCCATTGGTCTATACCTCTGTTTTGGTATCAGTACTTTGCTGTTTTGGTTACTGTAGCCTTGTAGTATAGTTTGAAGTCAGGTAGTGTGATGCCTCCAGCTTTGTTCTTTTTGCTTAGAATTGACCTGGCTATGCATGCTCTCTTTTAGTTTCAATATTACCTCTCTTACATCTCCTCGTTTTAATAAGGTATATTGTTATTTATATTGTCCATGTTTAAAACATTCACATTTTGTTCTGTAACCTCAGGTCCCATCGTTTTTTATTAATATTTGTATATATAACTGGATTCAGTGTGCTTCACCATTTCATTTTACCACAGATTCTCGATTCCTTTGTGTTTTTTTTTTTATTTGTCTTTTACTTGGATGTATTTCATAGTCATGCTTTTTCACTTTTTCCTCAAGAAAGGCAACTGAACATAGTTATCTTAATTCATTCTCTTTTGAGAGCACCTACCTATTTTCTTTATTCCTAAATAACATCTTGAATGGGTATAGAATTCTTGGGTTACTCTTTTGTTACTTTAGAGTGTGTAGACATTTTTTGTCACCTCTTGCATTGTATATTGGAAATGACTGCAGCTAGCCTCATGTTTTCTCTCCTGTTAGGTAACACTTTGTGGGAGGGATGTTGGGATCTGAATGGTCAATAAGTTGAGTAGGGCTATGTCTTTTTGTTGACTATATCAAATTTACTTGAAATTTATACTTTTAATTTTAGATTAAGTTATTTATTTGGGGAAATAATATTACAGATTTAACATATATCTTCCCCTACATTTGTTAAGTCTCTACTTCACAGACATGAATTATTGTTATACTGTATTACCTTTGTCTCACTTCCACATCTACTTGTTTTTCTTTAATCATCATTTTAATCCTCTTCATTTAAAACAAAACAGCATTCCTTATGTAAACATCAACATTTTAAACAATGTCACTCATTTGATTTCTAGGTAAGTCAATTTTGTTTTCATTGTTTCTAAATTATCTATTTTTATGTAATGGTGGAATTTTGATCATCAACTTGTGTTCATAAGTCTGATAGACATTTTAATCATATATACTTGTTTCTCATATTTGAGCTCATTTTTGCAGAATTTACATTCTCAATATGTTATTGCATAACATGAAATAATTGTGAGTAATTCCATTCTGTTCCATTGGTTACTTTTCTTCTGTTTTTGGACTCTTGGTTTTGCTTCCTTTCTTTGATCATTTTGGGAGTTCTATAAAGTTCTATCTGCTCTGATAAAATATGGGTAACATGTTTAGTCTCTTCCCACTATGCCTGATACCAGTTAATTTTTCTTTCAAAGCTGCCATTTGAGCTGCATGCATATTTTGTCTTCCTTCTCTTCTCTCTCGCATCTTTCTCTCTTTCTTCCTACCTCTCTAGCTGCCTTACTTTCTAATTTTTGAGTATTATTGTATCATCTTTCTTTTTCTGGATGCCGTTGGTATTTTTTCTCTTTTTACATGACAATTTTTTCCTCATTTTCCTAGGTATCAGTGAGGAAAATTCTAATAATATGAAGATATATTAACCATTTTAACCAATAAGTCACTATGTAATCTTTAAAATTCTGCATATACATTATCAAATGATTATTCAAACATCACATGTAATTTTTAATGATTATTACATTATTGAGATAATCATGCGGTATAAACTATGGCATTTAGGGATAGGGAAAGACTTGTTAAATGATACAAAATTACCCTGATCTGATCACTAAGCACTGTAAATATTGAAACATCATTATGTACTTCATGAATATGTACAAGTATTATTTGCGAAATTTAAAAGAATCCTACAGCTTTTAAATTTATCATTTTAAATTTAATCTATTTTTAGTGATATAAAGTTTATCATATTATAATAGGATAGTCTTTAAATATATTCCTGAACTAACTACTTTTTGTGTGATTATTTCAAGTGGGTAAAATGACTTTTGGAAAGTTTCACCACAATAAATAAAAGTTGCATTAAAAATATGGATTTCACAGAGATGGTGGTATTTCTGATATTCTTAACCAATTCATAAAATCATAAGGAATTTATTTGCATTGTGCAATAAGCCAAGTTTTCTTTTATTATATGGGAAAGACACAAAAAATACATGCTTAAAATCTCTTTATAATTATTAATTTCAATGTTGTTTGCTGGAACCTACTGTAGTAGATTTTTAAGTCCTCACAGTTTATTTCAGTTGTTACTGTGCTTCCTCCCAAGTACATTAACAATTTATATTTCCCATTTCTTTCTACAAGTTAAATATTAAAAATTATTTGTCAAACACAACATACTTACAAATGTGTTTTAATCATGAGTGTCCAAATTTATCTATTTATTTTAATGTATCCTTGAATGTTATATTAAAAAATCATTTATATTTCATGTCTTTTATTCTTAATCAGTAAGGGCTCCACAGATGAAAGCATTTTGTTGATTGGGCTCAGAAGTGTTTAAATAGCTGAATTATCATATACTGAATACGTTAAGTTAACATAGAAAAATTGAAAATATATGGTAATAGATCTCCAACAAAAATGCTCAAATTCGTTTATATAATTAGTTATAATTAATAGAATACTATTAGCATACACATAATAACTTGGGTATCTTTAAAAACTATAGAGAAACACTTTAGCTATTGCTAAAAAGCTCATACAGGCCACCTGAAGTTGTTTCATTCTAGAGGTAAATAAATATATTTTAGCTTCATTAAACATTTTGATACTTTTAAAAAGCTCCACCATTTGTGCCAACACTATCAGTGACATCTTTTTAATACAATCCTTCTAGGAGCAAGAAAAAAGCTGCATAAGCATATTTTACCTTTTTTGTAAGCTCTCAATATTTTTTTCTTTTAAAAAAATGTCTTCAGTGTTGCACACTACAATAATGCAGGCTGTCAAAGACTAGATAACTAATTTAGCTGGAAATGAATTAATGCTGTCATCTTACATTAATTTTGTTAGAATTTTGTTTTAAGTAGAAAATATTGGCTCTGAGTATGGAATAACGAGTTACTTCTTTAGACTCAATGGACTAAAATGCCAGGAATGGAAACAATGTAACTTTTGTGACTAGAATACTAAATGATGAGCCATATATACTATTCAGCAGCAAAAATGTTCTCAGTGCAGATTTGATCAATTTGACCAAGTTCGGCAGTTAATTTCATACCTAAAATAACATATAGTTTACATCATATGTATTCTAGAGTCCAAATTTTATTCCATGAAATTCTCATCCATTTGTATCTGTAATTTATTTTTACCCATGAGTAAAGCCTTAATCTTTTATGCAATCATGACAAGCCAAAGCAGAACAAATTGTGATATATCTTTGTGCAATAATATCTGACAGAAATTGCCCACAGAAACTATAAAGAAAAATGCATTCAGATAAAAGCAATTAACTTGTGTTATAATTGAGTAAGGATTTCATAACCTGTATTGTTTTCAAAATATTTTAAAGCTTGATATTTAATAACCATAAGTTTGAAATAAATGAATGGTTTCATTCATTTTTGTGGCAAAGCATTTAATAATGTTTTTCATCCTGTAGTGATTCTTATCTTTCTAGATACAAACAAGTTTTCATTACTGGAGAGAATATGAAATGTAAAGTATTATTATACAGAGAACAGAACATGTAGGTACTGAGAAAACAATTAAAATTTTAAATATCTCTTTATATTTTGGTTAAAATATAACTGTATAGGATATTCTTTGTTATATACAGCTCTGTAAGTGGTGCAACAGTATTTCTCTGCCCAATCTGGGAATATTTTCAGTATTCACTCATTTGAAATCTGCCTATTTGAAATATCTTTGTTTAGCAGTAACTGAATAAGTTATTCTAACTTCCTTGGATTTGCAAAACTATAAAACCTAAAAAGATGTGAGAATGATTGAAATCGCATGTCAAATATATGGTTTACAATTTATTAGAAAGTTCACTTAAACATGAATAAGGGTAACGTAGATTACCAATATGATGATTTTAATGTTTGCTTCCAATATTTCAGTACAAAGGAAGCACTAAAATCGTTAACCATGCATGTGCAAAGGGAATTTTCTTTGACCCAGTCCTGTACAGATCTTTTATTAATCATCTTAATTCTTAATTCTGCACTGCCTGCTCATTTCTTGCTGTTGTAGTCATCTATATAAAGATGGCTACTACCTCCTATCTAGACACACTCTCAGGATTTCATTGTCATTGTTTTTGTCTTTTGTTGATCAAAGGCTCTGGGTGCACGGGCTCCATCAACTGCCTCACTAAAGCATTTGTCATTTTCTTCAGTTAGGTAATCTCTGCAGCTCTCTGGCTATGGCTGCTAATTTTCCAGAATTAGTTTATCTATATTTAGTTTGCTTCGTTGCATGTCTAAGAGCTCATCTTTACAGTTAAATAGGAAGAATAGCATCAAGAGATCTATTATATAGCATGGTGACTATAATTAATAATGATATATTGTATTCTAGAAAAATGCTATGAAGTTTGGATGTGGTGTCTCACCACAAAAATGATAACCATGTTTGGTAATGTAGTTGTTAATTGGCTAGATTTAACCCTTTTACAATGTATATGTACTTTCAAATATCATGTAATACATGATAAATGTATACAATTGTATAAACTTAAAAATTAACTTTAAAAAAAAAAAAAGGTTGTCTTTTTTGGAGCTTTGCTAGTTGGTACAAACAGATGACCAGCGTATAAAGAACTGCCCTCATCCTAGCAAAGGGTTTGGCCGTAGAGGAAAGAAATGTCCTCCCTGTGCCAGCATTTTACAGATTTAGTGTTTGAACTTCTAGATTTCATCGATTGAATACCGCACACTAAACTCATTCTCTGCACCTCTGAAGCTAGGGCACAGATTTCTCTCTGTGTTGTCCTTGCCTTGCCTTTCTGACTTGATACCTGACACTATAGCCTATCCATCTCAGACCCCAACTACAGACCTCAGAGTCTCTCCCAGCATTCCCTTTATCTCTCTGGGATGCTGGGCAAGGACATTCCTGGAGATCCTATGGGGTACTACTGCTGCTGCCTAATCCTGGCCCAGAAACCCACTCCCTGCACCTGCTCCTACGTGCAGCTTCTTACCTCTCCTTGTCTTTGCCTAAGGAGTCAGACCTAGACAGGGATTCTGTCATGAAGGAAACTGCATCCAAACTTACTTGAAAAGAGCTTGCTCCATGAGTAAGTCTTTTGCTGCGTTTTGCATTATTATATTGTCTCTTTATGAAAGTCAAGTATTCTGTTTTACTCTTTATGCCTGTTTCTTAGTAGATATCAACTCTAAATAGTTTTTAATAACTACAACAATGGTGATTGTTTACCAGTCTTTTTAAAGACAATAAGAACTCTGATTTTAAATACTTAAATACTTAAAAATAGCAAATATAGCCAAAATTTATAGTGTTTTCAGATAGTTTCCTGTCCACTGTCCTTATGAGAGTCTACCAGGACATGAGCTTTGTAATCCATAAAATCAATTTAAATGCTTTAGGGGAAAAACTAATAGTATTAATTTAATTTAATCATGTATTGACATAATTTCTAGTAATGTAATTTCTTGGTAAAAATATGTATATTATATAATATTAGTGATTTATTAAAATATATATGACACTAAAATATATCCTTTGATATTATCAAACATTTTTATACCTCACTTTGCACCAATATTAAACAAAATCATTTTTGTAACATGTTAGATAAGTAAAAAACTTTACTCTGCAAAGAACAATAGAAAATCATTAAATTATAACTCATAGATTTGATTGTATTGCCCAGAATTAAGAATATACTGGATTAGTAACATTTCTAGTAGGGGGCAGTGACTTACACCTGTAATTCCAGCATTTCAGGAGACCAAGGCAGGAAGATTGCTTGAGTCCAGGAATTTGAGGCCAGCCTGGGCAACAATAGTGAGACAACCCCCAATTTCTACGAAAAGTTTCTTAAAAAATTAGCTAGTGATATGGTTTGGCACTGTACCCCCACCCAAATCTTGTCTGTGGCCCCCATAATTCCCATGTGTTGTGGGAGGAACCCATTGGGAGATGACTGAATCATGGGGGTGGGTCTTTCCCATGTTGTTCTCCTGATAGTGAGTAGGTCTCACAAGATCTGATATTTTAAAAAATGGGAGTTACCCTTCACAAGTTCGCTGCCAACCACATAAGATGACACTTGTTCCTGCTTACCTTCTACATGATTGTGAGGCTTCCCCAGGCACGTGGAACTGTGATTTCTCCTTTAACACTCTTTTCTTTGTAAATTGCCCAGTCTTGAGTATGTCTTTATCAGCAGTGTGAAAACGAAACGAATACAGTAAACTGGTACAAGTAGAGTGGGGCATTGTTGAAAAGATACCTGAAAATGTGGAAGTGACTTTGCAACTGGGTAACAGGCATAGGTTGGAACAGTTGGGAGGACTCAGAAGATGGGAAGACATAGGAAAGTTCGAACTCCCTAGAGTTGTTTTTGCAAAATAAAACACAACTTGAAGTAAACTCTATTATCCCTTGGTTTGTAAATACGAATTTGACTCTAGTAGAGGGGATAATCTGGCCTAAGTTTGCAGCCGAACTTCACTACTTACCATCTGTCTAATTAAAATATCCTATGCCCTTGTCAATATACCACAGTCATGCAAATATTCAAATCTATAGTATTTTATTTTCAAGGACCATAGCAAAATTAACTCCCTTCAGTTTCCAAATTGTAGGTTATTTTTTTGGATGTAATCCTTTCTTCAATGACCATTAGTCTAACATAATTATTAGAATTAAGTACTCCTGGAGTCAAATGTTATCTGTTCAAACCCATATTATGCCGTTTTCTATCTGTGCAACCATAGCATGTTACTCACCTCTCTGTACTTCAGTGTCCTCATACACTAGATAAAGTTGTGAGAATTAAATGGGGGTAATATATGCAAAGTGTTTAGAACAGTGTCTGGCATGTTATAAGAACTAGATTAGTTTATGCTATTTTTAACCATTATTGTCATTATTATTACTATCTAGTCCTACTATTCTTGCCCACACATGCTTTCCCAGGAGCAAGTCAGAAATTGTCCTGTCCTGGTTCCCAACTTCAGGGCTCTTATTTCAAACTTTCCAATTTACCCTGTGGAAACTTTTCTTACTAGGTTTGGAGAAGGAGAGGGACCCCCCCCCAACCCCAATTCAGCAATGCTTTCTCCTTATGGGCAAAAAGACTCACTGTTACTCCTTCCAAAGGAAAGTCTTCACAAACTTCCTCCTCTCCACAGTCTGACCATCTTTGATATCCTTATGTATTCAAAAGTTATGACATCACATTAGTTTTAACCATTTCTTCATAAAATTTGTCCATGGAGGGATGTCTCTCACGCACATTGGTGTCTGCAATCAATCTAATCTACACCATGGGTGCACCAGAACAGGAAGTGTTGCATCCTGATGTTTCATTACACAAACAATAACAGTTCAGGAGGAAGTGCTTATGTACAGCAAGTGGTACAGACTCTTTACAAACAGACTCTCCAGCAATCTTCATAGTGATTCTGTGAAGAGGTATTACATTTTACAGAGTTTAGGTCAGGGGGACCAAGGCTCAAGGAGATTAACTTGCCAGAATTCTTACCAACTATCAAAATGTGGCAATGTCCTTAGCTAAGTTTGCTCAGTTTTATGTATTAAATGTCCTTTTCCTTATTTTCTTCACTTTTACTTGTAGTTTAAATGTTAAATATATATGAAAGACTATTCGTAAAACAATGATCCTTGCCTCCCTTTTCTTTTTACTAAGGCCATCACTTCTATTTCTTTTGCATAATTATTTTAGCATTTAACTTTTTTATATTACTTGTTTATATTGCTTCCTCTTGATTATTCATTTTAATAATTATTTCTTAAATTCCCACTACAAATGATCAGGATTTGTGTGTCTCTTCTTTCTCTTCCCCTTCCAATTGTCATCAACAGAATTGAGTTAAAACTTTTGTGTAGATAAGTACTAAACACTTACATTACTAAAATTATGAAAATGCTATTTACAGCTATGATTATTTTTCCTTTTATGTACTACTTCTTGTTTTCCTTGAAGTTAAAAATAAGTATGTTTTTCATTTCTCTAGTTTTGTGCATACTTACCAATATTTCAGTCCCAAAATATTTGCCAGTATATGTATGTGCAAATAAAGGAGTATTTTCCTTTTCATTAATTTTAGCACTCTATTTGTCATCTATTTGGATTTTCAGGGATATTTTATTTTATCAAAGATTCAAATTTCTGAATACAGATAAAAGAAATGGTCCAATATATTTAAGAAAAATACATACACTTGTAATCCCAGCACTTTGGGAGGCCGAGGCAGGTGGATCACGAGGTCAAGAGATCGAGACCATCCTGGTCAGCATGGTGAAACCCCGTCTCTACTAAAAATACAAAAATTAGCTGGGCATGGTGGTGCACCCCTGTAGCCCCAGCTACTGTGGAGGCTGAGGCAGGAGAATTGCTTGAACCCGGGAGGCGGAGGTTGCGGTGAGCCGAGATCGCGCCATTGCACTCCAGCCTGGGTAACAAGAGCGAAACTCCGTCTCAAAAAAAAAAAGAAAAATACATTTATGTTTTTAACTTTAACATTTAATAATACAAAGTCTTATTTTATATATTAAAAGTTAGTTGTTAGTAAAGTTACCATATATATGAAGTAATACAGTCCATAGTGTTTTTCAGTGTATAGTGACTGCAATTAAGTTTAAGGTAGTTTACAATACTTTAGCAATTATAATCAGACAAATTATAATGTTATTTTTTGATCTATTTAATAAAATAGATACATTTTATTAAAATGATTCTGAATCATAATTGCTATATACAATAAAATTTACAAACCATCTTTAAATTTTATAAAATCAGTTTGCAAACTCACACATTTTGAAAAACTGTATGTCCAAGTACATAAAAGGCATTTGTTGATGAATACATTTAAAAAATATACATATGGACACATTAAAATTAAACTCTCAGCTTTTAGGCTACTTAGAGAATGGCTCTTTTGGATAGCTAAGTTTTCCAAATGGCTGATGATTATTGCCTGCAAGATCAGAAATTAGCCTTACTTAGGCACTCTCAATATCCATTACATTCAATCATGCCTTTCTTAAAAGGCCATACCCTTTTTAAAAGACACCTAATGAACTGGAATTAATATTCTGGGGATACTTGCATAAAACGGTAAGTAAATGGCATATGCATTACACTAAATTCTTGCACTTATTCTAGATCTCCTTGCTATTGGAATTGTGTCTTTTTCCTAATTAGGTTTTTTCAGGCTACCAAACATCATTATAATTCAATATTTATTCCTCCATCAACTATTCTTTTTTATAATTGTTTGCTTCTGTTCAATTGCAGGCTTTATACCATCTAATCAAAATTATTTAATCAGGGAAAAAACTAATATTTCAGATATGTTGCACTCTTGTGTGAATAAAGTTCACCAAGCTTAGTGAATGGATTTGTAATACTGACTGGACTGCCCAGAATATATTTTTACTTAACTTGTTTATATGGCTGTATCTATGCATAGTTAAGTTATGGCACTTATAGTTGCCATGTAAGTGATGTGTTAGCAGCTATTAGTTCTAATTGTCCCCTATATATTCTCTCTTGCAATAAAAGAACTTTCCTTTTGAGTGGAGCTCACAGTGGCCAGGAAGTTGCAACAAAGTGACTAAGTTCTGGGCAATGAGATGGAGGAAAAGTGTGCCATTTTCAGGCCATAGTCTTAAAGGACGAAGTGTGGTTTGTCTGCTCCTTGCTAAAGCCTGCTGTTTGGAGCTCAGACTTTCTTGGATAAGAAGAGAATGAGAGCCATACTCTAGGGATGATGGAGCACAAAGCTGACAACAGAGTCACCGAACTGAAGACAAAATAAACGACTCCTCTTTTGTTTAATCCCCTGTTATTTGGGGTCCATGTTATGTCTCTGTTAATTGATACTAATTAGTACAAGGAAATAGCTAATTATGTGAAAACATCATCTCCTCTGTTCAAGGTACTAGCAAATTCATTTGTTCTGGGAGCTCCTGAATTTAAATCCCTAATATATTAATCTTACCTGAAGTTCTGGGGCTTGAAGCATTAGTGTTTTCTAAAGATAGTTCCCTAGGTTATTAATTTGTAGGACATTATAAATGTCACAAGTAGTATCTGAATAAGCTGTTGATTACAGCAGGGCCATTTTGCTCAGTCTTCTAAGGTTTACACTCCACCAGAAAGACTGTACCTGTATTGTTTAAATTCTCATTGTTTTGATCTGTTGAAGAATTTGAAGGAATGATGAATTGCCTTCTTTCTATACTGAAGGCTAACTCTTGGTCTGCAAATTTATTTGCACCTCTGGTTTCAGCTTCCTCTTGTCCAGATGTATATTTAAAAAATATAATAAAATAAATACCAACACAAACCCGAGTCTTGGTTCACCCCTAGTTTACTGAGGAGTTTCAACAGCCTAGTGGGAAGTTTAAATATAAAATACCTCTGCTTTAAAAATGTTTAGCTCATCCTCAGACCCTCTCCTAATCCCTATTAATATTTTGGATATAATATAAAATTTTTCTACGATTTTGATAATGAAAATTCCAGTTCAGATAAAAATTTAATCTTAATCAATTTAAATTACATTTTTTCTTTTTTCCCAAGCACAAACTTGACCATGGCTGAGGGATCTAAAGTTATAGGGAAAGGGAAGGACCTGTCTTTTGTGCCTCACCTCTTTTTTCAGGGTTACCTTCTCAGCAAGGAGAAGAAGAAATGCTTCTTCTCTCATGGAGTACATAGGTGAATGCTTTTGAGGGTCCTGTGGGATATTCCTGATTCTCAGTTACCTAGTGTGGAAGTTCAAGATCATACTGAAACATTACCCCTCAGCCATCTTCAGCCCTCATCACTGGTAGAACACTCCATGCTCTAACTGCAGGGATCTCTTTATCTGGTGGGCAGCTCTTTTGGGTGGACTATCAGCAGAATGATTCAAGTTCTCCGTTCTCCTCAAAATTCCCATGGCCATAGAAATTCATTTATTTTCCTATACCAAATGCTGGGCATGTGCGTGGTTTAGTCCTGCACCCTCTGTCTACCCTTCCTGCTGTCTCTCTGCAATTCCTATTTTGCTCAGAGGCCTAAACCAAATCAGTAAATTTATTACCCAAGCAGATATCCAAGGAGGCAACAGATTGATAGTCTTCCTCCTCCTTTCCACCATGGCCAGAAGAAATTGCCTCTTACCAGTAACACAACATTTTTCACATGACATATAATTCTTACTCTGCTTCTGTGCTTCACACATATATTTGCTAGACAGAGATCAGAGAGGTTCTGTAATCTCTTGAGCCTTAGAGAGCAATGAGGGAGGGATCTGGTCCCACTTACAACCCCTCACTTTATAAGGTGTGTTACTTAAAACTTTTTCGTGTCAGAGTTTGGCACTAGTCCCACATAACAAGGCATATGGTTTGGCTGCGTTCCCACCCAAATATCATGTCAAATTGTAATCCCCAATGGCTAGGGAGGGACCTGGTGGGAGGTGATTAGATCATGGGGGCGGTTTTCCCCATCCTGTTCTCATGATGGTGAGTGAGTTCTCATGAGATATGATGGTTTAAAAGTATGTGGCATTTCACTCTTGTTCTCTCTCTTTCTCCTGCTGGCATATAAGACATGCCTTGCTTCCCCTTCACCTTCCGTCATGATTGCAAGTTTCCTGAGGCCTCTCTAGCAATGCAGAACTGTAAGTCAGTTAAACCTCTTTTGTTTATAGTCTCGGTTAGTGCTTTATAACAGTATAAAAATGGATTAATACAGAAAAATGATTCCACCAGAGTGGGGCACTGCTCTAAAGATACCTGAAAATGTGAAAGCAACTTCGGAACTGGATAACAGGAAGAGGTTGGAACAATTTGGGAAGCTCAGAAGAAGACAGGTAGATGAGTGAAAATTTAGACTTTCCTAGAGACTTGTTGAATGGTTTTGACAAAAACGCTAATAGTGATTTGGACAATGAAGTCCAGACTGAAGTAGTCTCAGATGGAGATGAAGAACTTATTGAGAACTAGAGCAAAGGTCATTGAAGGAAAAATGGTTTTGTGGGCTAGGCCCAGGGTGCCGTTCCTCTGTGCAGTCTCAGGAGATGGCACCCTGCATCCCAGCTGCTCCAGCTTCAGCTGTGACTAAAAGGGGCAAGATACAGCTCAGGCTGTGACTTCAGCCCCAAGCCTTTGTTGCTTCCATGTGGTGTTGGCCTGCTGGTGCACAGAAGGCAAGAGTTTAGGAACCTCCACTTAGATTTCAAAGGATGTATGGAAACACCTGGTTATCCAGGCCGATGTCTGCGTCAGGAGTAGAGCCCTCATTAATAACCTTTACTAGGGCAGTGTAGAGCAGAAATGTGGGGCTGGAACCTCCAAACAGAGTCCCACTGGGGCACTGCATAGTGGAGCTGTGCGAAGAGGGCCACCATCCTTCAGAGCCCAGAATGGTAGGTCCACCCACAGCATGTACTGTTCTAGGAAAACCACACTTAACACCAGCCATGAAAGCAGCCAGGAAGGAAACTACTCTGCAAAGCCACAGAGGCAGAGATGTCCAAGGCCTTGGGAGGCCAATTGTTGCATCAGCATGCCCTGTATGTGAACAAAAAAGAGATTATTTTGGAGCTTTAACATTTAATGACTGTTCTGTGGAGTTTCAGACTTGCTTGGGGCCTGTAGACAATTGCTTTTGGCTAGTTTCTCCCTTTTGCAATGGGAACATTTACCCAATAACTGTACCCATATGTTGGAAGTAATTAGCTTTCTTTTGATTTTACAGGCTCACAGGCCAAAAAGATTTGTCTTAGATGAGACTTTGGACTTTTGGGTTAATGCTAGAATAAATTAAGACTGTAAGGGACTGTTGGGAAGGCATGATTGTGTTTTGAAATGTGAGAAGTACATGAGATTTGGGAGGCACTAGTGGTGAAATGATATGATTTGGCTCTGTGTCCCCACCCAAATCTCATGTTGAATTATAATCCCCGTATGTCAGGGGATGGATGTATGGGAGGTGATTAGGTCATGTGAGAGGTTTCCCCCATGCAGTTCTGGTGAAAGTGAGTTAGTTCTTATGAGATCATTTTTTTTACGTGTGTGACATCCCCCGGTGCTCTCTCTCTCCTGGTACCATGTAAGATGTGTCTTTCTTCCCATTCACCTTCCACCTTAATTGTAAGTTTCTGAGGCTTCCCCAGCCATGTAAAAGTGTGAGCCATTTAAACCTCTTTTCTTCATATATTACCCAGTCCCAGTCTTCTTTATAGCAATGTGAAAATAAACTAATGTGACATTTTGTTACCTTTAGGAAGATTTTTGTACTAGAGACCACAAATCATTTTATATACAAAAATATAATTTTTAAACCAAATCCACAAAATTGGTTTAAGCAACTATACAGTAGTTTCAAAACACACATTTAAAGCAAACATTTATTTTTCTTTGCTCCCCAAATGCCTATTTTTGAGAGAATATAAAAGACTGCTATTTATAGATTTTATTTTGGAAAAAAAATCTAGTTTTGGGAATTGTCATAACCTTGATAACTATTATTATCTTTCTCTGAGATGCTTTGAATAAATATTATGATACACATTTGTGCAATATTTCTGTATAGACATATGCCAGATGTGGGATGACAAGCTGCCTTGTAATAAAAGAATACAAACTCCTGGAAGTGTTAGAACCAAAAAGCATTTAACATGCTGAATGTAATTCTGGAAATAGAACTTCCAGATAAATGTGTGTCTGTGTGTGTATGTGTATTGAACTTAATCTTACCATCCTATCTAACTTTAAAATTCTGTGCTTTGATTTTGTTGATGTACTCTCAAAGGAAAATGAATACTGTCCAGGAGATGCCAATGAAATTAATGAGCTTAACCTCGAAGATTTTATCCTTCTCAGCAGTCAACTGGAAGCTAAAATACATTAGAGAGAAATTAATTACAAGATGCTTGCATTTCCATTATTCCGCATTTATCACTGCAATTATTCCACGCATCTATCACTTTCTAAATATAGAAAAATAAAAACAAAGACTGTCAAGTTTATAATTCCTTCAGAAATGTGAATAGTCTCTGGTTGATACAGAAACTTTTTAGTGTATATATAATTTAAACTATGACTTTATAGCGATTTTCCAAAATAAGAAATTCAAGGAATATCTTTAGTTGTTTTGAGTAAGCCAAATGCATGGTTCAAATTTAGAGTGATAATTATATCTACAGAAGCTTAAATTTTCTAGACAGAAAAATCTAGGAGAGAAATCATGCAAGAACATCAAAGATCAGTTTAAGCATTTATGATGCAAATAATGAAAGCTGACAGCAAATTTTAGCAACCAATATTTGTATAGCCAAAATAGATCATTCAAATCTTAAATTCAATGTAAGAGCAAATATCTATTCCTAAAATAAAATTTTAAAAAGTATTTTTTCCAATTTATTTGTAGTTATGGACTCTCACATATGAAAAATTATAAAGTGTTATTTTAAATTCCAGCTTTATGTGAGGCCTGCATACACACATAACTTTTGAATAAAAGGCAACATTCTTTACATTCTTTTTTTTTCTTTCCTTTTTTTTTTTGAGATAGGGTCTCTCTCTGTTGCCTGGGCTGTAGTGCAGTGGCGCAATCTCAGCTCACTGCAACCTCTGCCTCCCAGGTTCAAGCAATTTTCCTGCCTCAGCCTCCCCAGTAGCTGGGATTACAGGCACACGCCACCATGCCTAACTAATTTTTGTATTTTTAGCAGAGACAGGGTTTCACCATGTTGGCTAGATTGGTCTCAAACTCCTGACCTCAAGTAATCCACCAGCCTCGGCCTCCCAAAGTGCTGGAATTATAGGCATGAGCCACCATGCCCAATGGGAAGGCAGCATTCTTATATCGTGGAAGGCAAACTCATCTTTCCTAATATATCTAGCAACATGAGTTTTGCTGTATGTCCTATGTCAGAAACCAGAAGACTGGCTATTAGATATACTGCCACATGGGTATTAGAGATGAGTAATAAGGCAATGATTCTGAAAGAATTCTTAGAACTCATCTGGTTGAGAAGTCACCAAATGGTGGCTCATGAGCAGCGTTCAATCACAGTTGTCATTGGCCTATTTAGTATTTAAGTCATTTGGAAATTTTACATAGAATTCTTTATTTTCAGCATGTCTCGAATAATCTAGAGGATCTTGGACATATATTGGTCTTGTCTAGCCATTAGTTGCTTTTCATCAAGTTTCCAAAGAGCCTACTATCCTTGCTATCTCATAGACAGTATGCTACATTTATTTACTACCTTTGTTGCATCCAAAGACATTTAAGCTTTTGACCCTTAAGTTAATTCATCTTTCGCAGGTGAAAACATTGAGTCCTTATTGATCCCCTGAGTTATCCAGACAATGAAGTGTAGGGCTAAAAGTGTGGTCTCTGGAGTCAGTCTGCATGGGTTCAAATCCCAGCTTAGCCACTTGCCAGCTCTGTCATTCAGAACAAGTTATCAAATATTTCTGAGCTTTAGTTTCCTCATCTTTAATGTGAGGAGAAAAATAATACCTGCCTCATTGGGTTAAATGAGGCTAGACCAGTAAATATCTGTGATGTGTTTAGAAGATGCCTGGCAAATTTTATATTCTGTCTGGCTGCTATTGTTGTTAAACTACTCTTTAGAGGTTGAGACTCAGAGTAGCCTGCTCAAAGGATAGGTCCTTCGGTGGCTTGATACTAATCTAGATTCTGCTTATAGAGCCCTATTCATTTAATTCTCCTTTTCTGTCTAAGTGTTTGAGTGAAAGTCCCTGCAACTTTGGCTTTTGTCAGCTTATCCTGCTCTTTGACAATCTGCTCTTGAATAAGAGAAAGGTACTAAGGCTGATGGAAAAGTCAGTCCCAGCATGCAAAAGATCAGAGACAAAAATGATTAAAAAAAATTGTTTTATTTTTGTGAACAACTTTACTTCTTTAAGAACTTGTACAGATAGAAAAATCATTTAATATTTCCACCTTCAGTTGTCTATTACAAGGAGGATGAAGATTTTATATTTTTTCTATTTATATTTAAAAAATGCTTAATTAACATTAACATTTTGAGAAGCTAGAAACAGATCACTGAGAGGAAATAGGGGTAAAGTGTGAAGACTTGCATTAATTCCCTTTCAAAATATTATTTAACTTAGGTGAAATTAATGGTTTCTTTTAGAATTGTGCTGATTGCATGGGGGAATAAAGGTTCCTGTTTTCCGATTATTCATATAATCAGTTTTGTACTCATTAAAAAAACTTCTTGTGAATATAAACAGGCATTTATAGTGTGTTTTCCTGGTTGATAAGCTTGTTTGTCACCAAGTTTAACATATGTGTTTCCAAATGTCCTTTTTCCATAATTTTTATTTTAAGTTGACTTCACTCCCTGCACACCAACTAAGAGGCTTTCTCTGAAAACATTATTCCATGTGAAATAAGTAGTAAAGAATAAAGAGAGTTGTTCACTTGCATTCATCTATTTTCTGACAAAAAGGGCTTTAAAGTCATACATAATGAGAAATATTGAACAAACATCATAATCATTAATATGTGGGACTTTATTATCCTCCAGTCAAATTAAACTTGCTTTACCACCCTAAAATCTACCTAAGGCAAGAAAGGGCATTTTTATGAAGTGAATAATATTTCACTGGAGTTACATCTATTCCTTCTTTGATTTGGTCTATTTCTTCATAAATCATCATTGATACTTAAACTTTTGCTAAAATTTTTTATAATTTTTTCATTGATATGACTGTCTTATGGTTTTTGTGATTAAATAGTATAAATTAATTTTATCTTGCTGTAAATTTCAAATAAATAAAGTTTGTAAACAGCCACATGTATAAGGCTTTGAGGTTTGGATAGCATTTGCAAGGTTAGAAAATGTACCATAATTCCAAATATCGTACAGGCAGTACATGAAGTATTTTCAACAGCCAATTACTCCTGTCAGATTGTAGAAAATGAGAGTTTTTTTGAAGACAAGTCTTTGCCAGCCATAATTGGCATTTGTTTGCCTGCAGAAATGCTGTGTAGTGACATGGCCACCTGTTATTGTATTTATTTTATATAATGCAATAGCTAAATTTTTTATTAAGAAGAAAAATAGAAAAAATGGGGAAAAGCAAAAAAAAAAATTGCCAAAAAGTTATTATTTGAAGAGAAAAAAAAAAAGTGATTTTAAAACAGGAAATGTATAAGAAGACAAATCTAGAAATAGAACATTCAATTTGTTGAAGAGCTGATAATAATTTTTAAAATGTTTCATCTTTCTTCAATTTCCTTAAGTAACAGTGTTATTAAAGTCTCCTGATTAGGGTTTGCCAGGGCTTAATGTTTGGTATGCAGTATATACCAAAATGATTGGCCTTTGTGAAGGAGTTTATTAGTTCTGTGATTTATTTTACCTCATTTGAAATCAGTATATAATTACTGAAATAACACATCCACAAAAACTGTAGTACAAGCTTGTTTTATGGTTTATGTGATTATCTTTGCCTTTTAATATAACCCTATATAAGACTTCAAATAGACTGACTAGTGCTTGGCTGCTCTGAACAGGAAAGACACAGTAGTTCTGTGATCTTTGTCAGTGGCCCATTTGGAGACACCTGGAAAATATCTAGGTATCCATTAGAATTTTAACGCATTTTGTTGTTGTTGCTGATCAAGCTCAAACATTCTAGGGCCATTTAACAACAACAACAAACAAACAAAAAAATCCCAGATAAAGTGGACAGGAGAGAAATGTATTGAATATCTGGGTGCTTAGATTCATTAATGCAAAGTGGCTACAGTCTGATTCTTCTCCCAGTCCCACAAACCCAAAACCCACATATGTTTCTCTCTGTAACTTAGCTCTTGCAACACGTGAGGGTTTTTGGAAAATAGCATTGCTGAAAACCAAAATAACTGAGATAGCCATTTATGAGTTAAGAGTTTGCAATTATTAAAATCGTGACAAATCCTTCAAGATGTCTTAAAATGGATGGTATTAACATATAATATAATGAACATGCTAGCACTGTATAATTCCAAGCCAGTCTCAGCAAAAAGAATGGATGATAGTCATTTCTAAACAGCAGGTGAACATATTCTGGTTTTAGGTTTGGCTACTTTCTGTGAGATTGCAGTTTGGATTACGGCCATATTTCATGTATTTTTTTTCTCTGAAAACTAATGAAAATCCCCTGGATCTAATGCCATTAATCCCTGGAAAAGAAATAAATGGGGCAACATTTAGTATAACAGATGTGATTTCTGTAAGTTCTAGTGATAGGAGCTAGTGCATTAGCAAAAATAACTAAATAAGGAAAATTTTAAATGGTGAGTAAAGATTCTGCTTATCCTGAGGGAAATTTCATGATTAACCAATGCCTTCAATTGTTATCTTCAATGATATTAAAGTAATAATATGTATGATTCAACCTTAAATTATTGACTATGAGTTCCAGCACTGAAAAGTATAGGCTGTCATTACAAGATCTAAGTTTCTTCACCAGTGTTAATAATACATTCACTCTTGGGATGAGGGAGTAAGAAGGAAAGTAAAATTATGATAATTTCATTTTACTAGGAATTTGTGTTAAATATTTAAAATGCTTATATTATATATCCCTAAAGGTAATGCTGTATGGCTGCATGGACATTTCATTTTATAAAAAAATAGCATTTATTCTTTTTTCTCCCAAATTAGTTAACATAACTCAGAAAATCCTCAATATTAAATGAAAGCTTTAAATTTATATTAGTTGTTAAATAGTATAATTATAATGATTGAACACTGAAGATTTCTGGATGCTAATACTCCACATATTACAGAATGTGCCAAATCTAAAATTTGACTTTTAGGAATTTTGTCCATATATGTTTTTCATGTCATATGACACTATTGATAGCACCAGGTTTTTCTAATATGATGGGATAATTTTACCTATGCTACCATTTATAAATGTGATTTTGGTAAGCATAAAATGCACATTTTTCCATATTACTACTCTAATTATTTTCTTAAAACATGACCTTCTGGGAAGAAACGTATTATGATATCATAATTTATGATTACATTTCCAGGTAACTCCCCAAGTATCTAGACTTGACTTCTATACCTGTACACTTTTCATAAGTATGAATTTTGAATTATGGGTTATAAATTATGAATTATAGACTCAAATACACTTTGAAAATTCTTTTCTCAAACGGCATTTAGTGTGGCTGACACCTGGCCTTTTACAAAGTTAATAATAATAAATAAAATTTTCATTGTTTCTTGAATTAACTTTAAGTGAATTCATATGTTAAGTTTCAAATTTAGTAAAACTTGAAAATACTATTTATGTGACTTAATGGAAAACCATGTGACTTTAAGAATACTAAGGCAAATGTTAATATTTTAGTAGCTTAAATGTATAGTGCTGGATACTGTCAGAATTTCATACATGAAATTTAAGTAAAGCCATTATTAATTAACTATGAACATTGATGACTGTGTATCAAACTATTTGATATTTTCATGGAATTTGCAACTAGATTGTTCAGTTAAGGAGTCTGTATACGAATGTCATTAAAATTTTTAAATCATGATACACATAGTACAATTTTGCTGTTTGGCTCTTCAAAAATCTGAATTTGAAGAGTCCTGAGCAAAATGTGATTTTGACTGAAAATTACACTGTGTGGAACAAAAATACAAGCTCAAAGCAAGCTTGGTCCCATGATACCTAATGTTGCACATGAAATCCTGTGTAGTAGGGCAAATGCTCTGGGTGCAGATAGCAGTGCCTCACTGATATCCCCTCAGTGCCTTAATGACAATCCACTGCAAGCATCAGTGTGGGTAGCAATGAAGCATTTCTTTCCTTGCTTCCCTCCCTCTCTCTCCCTCCCTCCTTCCCTACTTCCTTCCTTCCTTCCTTCTTTCCTTCCTCTTCTTCTCTCCCTCTCTAACTTTCTCTCTTTCTCTCTCTCCCTTTCCTCCTCTCTCCTCCCCTCCCCTCCCCTCCCCTTCTCTCCTCTTCTGGCCTTTCCTTTCCTTAATGATGTTGTCTTAAGATCACATCTAGCAACAAATGCACATGCCTAGTTAAAACTATAAGAAATAGTTTAAATTTAATTACTGGACTTTTTTATTTCTGATGTATAACTATATCTTTTACTGAGATTTTCTTTTGTCTCATTATGCTGACACAGTATTACTAGAATAACAGCATTATTATTGGCATTTTAAGGCTAAGGAAATGAGAATGGTAACCAGGCCTTGTAGATTCCAAAGTATTATAGCATTTTTAAATATCAACTATGTTTATAATATTTTAATCACATCAACAAAAAAATGACCTATTTCAAGTAAATAATTTTGGTGTTAAGAAGTGAGAGTTTTCCTGAGAATATGTTATTAAAAGGAATTTTAATTTTTTTAAAGACTTAAATAGAAAGAATGAGAAGAAGCAAGCCTATTAATGTATACCATATTTGCCCCTATGATTATAAGTGCTGTTGTCATCCATATACTGTATGTGTAAGATTAATTTGTTAGTGTTTTCAATTTAATGCTAAAGCAGAAACTAGAATGAATGTTAGTGAAAGTTATTTTGAATAAAAATATTAATTTTCATATGTAAAAAATTTTCATATATAATTCAGCAAACAACTGTATAATCTTAATTTTAAATATAAATAATATAAATGATTATTCAATCAATAAATATATATTAAGGATACCAACCAGACAGACATAGTCTCAGGTCTTAAAGAATGTCCTATTTAGTGATTACTATACACATATACAAGATGACTTACAGGTAAGAAGATGTGAGACAGAAATGTGAACTGCTGTATTTTGAAGGACTCCCTAAGGGATCTGTGTCTTGGTGGGGTAGATGGAGCCTTCTTTCTAAGTCCTGAAACTGAACTACATCCGTCGACAAAGAGATGATCAGGCTGTGATTAACAGACTCATTTAAACTAAACTCATAAGACCAAAACACAAAAGTCAAAGCAGTGTTTTGTTGATTTCTGAAAGGTTACACTAGGTCATGTTTTCACAGAAAGTATCTAGGATTTCAAATTATTACTGGAAGGCTTTGGTGACTATATAGCCACAGCAAAAGGATTGCTAGATTGTGTGAATGGATGGAAAATTTATTTTTCTTATAGGAAATTAACTCTAGTCTATTCCTAGAATGGCTTTTTAGACCAAAATATTTTGTTTTCCAGATATTGTTAGTCTTTATGGTCAATGATGAATAAACAATGCTAAATTATTTCTTTTTATGGACCTTCCAAAAGCAACATTTCAATTCATTAAGTAGGTTAATAGTTACATTTATGTGTTGTCTTTCTCTGGTTATATCCTAGTCAACTTGATTAAACCTGGGTATTTAACTTTTGCAGAATATTTACAAACTGTTATGTATTTTTAGCATATGGCCAAGTTTTCTTTTCACTGATGATTTTAACTAATTTACAGATATGGCTCTTACTGACCTTTTTTTCAAAATTAGAAATAACTTGTTATGCATTGACAAAAATAGACCTCATATAGCTATATCTTAATTTTAAATGTTTAATCAGCAAATAAATACCTCAAACATTTTATTTTGAAAAATGTCATATAAAACATCTTTTTAAATTTTATTACTAGTATTAGTATTATTTTGATGAACATGTCTCTTGACTTTTTTCTTTGGTTAAAGTCCTTGATAAAATACTCATTAATTACTTAATGGGTAGCCTTTATATTTCCCTTCAGAAAACATTGAGCAAGATAAATGTATATGCAAATTAATGGGTAAAATTATATGATTGGATTCTGTATAAATCTTCAGGTACTGTACTTTTTCTAGACATTATTAGGCTATACCCAACTTCAACCTTTAGGTGGCAGCATGAGAGAACAGTTATAGATATTTGCCACCCTTTAGAAAAACAAGATGAATAGTGCATATGTTCAAAATAAAGGATTTAAGATTTATTCTTTTTTTATTTAGACTCAAAACAATCGCTTATCAAGAATTACACAGTCTCATAATTTGTAACATAAAGAAGTATTTTCATATTCACGTAAGGCTACTTTATGCTAATGAAAAGCCCATCATTTGCATGCCATTTGTTCACTGCTTATACTTTCATTGAAGGCAGGAGTTCTTCCAAGTGGATATTCCTAAGGGAACTTTGTTCTTAGCACATCTCCAATTTTAATGGATCTGAGCTAATTAGATATATCTGAAATTTTTTCTAAGGTATTGACAATAAAGACATTATTTTTCTTCTTGCAATTCATTGGTTAATAAGTACTTTACAGTTATGAATAGTGAGAGATGAAAGGGGAAAGTACAATATAAAACCAATTTATATCAAGGACTTTTGTTAATAGTCCATATTAGTTGCTAACTAGAATAATTATCACAAAAGCTACATTTTGCTGACAAATTGACAATTCAATTAATCTGATCTATCACTCCTATCATATTTTCTTTTTTAAAAAATTGAGGTCAACCAATTTTGCTTTGCTAGCCAAGTACCTAATGAAGATCAGGCCATATATGAATAACGTCATTAAGATATATGATCCTGACTGGAATCTATTATATTTAATGGAATATATGAGTGCTTAATTTTTACAGAGAATCATGTCAGCTTTTCTTTGACTATAATTCTTGTTGCTATATGATTAAGTTTTTCATTATATTAAACTTAAAATTACTTCATGTTTCTCTATTTGGATTTTAATATAGTTAAGGAAATCTTTTAGGGTAACTTTTTAAAATGCTTCTTTTCCTTTAATCATTATTGAAAAATGTTCCAATATTTTTATTATGATTTAAGTTCAGAGGATTTTATTTTGTGTTTACTTTACTATTATAAGAAAGACATTAAATTTCAAATAACTTATTTAAAACCATATTTATATATAGTTTATCTGAAATACTAATGTGTATTTGTTCATTTTGGCCCTCTAAAATATTAAACAGTTTTGCTAAGGAAAGTATTTGTAATGATTTTTACAGATGGCAAAATTTTAAAAAATTAATACCTAGTAATTATTTAAATAATTGATATTTTAAACAGGATCCAAAGTATACAAAATGCTTTGTGTTTTAGACATTTGGGTTTGCGCTATCTACCTTAAGAAAACTTGAGCGGTATCTAAACATCCTTTCCCTGTAGAGAAATGGATAATCTGTTAATCTATGTTGTAAAAGACGTATAGTTCCATGAAGGCAGGATCCAAAAGTATAGGTACTTTGTGACTATTTCAGTTTTTGTCTATTTCCTATTTTTAATTACCTGAATCTCTCAAAATGGCATGTATTAGTCCATTTTCACACTGCTGATAAAAACATACCTGAGACTGAGCAATTTACAAAAGAAAGAACTTTTAACGAGAGTTACAGTTTCACGTGGCTGGGAAAGCATCACAATCATGGTGGAAGGCAAGAAAGAAGTCACATCTTACATGGATGGCAGCAGGCAAAGGCAGAGAGCTTGTGCAGGGAAACTCCCTTTTTTTAAACCATCAGATCTCATGAAACTTGTTCACTATCAGGAGAACAGCACAGGAAAGACCTGCCACTATGATTCAACCATCTCCCATCGGCTCCCTCCCACATCACCTGGGAATTATGGAAGCTACAAGATGACATTTGAGTGGGGACACAGAGCCAAGCCATATCATGGAATAAACAAGATAAATGATTTATTGACTCAATTAGCTGAAATTTTTAGGGGCTTGAATGACTGGATCCAGGTGCTCCAATAATGTCAGAAGTCTGATTCTCCATTTCTCTTTTCTGCTTTCCTCTTTGTTGCTTTTATTCTCAGTAAATCTTTTACCCCATCTGGTAGCAAAAAAAAAGTTTGTACCACTCCTGACCAGCATGCCTGATAGAAAAAAAAGTATATGTGTGTGCATCTTTCTAGTGGTCTCAGGGAAGTTTTAGGGAGAGCTTTCTTTGTTGCAACCTGAGTCATATCCTCATACCTGAACTTATCATCTTAGGAAGTGGGCTCTTGTTTGTGCCTGGACAGATCAAATTGATTTTATCCCAGGTCCAACCAAGGAGGGAAGAGTTAGCATAGGCATCATGCCTTGGCAGACATTTTAGCTCATGCCTCATCCAAATCATTTTGTGGCCTCAGTTAATCTTTATGTTCAAAAAGATTCTGAACAAATGAGTTAAAGCAGATTTTGAGGCTTTCACTCTTTCCACTAGCACTTTAACCAAGGCCAATTGCATCAAAATGTGTCTATATCACAACCTAATAAATGGTGAGATGCAAACCAATTTTTATAAAATAGAATTTTGTGTGTCATGACATCTTGATAATAATATCAAGATATGGTCAGATTTCTTGCAAATTGTTTAAAGTGGAGAGATTTCTGAATCAGGAGACAATCCTGACCTTTGACTTCAGATAAGACAGCCACTGCCTGGGATAGGGGCGGGGTGTACTGCAGTCTGATAACTTATGGTCAGTCAACTAGTCAATGGTAAATCAGAATTACAGTCTGCTCTGTCTGCTAGTAATTCCTGCAGTAAAAGCCAGTCAAGTTTCAGTGTTACAGATGGCCTATGGTATTGGTTTCACATGAATAGCTTCCTTCCTTTCCTATACAATTATATACTATTGTCACTTTAATAAAGGAAATAACATGCAAGTCAAATTCGTTTCTTAAGTGTAAAAACTCTTGGACTGCCAAAACTTATTTTGCAATGAAGATTAAAGACTTAAATATAAGACCTAACACAATAAAAACCCTACAAGAAAACCTAGGCAAAACCATTCAGGACATAGGCATAGGCAAGGACTTCATGACTAAAACACCAAAAGCATTGGCAACAAAACCCAAAATAGACACATCTAATCTAATTAAACTCCAAAGCTTCGGTATAGCAAAAGAAACAATCACTAAAGTGAACCAGTAACCAACAGAATGGGAAAAAACTTTTGCAATCTACCCACCTGACAAACGGCTAATATCCAGATCTACAAAGAACTGAAACAGATTTACAAGAAAACAAACCCATCCAAAAGTGGGTGAAGGATATACACAGACACTTTTCAAAAGAAGACATATATGAGGCCAACAAACATATGAAAAAATGCTCATCATCACTGGTCATTAGAGAAATGCAAATCAAAACCACATTGAGATACCATCTCACACCAGTTAGAATGGTGATCACTAAAAAATCTGGAGAGGATGTGGATAAATAGGATAACTTTTACACCATCGGTGAGAGGTAAATTAGTTTAACCATTGTGGAAGACAGTGTGGCAATTCCTCAAGGATCTAGAGATAGAAATTCCATTCGACCCAGCAATCCCATTACTGGGTATATATCCAAAGGAATATAAATGGTTCTATTATAAAGACACATGCACACGTATGTTCATTGCAGCACTGTTTACAATAGCAAAGACCTGGAACCAACCCAAATGCCCATCACTTATACACTGGATAAGGAAAATGTGGCACATGGAATACTACACAGCCATAAAAAAAAAAAAAAAACGATGAGTTTGTGTCCTTTGTAGGGACATGGATGAACCTGGAAACTATCATTCGCAGCAAACTGACACAAAAACAGAAAATCAAACACCGCATGTTCTCACTCATAGGCCAGTGTTGAAAATGAGAACACTCGGACACAAAGAGGGGAGCATTACACACTGGGGTCCGTTTGGCGGGGCTACAGGAGGAATAGTGAGAGGGAGTGTTGGGGAGGGATAATGTAGGGAGAAATGTCAGATATAGGTGATGGGGGGATGGTGGCAACAAACCACCTTGCTATGAATGTACCTATGCAACAATCTTGCATGATCTGCACGCGTACTCCAGAATCTAAAGTACAGTTAAAAATAAATAAATAAATACATACATACATACATACATACATAACTAGTAAGAAAAATAAAACTTCTGGGTCAATGCTCCCCAAGAGGTTTTTACTTTATAAGGAAGTCATTTATAGAAGGCACCAGAGTGAAATTGCAATTCAAATGAAGGGTGGGGTCTTTATCCACAGAGCATCTCCAGGAAAAAAGCCAACAGAGCTATTGTCCCCAAAACCAAATTAATACAGTTCATTCATGAATTCATTCCACAAATATTGGCTGCCTATCATACTCTAGTCATTGTTGATGATTGTTTCTCTCATATAAATACAGTTATTACCTTAAAAAAAAGACCAAGGAGTGAATATAAAGCTAATAAAAAATATTCAGCACTATTTATATAAATTTTACAAGTCACGAAAAAGTCAGTGAGAAAAAATATTATCTTTTATGTTTTTCAAGTGGTCATTTGTTGGTAGGAAACTATGAGTACAAATAGTTTTCCCTCTTCACCAGGGAAGTACCAAGCCCTAGGAGGCTAAGAGGATGGCTACATTGCCTAGTGAAGGGATCTGGGGCAAGTAGCTTAACCCCCATCTACCCCTAGGTTTTAAACTACCATTCCTTATAAAGCTTTTTATTTCAAAGGAATACTATACATTGGATATTTTACATATTTAGTGTTAAATCCACAATGTTGTGACTGATAAAATACAAATCTTTCATCCTTCTCTTATTTTCCGTATGTTGCAGGGTGATCTCTCTCAAATGCCAACCTATTTATTATGTCCTGCATCTGCTTTTCCACCTTCAATATCTGCTTTCTTCCGTGCTTAGTACAATACTGGCACATAGTAGATGCCCAGTTCAGAGATGTTGAGTAGCTGAGCTATATTCAATTCAGTATATGTTTTCTGGATTCGCATTGACATTCAAGGCAGTGTGCTCAGGAGTACACAGATAACTAAGACACAGTCTTTCTCTTCACATTGTTTTGCATGTGGTAAGTGTGGACATTTGTGGATAAGTCATGAACCAAATCCTAATAAAAGGCACCCTATTCAAACTAAAGAGAGTCAGTCATAAGCAAGTGGCTATGAGAATTTAGTCTCTGACGCCAGAAATCACAGTCTCTCAGAAATTACAGTTCACTGTGGAACATTACTGTTTTGGAAGGTTGCTCTGTCTTTCATTAACTAGCTTTTAATCAGCTTTTAAAAAATAAATGAATAAAATAAGCTTTCTTTATGTGTGTGTTTCAGTTTAAAGTAGTAAAAACAATTATCATATTCATCTGTTCTGTACAAGAGTCAAGAAAATATTGGATATATATTTAAGTATTACCATAATTATAGTTTTTATTTCATTAGGCAAGTGACATCAAGATTTTTATGTGCACAGGGCTGTGTATAATAATCCATTCCTAATTGGTTACATGAAATCTATGAATCCTTTCTTGTACACTATCATGTTTTCCTAGGTGTTGATAAACTAGATCCATTAGCAAACTTTAATGTTCTTTTAAAGGTTATTTGACTTTGATTTAGAAATGTTACGTTCTCATTCATTTCATAAATATTGTCTAATGCTTTTTCTAAATGTGGGACATAATATGGATCTTATTTCTATAGAAAATTATGAATATTATCAGTAATTGCTATATTACAACCACAAGGAAAAAATATATTTGGATCATAGAGTCACAAGGTGTTTCAAAAAAATCCTTTGAAGTCGTGATTCAATATTGGTAATGTATGTAGTTTGCATACAGATAATAGTTATTACACTTTCATGTATAGCATTTAAACCACAGGATACTGAAGTTTTCATCTCCTGTTAGGAATTTTCATGTGAATATAGGACTGTTCCTCTGTCCAAACAGCTACAGATTTCCATTTTATTATTTTAAACATACAATGAATGATCATGTTTTGATTTTTTAAAAATTATTATCTCAAAGGTCTTAAAAGAATTATATGCTTCCTTTACATTGCATTATCTTATTCTGTAATGTGATAATATCCTATATAATTACCTCTCTAAATTGAAGGTAACTCTGTGAATGGGATTAATTTCTTTCTTTGTAGTAGCTCCTAGATTCCTCCCTTACCCATGACATGCAAGCCCTCAACTTTGATACAAATTATTTCAGGGCATTCTCTGTGGCGGTATCGCTCTTCCCTGCTTTTATTATAAACAGTTTATACAACACCTAAAAAGGCCTTTTGAAATAATATAATATTAAAGAGTCCCTTAATGGTTATTTCCCTGGAAGACCAACTAGGTAAGCACACAATCCCATTTATTTCAACTTCTATTACTGGTTTTGTATGTCACATGTGAGGGACCAGCCTAGGAGCATAAAAAATATTAAAAAATAAAAAATAAGTAAGTTTATGATAGCACTTTGTATTTCTGAAGTGCTCTATGAAACTGCTATGTAGAAAGGCAATGAAGAGGAATTAATTTTTATAAATATTTCATTATTCTTAATTCTTAATTGACTGATAAATTTTTATCTTTCCTGTCTTTCTTTTATGGAAATAATTTTTAAAGGACAGTCTCTTCTCAAAGTACTAAAGTTAAAAAATAGGTGTTTTATAATATCTTCCTCTGATATACTTACTAAGCTGTATTTTTAAACAATCATCATATTATACGGATGGAAATATCAATGCAAGATAGTTTACAACTATAAGATCTCATTTATTTAATTAAAGTTAGAATTAATAAGGCTTGAACTCTAACAGTAATTTAAGTGTACTTCCTACCTTGCTATCCTGTCAATGGATATTTGTTTAATGTTATATTGCAAACAAGAAAGCCAGAATTAAAAGATAATTTAAAAAAAGGAAATGTAATTTGACTAGAATTCAAAGTGCTTGGTTTTAATCCCCGCTTTGTCTGGCACTAAATGTGAGACCTAATCTCCATCTCCCACTTGAAAATGAGATCATGGCTTTGATTTCCATCATTTCCAAGGTTCATTTAATTTTAAAATAGATTTATTTTTAGATTCAATGTAGGCTTTAATATAGTTTTTCACTCCTTTAGTAGATACTTGATGAGCACTTCCTTCATGTTGGGCACAGTGCCAGGCATGGGGATGTGGCAGCAGAGTGAAGAGCTCCTTTGCTCATGGGCTCAGGGTTTGGGGAACACAAACAGTACGCAATTATACAAATAAATAGAAACTGTGATACGTGCTGCAAAGATATCACAGAGGGTGTCAGGAGAGAAAATAATAGGTTGAAACTAAATTGGATTGAGAGTGAGAACATGTCTCTCTGAGAGAGCAAGAACTTTAAGCTGAAACCTCAGGGGCAAGAAAAAATTAGCCAGTTGAAAAATAAACCAGAACCTAGTATTTCAAGTAGAGGAAACAGCTGACAGAAAACTCTGAGATATGAAATCACACAGAGATTTAGGACATTGTCTGAGATGAGGTTGGAAAGAGTGGGCAGAAACTACATGATGGGAAGCCTGAGGCCAGAGTAGGTACTTTTATCCTAAATACAATAAAAATCTGACAGTGAAGGAGACTCAGAGAGACAGAGACAGGTAGGTGTGGAGAGGAGTTGTGTGCAATTCACAAAAGACAAGATGCTGAATAGGTGAGAGGTTTGGCTTTTTTCCATATTTTTGTTTTGTAAAACAAATTTTGTAAAAATTTGGCTTTTTTGAAAAGGCCAGATTCTTGGGAGATAATTTCAGACAAGAGTATATGTGGAATTTGAGCATTTTGAAAATGTGTTTTAAAAGGCTTCCTATACCTCCTAGGAGTACTCATACATCAATTTGAAGATCGCTGACATAAAACTGAGTACCTGATCTTAGACAGTTGGTAATATAGGTAGAAAGAGAAGTCACAGGCCTATGAAAATTCAATTAATCATAAAATATTTAAATAATAGTTCAATACAATAATAAAACTATAATAAGCAAGGTATATGAAATTGCCATGTTTAATTGCTTAATTAATTGTGCAGAAAATGATTGGTCAGAGGTCCCCAGTGGTCAGGGCATTCTTTGGGTATCTTAAATCCTGGGGGAATTTGAATGGTCTGAAGGAAGGATTTATGATATTTCAAGACTAACAGTAATACAGATTCATTGAAGGAGAAATTGAAAGATGATTTTAGTGACTACAATTTGGTGAAACGATCAGAAGACAATTTGATTACAAAGAGTTGGAATGCAACCCTTAAGATTTTTTTAATTAAAAATTTTAATTGATAAATATTAATTGAACATATATATTTATGGGGTACAATGTGATATTTTAACATATGTTTACATTTGTGGAATGATTAAGTCAAACTATAAATCCACTATCTCACATACTTGTTTTTTTGTGGCGAAAACACTTAAAACCCTCTCTTTCAGTAGTTTTGAAATAGAAAGCATACATTTATCACATGCTCAGTAAACTGACCAGGCATAGTAAGACAAATGCTACATAATCTCACTTATATGTAGATGCTAAATATGTTGAACTCATGGAAGTAAAGAAGCCAGAAGGTACCAGAAGCCAGGGGTAGCAGATTGGATACAAAAAAAGGGAGATATTGATCAAAGGTACAAAATTTCTGTTAGACAACCTTCAGAAACTGTACTACACTTTGTGGGTCTTGGGGACTCACTGTGGACTTTGGAGTAGGGAAATACTAGGATAAAATTAACATGTTAAACATATCCTGGGAAAGCCTAACAAAGGGATTTGAAAAAGCAAAAGGTCAAATTTAGAGGCATAGAATAAAAGTCCAACCCTGAGGCTATAAATGGCTTATGCAATGGATATGAAAATGGAAAGAAGGAAGGAATATTTTTGAAATATCCAGCGAAAATAAAACAAAACAACACAAAACAGAAAGACAAGACTGGGTAATTGTTTAGATGTAGACACTCAAGGGAAAGTGAGAAGTCCTAGAAAACAAATTTGTGCCTCATAAATTTTAGGAATGCTTTTTGTGATTATTTAATCAATTTGTTTGTTATAGTAGTAGTCGTGTTAGCAATGCAAATCTCAGAGCCAGGAGCTGATGGTACCTGTATCTCCAGTGTTGTGAAATTCTGGTATTTAGACTTGCGTGTACTACAACCTGGTGTTTACCTTGCTTGACATTGTTTACTTACTCTCACTAACTAATATTTTCCCTGAGGTACAGTACTCATTATCAAACCTAAAGTATAGTAGTCATTACTTAGTGGCCAAACTTCTTTAATGTAATTTTTCATATGTCTGTCTTCTAACAGGCACAACTTAGGCAATAATGACCCCCATCAATGCTATAACGTTTTCTATCCAGAAAATAAAATTAGAACATTAGTCAGAAATATGAACTATCTTACTTCTTTTCATTCACTGACAACTTTCCAATATAATAGATAGACCTAAGCACAGTTCATTCCCAAACAATATTATGGTTTAATAAAACCTCCAACCAGAATATCATCTTGTTTACTCTTTAGACAATTTTTCAAAGTGCTGTTTAAAGAAATATTTTGCCAAAATTAACCCAGATTCAGAAGGCTAAAGAATAAAAATAATTAGAATAAAAAATCACCCTTAACAGTAACATTCAAATATAACCTTTTTTCATATTTTACCACTTATCCTCTCAGCTTATTTTGTCTGCATATACATAAAATATCTCTTTTGTTATAGAAATGAGATCTTATTTTATATCTAAAAATGTAATTGTTTTATTTGTACTGTTCTGTGACCAGTTTTTTTCAATTCATTATTTTTGTGAATGTCTTCTGAATGAATAATTGTAGAATAACATCATCCCTATAATGTCAATGAAAGTTTTAGTAACCTTCCAGTTTTGTGAGTCTCGGTGGTTTCCAATATTTTATATAGTAAATACAATTATTGAATATTATTTGCATACTCACATACAAACATACAGGAATATCATAACTCTGGTGTAATAAATATTTATTCACATGTATATATATACGTATGTGTGTGTAATCACACAATTGTTTATCATCTGAGAGTAAGTTTCTAAGAGCGACATTGTTAGGTCAAAGTTGTGCAGCTTTAAGGTGTATACATATTTTCAAATTGCCTTACATAATTCCATTTTTTCCTCCCCCCAGCAGGATATGTAAACACCCATCCCATCACTCTTTCTATAATTAAAAAAAAAATGGGCTTTACCGCTAATACTTATTCTTGCAATCTATTAGCTAGTACATGTTATCTTTTGAGCTTTGGTTTACATTTGAGGGGGATTTACTTGTAGGTAAACCTTATTTTATGTGTATTGGTCATTTATATTTTCACTTTTTGAACTGTCTGTTCACATTCTTAGCACAGTTTCTACCAGAGTGCAAACTATTTTCTTAAGTATATTTTCTGATTATCAGACAATACAACCAGTTTCAACAGCGTATTAAAATAGTGGAGTTTCTTATATCTGCTATTATTATGAAAAAATTATATGACATAATAAAATGTCAAGATGCTAAATGCCTAGTATTGTCTAACTTTAATATTTCCAATTTTACTAAACTCTTTGTTTAATAGCTGCTTTACTTAAATAAGTGGTAACATTTATCAACATTGTCTTATGTAATTTATTTTATTCTTTAATGAGGATTAGATTTTTTTAAAAAAACTGAAAATATATCAAAGAGAAGTATATACAACAAAATATTTCTTGTCAAAGCCACATTTAAGTGACTGCCCTTTATTGCCACTAAAGGGGAACCTTATTTTTGGCTGTATCAAAGTATGCAGCACAATGTGGAAAATTTCAAAGTTTGTTAGCATAAATATCATAAAACCCCAAATCCCCACTCACGCCCTTAATGGCTGATAGGAGCTGAGTTTTCACCCTTCTCATATTGGCACTCCTTTCCAAGTATTGTGCCTACTGCCTGCCAAAGTAATGCTTTTTCATTTTAGCACAAAATCTTGGTTACTAAGGAGTATAAAAACCTATTCCTTTCATAGCTAGACACTTACATGAAAAGTGAAGGATGAGGGACAATTTGAGATTGGCAATGGAAGATCAGATTGCAGTGGAGCTCATGGAACAATCAAGTTAGAACAGAGTCTTCAAGAGAGGGTAGGAAGAAAATATTCCTGCAAAGCATTGAGAGTCACAGCTCTCAAGTATCTACAGAAGATCAATGACAACAGTGACTTATTAATGTAGTTCAATAAATGTTCTCTTACATGTATAATAAAAGATATGTTAATACTATTAAATAATTTATTTCATAATGAACAGTTCATTCATGAATATTTCCCATATAATTGTGGAAGAGATAAACATCACAAGTGTCTGTGCCTTTGATCACATAGACTTGAATTGTCCTATAGGATAAAATAAATATTGCAGTCACCTTCCTTTATTCAATTTATGTTTATTTATCAGCAGCATTTTCAGGTTATTTTTTGGATAATAGATATGCACACACACACAAAAAAAACAAAACTCCTGCCCTTCAATTTCCTTCTAATTAAAGAGACTGATAACAAACATATGGTTATGGAATATAATGAGAGATAATAAGTGCAATGGATAAAAATTATGGCACAGTAAGAAGCTAGGCAAATGGAGGCTTATTATTATACAGGATGGTCAGTTAGGAACCCTATGAGGAAATGACATTTAAGTATGGCCTTAGGAGACCTAAGCATCAAACTAGAGTTCAGAGTATTAAAAGTTGAGGGCAAAGCAAATGGGGTGGTCATGAGACAGGAGTGTGCTTGGTTCTCAGCATGTTCAGGGGTTATTTAGAAACTTGTGTTACTTCCTTATTTTTCTATTGGATTGATTTTTTTTTTTCTCAAAGTTAACACCCAAATCTATTAATTGACTCAGATGGCTAGAAAGTGGGAAACATCAAAGTTGTATTCATTGATACATTTGCTTTCAGACATACTTGTTTATGTTACAACTGAAAGACAAAAGCTGTAAAAGGTAGATGTCAGAAAGATGGTATCAATCAGGATAGGTAAAATAGACACAAAAGTATAAATTGTTTATGAATAAATTTTAAGAGTAACATTTTAGTGGTGTTACTAATAACTTGTAACAATGATTAAACAAAGTCACATTGTTTTACAGCTCCAAATATTAAAATTTTGACTTCATTTAATTCATCATTTTGTTTGCCATGACTCAAGTTACGACTAAAAAAAACCAAGGTAGAATCTTTGAACAACATTGCTTCCAAAAGTTGGGCCCACATTTGGTTCCTGAATTTTACTGATGGCCGATCAACCTGAGACTATGAGCTTGTACAGTGACACCTAATGAAATCAGTTATATGATATTCATATTTTAGATTATATTTTGTTTGGTGCTCCAGTCTGATGTTAAGTAAATATTCTTAAATGAACAGGAGTGACCACAGAGAATGGGTTTGTTGAAAACATTTGCAAGATTAACCCAAAATTGCGAAGCACAGCTTTCTTATTTCCTTGTAACTACATAGATATTTTACATATATAATTATATGGATATCTAAAAAAGTAGTATGTACTGTTGTAAAACTGTATACATGACCATCAATTAATTTGGAATTTCAAAATATTTCAAATGACTTCTCAAAAGCATATGCAAATAATAAAATGTCAATATTTTCTGTGCATTTTATGATTTTGCTGATGAAGGTATTTTCTACATGAATACCTTTTAATGAAGTATCAAGAAAACCACAAAGCACTTAATTCATCAAGATGTTAGCCTGTCAGTTCTTCATTTTGGGTTCCACACATCAAGAGAATTTGCTAAATATTCAAGAGAAAATCATGACTTTTACATCCTCAGGCATTCATCTTGAGCTAAAGAATTTGAGAATTGAAATCTTGGCAGAGGTTAACTTACAGGTAAGTATAATTGCTTGAATATTTTACTCATGATGTTCAATTTTAAATCCTTCAAATACTGTTGTCCTAATAAAATAGAATATTTTATGCTTCTTTCCACAGGCAAGAGCAATCCATCTGAGGGACTACATCATGACTGAAGACTTCTGTCCCAAACTTTTTTAAAGGAACTTTGTTATACCAAAGTTAACAATCTTTAGAAAGATGTAACACTCATTTTGATAGCTAGATAAATCAAGAGAGGGTATTTCCTTATAGCTGCAATGAAATCTGTAATGAATTTACAGTCATTTGTTTGTTTTACTTAATTCAATTAAACAGATATGCTAAATGTTGCAAGAGATGTAAATTTTTGTACACTATTCTTGATCTTAGAGGTTAAGAGGTACAAGACATTAGTAAAATCCATGATGCAGGGTAGATAGTTGTAAACTCAAAAAATAAATAAGCAAAAAGGGAAAGGCAGAGTGAGAGAGATTTTTTTTAAATGCATTAATAATTAATGAAAGAAAATGCCTAGTATTGATTCTCAAAGATGATCTCATAGAGCAAATAGCGTCATAAATGCCATAAATGGATCTTAAATTAAAAGATAGTTATGACAGTCATAGAGGGTGGTGGAAAATTTAGCAGGTGAAAGAAAAATACTACAAGCTAACTTGAAGATGGAAAAGCAGGGGACAGTTTTTTGAAGTAGCAAATGAACTAAATGTAGGAACAGTATATTAGTCCATTTTCATGCTGCTAACAAAGACATACCTGAGACTGGGAAGCAAAAGAGGTTTAATGGACTTACAGTTCCACATGGTTGAGGAGGCCTCACCATTGTGGCAGAGGACAAGGAGGAGCAAGTCACATCTTACATGGATGGCAGCAGGCAAAGAAAGAGAACCTGTGAAAAGAAACTCCTGATTTTAAAACCATCAGATCTCGTGAGACTTACTCGCTATCACAAGAACAGCATGGGAAAGACCCACCTCCATGATTCAGTTATTTCTCACTAGGTTCTTCCCAAAACATGTGAGAACTATGGGACCTACAAGATGAGATTTGGGTGGGGACACAGAGCTAAACCATATCAAATAGGAAAGAGTAAAATTAGAAATCCAACATTATTTTATCACAATACTGGGAAAGCAATGTATATATTTGAGGATCCTGATTTAAAATTTAGTTTAAGACTAATCTAACAATGCTGGTCTGGAATGAATTTTATTAGAGAAATTATAAGAAAAACCTAGACAAGAATTAACAGGGCAAATTTTAAAATGAAAAGTATATGAGACATTATGATGGTAGAATATGTATGATCAAACAACTTAATGAATGTTTAAGTGAGAAGGAAGGATTCAGATGACTTCAAACTGGTGACTAAGAAATTGGTAGTACCATTAATAAAAATAGAGAGTTCAGGTTTAGTTAATACTTACGAGGAAAACAAAACATTTATGAGTGTCTTGAATTTAACCCACCATCATAATAGCTCTGTGGATTTGTACAACTCACTGCTGAAAAGCTGTGTCTGGAGTGGAGGAAGAGAAGAGGGAGATGCTGAAGAGAAAGGAGGTAAAGAAGTGGTCATAGAAGAGTCAGGAAAGTGAGGAATGAAGATGAGGGAGCCAAGAGTAATCTTACAGCCTGCAGTTACTGCAGAAGGGTGGAAGAGCCAAAGGTGGAGAACAAGAAGATATGGGTGATCTGCTAGAGCAGCACTGTCCAGGAATGTGTCCATGCACTGATGAAAATGTTCTGTCCCTGCTGTCCAGTCTGGTGTCAAGCAATCACATGTAACTATTGAGGAACTGTATTTTTCATTGTATGTAATTTTAATTAGTTTAAATTTAAATACCCTCATGCAGCTAGTGTCTGCAGAATTGATAAATGCAGCTATAGAGACTTTTATAGACAACACCTTTGTCTCACTGAAATTGTTTCCACTAAGTCATCAAGTGACATCCCTAAAATATAGATTGGGACATCTCCTTCTTAAAACTCTCCAGTGGCTTTTTATTGTCTGGGAATAGAATTCAAACTGCTGAAGCACAGTAAAAACAAGGCATTTCCAGCCTTACTCTATCCACCTAAAGCCCCAGCCACAGCAGCCTCTGAGTTCCAACAGGCCGAACCCTTTCCTGGTCAAGGCCTTTGTGTTCTTGCTCTTGCTTTTCATCTTTGGGGCCTCCAGTTAAGTGTCACTTCTCAGAGAGGTCTTCCTTGAACCCCTTATCTGAATTAGCCAGGTCATTGCTATTAGCCTTCAATTCAACACGCTTTATTTCCTTTATGGCATAGATCATAATTTCTATTCATTTATTTATTTATTTTCCTTAGCTTCCACCACTGGATTGTAAACTCTCTAAGAGCAGGTATCCTGTGTGTCTTACATTTCTCATACCTCTCAGAGGGCCTGGGTAGTGCAATGAATATTGGTTGGGTGTTGATAAATACCAAAAAGACTACCACATTAAAGAATATGTAACTACTAAGCAGAAGGTTCCAAACAAGTTTATTGTTGCTGTCAGTATATTTCAGCAAAAAATTCTCGGAAACTTATATAGACAAATTGGCAAAATATATACCTCGAAAACTTTATTAGGACAGAAGAAACTGAAATAGTATCAGTTGAAAGATGCAATTTGGACAGTACTTAATGGGGAAGAAAGTTACATAATTTTTGTACTTTATAAAGTCTCAAATAGAGTCCCCACCCTCTCTATTCCACCTAACTTCTGCACCACAGGAATAATTTATTACTTAGCTACTCCTCTAATGCCTGCCTTCGTTTTATTCTCTGGACCTCTATGACCCTCAAAAACATTGGTAAATTTTTGCTCAGGGTATTTTCTGGAATTTCAATAACAATAAGAGATTAACATCATTGTCATTACTATGTAGAAAACAAAATCAAACAAAACTCTCAGATGGGCAGTTTATTAGAGAAAGAGAAAGGATCTGCTATTGCTTGGAAATGCATGAAAAATAAGACTGATTTATTACCCAGAAAATAGTTGTTTATTTTCATCAAGTTAGTGAAATAAAGCAGCTGCCCTATCAAATTGCTTTCATTACCTAAGTAACCAGAAATTGGTACTTTAAATAAAATTTTATTTCACTAGAAATGAAATTGATGGTGTAATATTTTTAGGTTTTTAAAATAAAAGACCTTGTTTGAGATATATCTTTAAAGTCAAATATAAAAAGAATTATATATGAAAGTCAGTATTTTTCCTTAGTATTCAAAATGAGGGTACATATCTACCTACAAAGAAAGAAAGAAAACCTGTCTCCAGGACAACCAGCTCTTTTTTTTTTTTTTTTTTTCACTGTTGTGCTTTCTGTCCCACTGCTGTGAATGTTTTAAAAAAAGAAAAGAAACAAAGAGGAGGAGAGAGAAAGAAAGGACAATAGAAAGGAATACACTATAATAAGTATTATGCTTTTACAAAACAAAGCGAGCATGTTTTAATCTCAAAATATGAGTTTAATTAATACTAACTTATTTCCAAATATAAGTTAAAAATTACATTCTATGTACTTAAATTGTTATAGCAATGTATAGCTTTTGTAAATATTAAGGGCCTGGAAAATAACATTGGAATTTATAAACAGATTATAATTCTAACCCTAACTTTATTCAAACAGTGTACTTTTTTTTTTTTTTTTTGGTCGCAAAAACACCCAGTACCTTTACTTAAGCTTCACCCACTTAACAATACGCTCAATATGAGCAGTTTGACTCCCAAGCCTAGGTCAGGCCTGAGTGTTTCTCATGAGCCATAGTCTTAAGCTGAGGAGCCTTGAGAGTTTGTGGAGGGAGAGCCCCCCTGCCCGCAGGGGGCTGTGATCACAGAAGTCTGTGGAAAGAGTGGGATCTAAGGAGTCCTGGGAGGCAGGCCTAAAGGTCCAGGCCTGGCATGATCAGTGTCCAGGGAAGGCCCCCAGTTCCTATGGCTCTGTGCATAGGGGCCATTTGTTCTTGACCGACTTCACTCCAAGGGTCTGTCGTGGACCAAAGCTAGGGAGTGGGCAGAAGGTGATGGCTGGTTGGAGAGAAGCTAGGCCATCTAGTGGGGGAGGATGGTTGGAACATAGCATTGAAGTGGGCTCGACTTTCAAGCTGCATACGGTGGCCCAGTGGGGAGGCAAGTCCACGGACAAAATGGATTCGAACCAGATCTGACTGCCCCCCAGATACCAGCCATCCATAGGAGTCCAGGTTTGGGCTGAAACGTACCTTATGAATAGCCCCCAGCTGCAGCCTGTCCAGGCAGAGTTGAGAATGCCCCTCTCCCTCCTGCATGCGCAGCATTGGTTCTCTCCGGAGCAGATCATGGAATGAACCCAAATCTGTGTCTTGAAAGAGCAAGTAGTGATGGCTGACAGTTTCAGTATAAGTTCGAGCCTTGGGAGGGTCAGGGACCCCAGATGAAGCAGAAGAATGGTCTGGACCTTCAGGACTGTCCTGATATGGTATCAGATCTGCTTTATATATAGGAAATCTTCGCTCTACAGGTCGCTTGACATTTATTGGATTCAGTGCCGTATCTGGCAATATAGCAGCAATGAGCTCCCCAGATATATCTCCTGCAGCTATGGTCCCAAGCCTTTCTTCTTCAAATACTTAGTCTGGTATTTAACTTCATTACCCTCAAAGTCAGTTTGAAAACCATAAAATGTCTTAAATGAGCATAGATGCTGTATGTATCAATAACAGGGTTTATTTTTAAATGATATATTTTAATAATATAAAGTTAATCTTTAGATGTAAAAAGTAATCCTGGTACATTTTTCCCCAAATGTAGATAATCTTATGAATACTGATATGAAATAACATTTCTTTTGAAATAATTTTTTAATCACACAGAATTAAGCATGATTGTTCCATGACCCATTGCTTGGCACATGGTGTCTACTGAATGAGATAACATTAATATGTCCTCATGTAGAAATACATTGCTTGCTGACCAATGCCCCACATTTAGAAAAAGCAAAATGGTGCTTTATTTTAGCTTCTAAATGATAAGTTTGGATATAAAATATGGGCCTATTATATGACCTGTGTAAAGTTTTGCTGGTTTAATTGTTGAACTTCCAGGACATCTATTCTAGAGAAAGATTCCTGTACTATATTGAGTTACAATGTTTATGTCATTAATTTTTCTAGATTATACCTCTTTAGAAAATGTGAGAAAATAAAAAAACAGATAACTCCAAAGTGCTGAATATTATAGGAAGAGCTCTCAAAGACTGCACACTGTTCTCTCTATCTGCCTCCCTTACCCAAAGGGGCATATTAGAAAGTAGATAATTACCGTATGAACTCATGTTGTATACACAGATGGATTGGTTGGTATAGAAAAAAATTGCATTCATGGCCTGTGAAATGCAGATGAAGTAATTATTTAGATAGCTCCATCAAAATACTAATTCTTTCTGTTCTCAAAAATTTAAATGAGTCTAAGAAACATGCGGTGAGCCCAGTAATTTTGGCATAAACATTTCACTTCAAATCATGAGTTAAGATACAAGCCTAATTTGTTACTGCAAATAACTATTAATCCTCTTGCTATGTGAATGAACTTATTTTTAAATTCAGTGTTCAGTGTTTATAATCAGACAAGATCCCATTATCAGTAGGCAATCCCTAACTGCATGCTTTGGGTTATCAAAAAGCATCATGGTCTCCTTTTGTCCAAATCAAGATCTCATAGGTAAAAACAGTTAGTGGAGAAAATCATTAAGTGGTATTAATATACTTTTTAAACACAGTAAATAAAAATTGTTGAATGTATTTTTTTCTGAAGACGATATTCATTAGTATAATAATTCGCCCCCAGATTTGACTCTCCTTTGGCATCTCCTTCAGTAATTCAATATCGTATTGGTTTCATAAGCTGCTGAATCTCCTGAGACTAATTTTGTTTGAGTTCAATGCTATCCAGATTATACTTCCTGTTGAAGTCTTTGAAACAAGTCACACTGACTTGAAATATAATGTATTTAGCATTTGCATTTTTCTTTGCTTTATTTTTGCAAGTCTTGAAAAACGTGTATTTAGTGTACAGGATTTTGCAAATGTTCGTGATGACATCTTTCTAGGTCTGGGGTTCTAGCCATGCACCAACAAATCTATTTGTGCACTACTTCGTAGATCACCCTTGTACTCTGTAGAACAGTAGTTGTCATATACTCTGATTAAAGAGGAATAAACTCTCTTACATGAAAATATTTCATATCTTAAAACATGAGTATATAAATATAAAGACTTATAGTCTTGAAACTTGATATTAGGAAGGGATTACTGTATTGCACAATGTGCCACTTGTTCAGATTATTGTTTTCCAATGTTTCCTGATGAGCAAAATCACCAAACAACTTTTTAAAGTACAGAATGTTAAGACTCAAAACAGATCAATGAATGCCTAGAAATGGGACTTGGGAATTCACATAGTGTAATTTTTTCTCCTGAACTGTCATCATTCTGTGTATTCTTAAAGAAATAATTTATTGTTTTAATTGATCTGCACTAGCAGACAAAAATTCATAAAGTATCAAAGTCCTAACTTTAAAAACAAAATTTATGATTATTTCTTGTTAAAAATATGGAGTAGAGGGTCAGGGGCAAAGTAAAAAATATTGTTTCTTTGTGTGGGTTACAATTTCACATGGGGAACTTAAAATCTTAAGAACACAAGCCAGAAATGAAGTTAGCACTCATTTTTTGTGCTGTTAAAGAACAATGAAACTGGTAGCTTCCTTTAAGAGGAATATACACGCTTGGTAAGGAGTAGGAGGATAGAATTTAGGTACAAGTAGGACTTGAAAGGTAGACTTCTCTTAGAACTTGTTGACCTGACAGCTAATAATTATGTTACGTTTTTAAAAATACGTATATAAAAGAACTGGACAGTTTATAATAGTTTCTGAATGTCCGCTATGCCTTGATACATACTACCTTGTACGGGGAATACCAAATGAAAAATCAAAATGACCTTGGGACCTGGATCAGAGATTACTGTCAGGAAGGGTTGCAAAATTTTCTCTTCTCTCTGCTCAATATAAAACTGTTCTCATTTATTACTTTTTTATAAAGGAGAAAAATAGCTGAAATTTTTCAAAAGTGGCAACTTAACAATTATAAAGCAATTAGAAAATGCCAAGAATTTTGCTTTAGTCAAGATCCAATTCTTCTCTTTTTGATTGACTATAACTTCTGTAAACTAAACTTCCTGTTACATTAAACATAACTGAAAAGGTAAAATCTGGTGGATATGTTAGTTTCACTGATGCAAAGCTGTTCCTTGCTTGAGAAGCAGAAAGCATATGAGGACAGGGAAGAATCAATTAGGGGAATGAGAAAGAAGATGGGAGTTGAACACAACATTTTACTAGGAATTTTAAGGAAAAGTAACATTCAAAATCATTGCCTTATTCCATCTGATGATCAAAGATAAAAATGCCTGTCTACTGGGCTAGATACCTTCATTCTGTTGCCACTCACAATAATACTCTTAACAGGGAGAATTATTTCTAACATCTGATTTGTAGAATCAGAGCCCATAACTTTAAACAAACTAATCTAATTTTCATAGTATTTGTAAACAAGTAAGTCTCTTGTTCCCTGCCTACACATAAAAGCCACACCAGGCAGCTCCTCTGAGGGTTACAAGACCAATGTTAGACTTCAGTTTTCAGTCCTATTTCAGGGTAGTCATGCTAAGGCACACTTAGGGATAAACCAAACAACTGATCCTAATCAGTGTTCATGTAGCTAGTGGGAAGGTGGTTAAATAGTGCAAAAATATTGCAGAAAGGAAACAGGATGAAGATAATTCTATTGTGAAGCAACACTTCAGATTTAATTTGTCTAGCACAAGAAATACAGAGAGGTTTGAGTGTGGTGGCTTATGCCTATATTGCCAGCACTTTGGAAAGCAGGAGGATTGCTTCAGCCCAGGAGTTCAAGGCTGCAGTGAGCCAGGACAGCATCACTTGTACTCCAGCCTGGGCAACAGAGGTTAGTTTGTCTCAAAAGAAAGTAAAAAAAGACAGATAAAAGGAAGGAAGAAAGGGAGGGAGGGAGGGAGGGAGGGAGGAAAGGAAGGAAAGAAGGAAGGAAGGAAGGAAGGAAGGAAGGAAGGAAGGAGAGAGAAAGAGAGGAAAGGAAGGAAGGAGGGAGAAAGAAAGAGACAGAGAAGACAAAGAAAGGAAAGAAAAAAGGAAGGAAGGAAGAAAAGAGGAAAGAAAGGAAAAGCAGAGAAACACATTAGTATTTGTCAGGAGTCTCCAGAGAAACAGAAATACATATATATACATATATATATTATATATATTTAATATATAATATATATAAATTATATAATAATTATATATTTATTATATTATAAAATATATAATAAATATAATATATTTATTATATGTACTATATAATATATATATTATATATAAATACATATATACATATATATGTATATCTCCATATGTATAGAGATATATAAGAAGAGATTTATTGTAGGAATTATCTCACAGGATTATGGAGGCCAAAAAGTTCCAGAATATGCTATCTGCCAGGTGGAGAACCAGGAAAGCCTGTGATGTAATTCAGACAGAATCCCAAGGCCTGAGAACTTGGGGGCCACTTAAGCCTGGTAATCCAAAATCCAGAGAACCTGGAGCTCTGATGTCCAAGGGTAGGAGAAGGATGTGCTAGCTCCAGAAGACAGCAAATTTGCTTCTCCTCTCCCTTTTTGTTTCAACTAAGCCTTCAATGAATTGGATAATGCCCACTCACACTGGTGAGGGAAAATCTCCTTACTCAGTGTACTGAGTTAAGTGCTAATCTCTTCTGGAAATTCCCTTACAGGCACACCCAGAAATAATGTTTTACCAACTATCTGGACATTTCTTAATCCAGACAAGCTGATACTGAAATTAACCATCACAACATTATAGCAAAACTTCAGAGTATTTCCTTTGTGAGGAAAGGTATTACTGGCATGATTTTTAAAAATAATGGAGGTAGAACATGACTCCCACCACTAAGATATGGACTTCATGTAGTGAATTTCTTCCAAAGAGTACAGTGTGGAAAAGAGGAAAACAGAATAACTTTGCAGTCAAGAAATCAGTCAAATGCTACTTAACACAAGTAACCAAGGTATCAACAGTGGTAATTCATGTTAATTACATATACCCTTGATGTGATGTAATGAGAATGATCTTCCTCCATAACCTCAGTCTAATCATGAGTACAATATTAGGCAAACTGCAGTTGAGAAAATACATGACTAGTATACCTCAAAACCATTAAAGTCATCAAAATCAACGACAGTCTAAAATTTGTAACAGTAAAGAGATTTAGGAGACATGAATACTAAATCTAATGTGATAACTTTATTGAGATACTAGAACAGAAAAAGGACATTGGGGAAGGTCTAAGAAAACAAAAAACAGTATAGACTTCAGTCAGTAATATCAATGTTGTGACAAATATACCATATTAATGTAAGATGTTAACATTAGAAGACATTGCTTGTAATATATATGGAAACTCTGCATGATTTTCTCAACTTTTATGTAAATATAAGACTAATCTAAAAAATTTTTTTAAATGTTTTAAAAATTAGTTGACAGCTACTAACAATTGACATTGAAAGGCTTTTGGAAAAAGTTTTGCGAGATAGAACTGTGTCTTAGATAAATGCTTTTGCCATTCTTGTACAGTTGCTATCATATTTATATACCAAACTATAGACCGAATGGACTAAAATGTTAAATATTAAAAATTAAATATTCTAATAAGAATATTAAGTATCAGCAGAGTATTTTTCTAAGTTTTAATATGGTAAAATAAGAAAATAAAAAACTAATAAACATTTTAAACCTCTGTCTAAACAATAAGTATTACATAACTCTATTAAAATTTTTAAATACATGAAGAACTCTAAGGAACTTGTATTTTAAATCAAGAGTTCAATAGCTGACTAAAAAAAGGCATGAATAATATACCTGAGATTAAACAACAACCAAAAAAAAGAGATTTACATTTTGCCTTGAGAGTAATCAAGAAATTTTTTTAATGAGACATTAAAGGCAGTGTTCCATATACAATAGTTTTTCAGTAAATATCAGCTAAATGTATTGACTGTACGTACACATACCTGTATAATTATATATAATTATAAATTTAGAAATATATAATAATAGTAAGATGACAGTCAAATGAATATACTCATATTGTTGGTGGCAGTGAAAAGCCTAATAGCAATCTGAAAACAATAACTAAAACTATAAAAATGGCAATTTATTTTGATTCCGTTATCTTATTTCTGAGAATGTGCTTACGTACAGTTGTTATCTATTGCTGTATAACCAGAAGCACAGGTCTGCAGAGATTCAAAGGCTATGAGTAAATATTTGGCTAGGTATTCAGGGACTTACAGGGAACATGACAGGGAAAGCAGCCATTAGGAGGTCTGGGGAAGAGGTATGTGGATATACCTCTCCAAATAGGGAGCTAGTCTGAAGATATCTAAATCTCATGTGAATGCTCATCAAAGATTGACTTCAGCAGAAAAATAACATTTTATTAAACAAGTAGACAGGATGACCCATTCTGTGAATTTAAAAATCAGTGTCCTTCCTCAGCCATTTTTGTCATTGCCCAATGAGCTCATGAACAAAGTATCATAGTGACAAGGATGGAGGTTACACATTCAACAGCAACATGAACTGTCACTCATTGACAACAATCTGGCTACATCTACTACTGAATACCCGACTTACCAGCAATAAAGACCAACACTGGGTCCATGATGTAGCATTAGTACCCTGGAGCATCAACCACTTGAACCATTTCCATCATAGAATGAACAGCACTTCATACTGAAATAGACACTTACTCTGTATATGAATTGCCTTCCCTCCCTACAATGCTTCTTCCAAAACTATCATCTGTTGATTTATAGAGTGCTTTATTTTGATATTTTGAAGATAATAACTGCTAACCAAAAAAATCATTTCCCAGGAAATAAAACATGCTAATAGTTTCATGCTCATGAAATTATTGTTCTTACCGTGAACTCTGTTTCCCAAGTCTATATTAGTTATTTATGTCTAAGTAACAAATCACCTCAAATTTAGCAGTATATAATAATAAGCATTTATTATCTCAGTTTTTATAAGCCAAAAGTGAAGTTCCCAGCTTAACTACATGCCTCTGCTTCAGAGTTTTTCAAGAGGTTGCCTTTGGCCAGAATATGGTCTCATCTGAAGACTCAACTGATGTTGGTGGGTGGCGGGGTGGTGTTCCACTTCTAGGTGCACTTATGTTGTTATTTACAGGCCTTGGCTCCTTGTCACATGGGCCTCTCCATAGTGCCTTAGAACATGATAGCTGGCTTTCTCTGGGACAAATAATCCAAGAGAAAGTTTCAACTTTCAACACAGAAGAATCCACAGTCTTTTTACAACTCAATCATCATTACCTCTGCTATACTCTTTTTGGCAGTAGTGAGTCACTAAACACAGGTACTAAATCCAGTGGATTCACACAAGGTGTAAGTGTCAGGAGGTGGAGGTCATTGGGAATCATCTTAGATGCTGATTATAAAAACACTAAGGATGTTTTATTTTAATTTTTAAATTAAAATATTTATTTTGTCCTTACCTATAGTACCACTGTATAATTTTAATGACTTAAATGACAAACAATAAGGAAAAAAGTCATACATTAAATATAAGTTACAAAGTCCTTTAAATAGCTATATATACTTCATGGTGTAATGAAAAATTCTTGTAAAATAATCTTTAACAGAAAAGCAGAAAGCAAAATTATGCAAATACATACATAAGGACAAATACTAGTAGGGAATACACAAAAAGTAAAACAATGTTGTCAAGGTAGCATGATGATATAGTTAAGATTTTTTCTTCAAAATGTTTAATATTGTTTTTAAAACTTGTATATTTTTTAAATGGGATAAGTGATAACGTTGGCAATATTTAATGTTATTTATATTTTTTAGCTATAAGAGACACCTTGTTCTCAATATATGAATTCATGTTAAGATCTATTATGAAATGGACATGACAGATTATGGATGACTCACTACAAACCTTTTATCACTAGTGGCATTAGGTTTTTAATAATATCATCTTGGAGTATAGAATCCACAATTTTGTGCCATAAGTTTTATATATATTCTGAAATCAGTGTGTGAGTAACCAGGTATTCACACTGTTACCTCTGACTCAAAATGGCAGATCAGACATACATATTCATGTATTTTATTTACTGAAGATTGTGTCTGTTATCACAACAAAAGTTGTACTAAAAATAGAGACATTGTTCTCTGAAACCTTTTTAAGACAACAAATTAAGCCATCTGTACTTTCTGCTTAGGGAATGGTTGTTAACACATGGTAATGTCAAGTGATCTTAATTTATCTTTCATTAAGCAAGAAACTGTAGACTAGAAACTGTTTTCTTCATTATGAATCTATAATCAAGGACAATTGACTGCTGTCCTCTCCAATATTATGCTAGAAAAAATCAAAAATACCCCTAAATAAACATAGAATAAAGGATTTAAATAAAAACTTAACAGGTAAGATACTATTCTTCAGATTTCAATACCAAAGTTGTGATTAATATAGTTTTTTAGTCTTGAAAAAGGCCACAAAAAAAGACAACAATTAAGACCTTATAGGGACTACAACTAGCTATAAAAGTGAAAACAAAATTACATGTAACTAAATATAATCTTGCGAGTCTTTTCTCATTTGTATGGTAAGCTGAAAAAAAGCTTTCCTTAATGATCTTGGCTCCTTTACCAGAGAGTGTCTTGCTTTATCACCCAGGCTTGAGTGTAATGGCACAATTAAAGCTTACTGCAGCCTCAGCCTCCTGGGCTCAAGTGATCCTCCTGCTTCAGCCTCTCGAGTAGCTGAGATTATGGGCACACACCACCTCACTTGGCATCTTTTTTTTAATTGTCAGGGTCTCACTATGTTGTCCAGGTCAGATTCATGGGCATCCAGGAATCCATTCTTTTGATTTTCTGCTTTCATATCTCTCTCATGATCTTGTTTCAAATGCTGACACTAGCCCACAAAGGCATTCCTTCAATAAACGCCCAATCTAATGAACTTTTATTATGATTTTCATCACTTCAGTTGTTTTGGGACTTTTAAAAATGTCAATCTTTCTTCCTTCTTAATTTAGCATGGAGCATGTTAATGCGATTGTTTATGTTACTTGGGCATTGAATTTTACTCCATTTATAAAGCTGAATACGGCCACCATGTGTGGACTGCCAACTTGGCTCATGCTGGACAAAATCACAATGAAGAAAATGTATGTTTAGGTTGTTGGGGCTGTTACCTGTATCTTATATTATCTGGTCAGTGTTTAGCTTTATTATGTAAGTATTATGTAATGACCTGTTTTAATGGTCCCAAAAAGTACATCTAAAACCATGTTGTGGTTTATTCGAGTTCTACTCCTAAAGAAAAACAATTATCTAGGGTACACATATAAGGTCATCTAATTAATTCTGAAGTTTGCTTCCTTAGTGCTAGGCTTATCCTTTTTTCAGGTGACATGAACTTCACAAAGCCTCCTTCTGAGCCTCTGGCATGAATAATAATTAAAAGTTAACTCTATTTCTTTTTTTTTTTCTCTATTTCTTACTGTATGATACATCTCTTTATTTTCTATCCATTGGCATTGAGCAAAAACACTTCCTTTATTTTGAATTAAAATTATAAAGTAACTCGCAAATCGAAGTATTTTGTAGCAAATAGCCTATGATCTATTTTAATCACAATAGCAATGACAACTCGAGCAGGCGTCCCTTTCTGCCTGGTTGGTCAAGCAGTCAATTACCTGTGTCCTACTTCGGAGCTTACCTGCTGCAGGCTGGTCCTGACCTCCATCTTCAACTTTATCATTCCACGGCTCTGAGTAGTAATGGGATCACCCCTAAGTCTCCTTGCTTCACAGCAGTTCCTTGATTGTCTGCAAACTGTAAATTAGTTTAGCAAATTAGGTTAAAAAGTTTCCCAAGTATTCACTCAGGTCTTCCCTCTAGCTATTGTCCCAGTTTTCTCTTTTCTTTTTTTTTTTCCCCCATTTATTTGTTTTATTGCATTTTAGGTTTTGGGGTACATGTGAAGAACATGCAAAATTGTTGCATAGGAACACACGTGGCAGTGTGATTTGCTGCCTTCCTCCCCATCACCTACATCTGGCATTTCTCCCCTTGCTATCTCTCCCCAGCTTCCCACCCCCCACCGTCCCTCCCCTATTTCCCCCCAACAGACCCCAGTGTGTAGTGCTCCCCTCCCTTTGTCCATGTGTTCTCATTGTTCAACACCCACCTATGAGTGAGAACATGCGGTGTTTGATCTTCTGCTCTTCTGTCAGTTTGCTGAGAATGATGGTTTCCAGGTTCATCCATGTCCCTACAAAGGACCCAAACTCATCGTTTCTGATGGCTGCATAATATTCCATGGTGTATATGTGCCACATTTTCCCTATCCAGTCTATCGTCGATGGGCATTAGGGTTGGTTCCAGGTCTTTGCTATTGTAAACAGTGCTGCAATGAACATTCATGTGCACGTGTCCTTATAGTAACGATTTGTAATCCTTTGGATATATACCCAGTAATGGGATTGCTGGGTCAAATGGAATTTCTATTTCTAGGTCCTTGAGGAATCGCCACACTGAATACACTTTATGTACATGTAAAACGTTAAGGTATAACACTTTTAAATAATTAAATTAGGATATCTAGACAAAAATGTAGCAATGACAATTCCTATCAGTCTAAAAAAATTAGCAAAGGGGAATAAATAAACAAGAAAACATGTTGAAGACAAATTCTAAGGCAGAAGAGAAATGTTCAACATTTTAATAAATAAATGTGAATGTGTTTAATTCACATTTATTTATTAAAAGGAAGAGGATCAGATGGGATCTTTAAAATCCAACTATATATGTTATGTATAAGATACATGCTTGAGGCAAAATGACATTAAGGGGCTGAACATAAAGTATGTGTTTTATGTTTAAAAGTGTATCAACAAAACAGGAATAATAACATTTATATCGGACAAAATTGGAGTAAACATGAAAAGCACGAATCAGAATAAAGAGAGATGTTGTATGTTGATAGAAATCAAATAGAAACAGATGAAGAAGAGTTAACATCTGCCCTTCCTATGCTACATGTAGTGAAGTATATCAGAATAAACACTAAACACTTTGGAGGGGAGTGTGGAATGTGGCAATATCTAGCAGAGTTTAAATTGCTATTCCTCGCAGCAAAACCACTTTAGGTGACTCTCTTCAGGTAGGAAAATCTTTGAAGACAACATACATGTCGAGCAATAGGAAAATATAAGGGAGTGATGTAGTTCAAGTACAGTTATATCTTCTTGGGCAATTTTTAAAAATTAATATATTTAAATATATAAGAATAGGAGAATAGAATGAAAAAAAGACAGATATTCTCTTCTGAGGTATAGAGAGGCTAGATTGGTTTATAACAAAAAATACTATTAAAGTTCAAGAGAGAACATGGATGAAACTGGAAACCATCATTCTCAGCAAACTGATACAAGAGCAGAAAACCAAACACCGTATGTTCTCACTTATAGGTGGGTGTGGAACAATGCGAACACACAGACACAGGGAGGAGAGCATCACACACTGGGGCATGGGGGCTGGGGGCCTAGGGGAGGAATAGCAGACAGTGGGAGGATTGGGGAGGGATAGCATTAGGAGAAATACCTAATGTAGATAACGGGTCGATGGATGAAGCAAACCACTAATATGGCATGTGTGTGCCTGTGTAACAAATCTGCACAATTTGCACATGTACCCCAGAACTTAAAGTATAATAAATTTTAAAAAAAAGAAAATTGTAAAAATAATACAAAGGAGACCAGTAAGCCCACAATATTGTGTGCTTTGTAGTGACATGGCTTTTGTGTCCACAGTTTTAATTTAAATCATCCTTTAAACAAATTTTGTGGAATAATATGAATGAGATACACACTTGGTTTTATCTGAAGTACTTTATGAATGAAAAACTAAATTAAAAGTTATTTATAAAAGAAATGTATATATTACTACTTATAAATAATCTTTCCAAAGGGCTGGCTTGTAAATTTAATTTTCATTCACTATTTCATAAACCTTATATATCAGACTAAAAATAACAAAAATGTTTTTCTCTCAAAAACAAGATTTTTGTCTGGTATATTCACAGCTACATTTCCAGTGCCAAGAATCCTTTGTGGAATGTAATGGGTGCTCATTTAACGTTTTCTGAATGAGTGAAATGTATTCATTCCCAAGCGCCTTTGGGAAAAAAAAAAAAATCCCTCTTACAGAAAAAAAATCTGTCCAATGTGGATGTTAGCTACAGCATAGATACACTTTTTAAAATAAGCATTAAGCAAGCTGAGACTTCACTTGTAAAGTAAACCTTGATTTAGTGCTTAGACATGGATCAAGATAACTTCAACACTGAATGATTTGAGAAAATGACTTGAAGAAGCCAAGCAACTCTTACGTTACTCAGACTCGTGCATGTGCACACATGCGTGTATGTCTGTGTACAGACCTGTTAATCGAGCTTGGCCAGGTCTTCTACCACTCTTGGTGCTGAGAGATAGCCTATATTTTCATGAATCAACTTTCAATTTTAGAATGTAATGTGATTTTAGAGTATAAAGAGACCTTAGAGATCAGTATCTCATTTTGCAAGAATAGGAAACAGGTGTAGGGAATTTAAGGCATGGTGATCTGAAATATGAGCTGCATCTCCTGATTGCTTATTTTTCCACCCCCTCCACATTGAGCCTTAACCTTCATCCCAGTTAAAATGGCCTTAACTATCTTTAGCATGTGAAACAGGTTTGAAAAGACTGATTATTTGTAGATCTCTCTATAGAATATCATTTGTGCTTTAATGCTAATAACAACTTATGAAAACAAGCTCAGATATTAGTTAATTGATTTTAAGAATTTTTACATACTAGAAAAATACTGAAAATATTTTCCATGCATCTTAGTTTGTTTCGGAAAAATAAGCTATAAGGTTAAGGGAATAGTTAAGATGGCATTAGAGTTATTTTAGAAATTATAAATGCTATATACATGTCTTAGTAGAATCATTCTTATTAAGAAAGTCAGGTTTGATACTTATTTCATTAAGTGTATATAAATGATATTATTTCAAGTTAAAACATTTTGTAATAAACTAAAATATAGGGGTAGATAAATGGTAAAATGTGACCAGAACTACTCTGGTATTTCTAGATTCTCTTTCTTTTTTTTTTTTTTTAAGCCTTTTACAAAAATCTGCCACACTCATATAAGAAGCATTTTTGTATGAAGATAATGGGTAAAGTAAAAATATGTAAAAGAAGAAATCCTTCTTCCTTACCTCCAGGTACAAAAAGTAAACCTGGAGACCTTTCAACTCAATTGATTGCAACTGAAGTACAATAAAGATGTGGCAGAACTACCTAAATACCAGTGTTTTATGAAAAAGAATATATTTTATCTACCACTTGTATTTTTTTGATCAAGCAAGCATTAATCTAATCTTTAACCTTCAATTGTAGGGTGGTATTTATTTTGTACTAATAATATACTAATAATGTACCAATAGTAGTATATAAAATCATGTACAAATTATTTTATGGAATATTTTAAGTTATTTCAGTAAATATGTATACAGTGATATTGCTTTAATTTAAATTATTCTACATGATACTGTTATAATAAATAATATTAAGCTTTGGTGAATTTAAAAATATCATACCAGAGATAAGCCAGAGAAGTGTCCTTCCTTTTAGAAGCCCCTATAAAATCTTCTCTGAAGGCAGAGTATGCATGTCAGAAAGCTTGGCAGAAAGGCCACTAAGCCATCTTCTGGTTTGGAAAATATAGAAATAACCATCCAGGGACAACTCAGGTTACTTTCTCATACTCCTGACTTTCTAAGCTCTTGTCAAGAGACACATTAGCAACACGGGTATTAAAATTGCATACTGTAAGAGTTTTAGTCTACTGTAAAGGTATTAACAATTACAGTAAAGCATCTTATTTTGCCACTGATATGGTAATGTGCTAAATTAAGATCTGAAACAAATCAACAACAAAAGACATTCAACTGCTAGTACTGCTGAAAGTAGAATTGTGTTTGTCATTTATGTGCTTCTCATCAACAACAAATAAAACATATTTTTAAGCAAACTATTACTGCTGATTTATAAGAATTCAGTAGTTATCTCAGAAAGATGTGATCATAATATGCAATTGTATAATGGATAAGAAATAAGAAACAATTCCTGCACAATTACTCACATTGATGAGTTCTTACATGGAAGAGCTTGTACAACTTACTAATATTTCCTGCATGGCAAACAGAATAAGTATAAAAATGATAACTTAAGGGATTATCCTCTGAATTTCCTGGAATCATTCTCATTGTATAATTTTCAAACAAATATTTGAGGAGTTCCAAAAGAAAATCTATCATATATAATTATTTCACCATTTTTACTTGGAACAAAGTTAGATTAATATAGCATTATTGTCCAAATACACCAAATATATTTTGTAATCACTTCTACAAAAAGTTATAAATTAGATAATATAACACCATTGTCAACTCTTGAACATTTTTAACTTTTCTGTAATCATATTATCACTGTGCCCTTTGACTATTTCATGTTTTATCCATTTTTAGAAGTACCCTAAAATTATTCATTCTTTTAACAGAGTCATGCGCAGCTACCCAATAAAATTTCTGTTGAAGTATTTTGAAAAGCAAGTTCCACTTTGGTACTATAAGAAATAGCATGTTAGGTCTTATAGCCACATATCTAGCTTTAGGAATGAAACCAAGAAATAATAAGAAAAAAAAATAATCTTTCTTTTAATAATTTAATCTTTTAAATTTTAATAATAGATTTATCAGATTTCTGATATTTTTAATATTGATTTATTTTATTTAAATATGTCCCAATATGTATTAATTTATTATATAACTGTCATTATTGGATTTTTTGGAAGTTTCTTTTCATCATCTATTGTATTTTTCATGGTTCTTTAGGAAAATGAAATTAGTATATTTATAATCAGTAGTAAAAGTGCTCTTTTAAAAATTTTATTCATAATCTTAACTAATTATGATTATTCTAAAAGTTGAATTTCTAATAGGTCATGTTAATTGTAGAAATGTTTTTTATTATATAAACTCCAGTCTTTTCTCCTCTTAATTCTACCTTTTCACAGAAAACTTGGCTATATAGGTACTAAAAATAAATACTTAAGTGAGAGAATACAATTTTTAAATCTGATAACATTTTTAAATGCCATTAAAATCAAGGCAAACTCTTAGAAATTAGAAAGATACCAAAATCCTGATAATCTGGGCTGCTCTTCACTATCAAAATATCTCCCAACTGCAGAATGCAGGAAAAATTTTCATGCAAAATCACTATGCCAATTCTGTTTCTAAATAAACAAATGTAATAATTTATATTCCTGCCTAAATATGAGTCCACAAGGCATTAAATCTAATAACATTCTTCAGAAAATATATGATCATTTCTCAACAGAACTTACTTGTCTACAATACCTTAAGCTAGTCAGATGATGGAATCTTTCTCCTGTCAGCAAATTATATTTTAATATTCTTTCTTGTTAGGTTGTGATAAATGAGATATCACTTCCAATACACAATTGTATGACTCGAAATATTTAATTGTGTTTCTCTTAGGAGATGTATTAAAGGATTATTTTTATTTTCTCCTTGGAGACAAATTAGCAAGTCATTGTAGTGGAGGGCATTCCAGTATTTAGGAATAAATATGAAAAATGAGGCTCAAGTGTAGCTCAATAATATTTTGATTAAAATAAATAGTTTTTTATACTTCAAAGGATCAGGCCATGTTTAGTAGATTTCTTTGAGCTATGAGCTTTAGAATATCAGAAACCATTTCTGATCCATCTTCGTAACTTTTGTTCTTAAGATATTAATTAATAATTGCTTATTAAAAAATAAAGGTTTGTTTCAGGACAGTTACATTTAATGTTAAAACTAAGCAGTATTTAAATTATTTTAATAAGAATCTGAATATTTATAGGTAATAACTTTCTTGACAGCAGAAATTTTGACCATCATTATCATACATAACTAATTTTTAAGTACTTCACAAGGAATTTTATTTTTCTCCCCATTGAACTGTTCAAGCAAGTTAAAGGAATGGTTCTCAACATCTAGAAACTTGCATTTTGGAGAAACAATTCCTAAAGCAAAATTTATTTGTTTACTAAATAAATATTAAACTTAAGTCATATGCAAAGCAGGGGGTGATTTTAAAATTCGTAAGTAATACTTCCCTTTCCTTAGAAGTTTATAATCTGCTAGAAGGAGTAAGACAATCTAATAATTATAACGAAAGTCCATTTCTAATTCAAAGCAAAGAAAAATAGAAGTTAAAGAAGGTAGAAGTTGTTTATATTTGGTAAATGAGGAGATAGTTCATGGAGGTGGTGCCATTTGAGGTAGGTTTGGTGAGAGACTTTTTGCAAGCATGACTGGAAAAGCAGGTGTTTTAAGTTTAGGAAAATGTAAGAAAGGATGCAGTGGTTTGATGAATCTTTTAACAAGTAGTGCACTTTGGCTACACGTAAGTAGGACATAATTCCAAAAGTTTGTTGAGAAGCAATAATGGCTTAAGTGAAGATGACTTCTGTGGACATGTAAAGAAAACATTACTGACAATTCGAAGTAGTATTTCCATTGCTAGATAGATTACTGTAATGACTCTTTTCTCCTAATCTAATGATGTGCTTGTCTGTATGCTTAAAAATATACATGGTAAAATAACAAATGGATATGTGTTTGTGTTTTAACTTTTTAATAAATTTGATCTCACATTATTATGACCCTTAATTTCCAGACAAAATCTTTATAACTGACAATTGACTATCAAAAGTCATATTTTAAGCTATTTGTGTCTTAATGATCTACTTACACATTCTTGGACTGGGGAAGAAATGCCATAAAATTGTACTGAAGGCAATTATTTTCAAATTTTTCTTTCATGTAACTTTGGTTGTATCTGAATTCCAGAGCCTATTGCTTTTTATCAAGAAGCACAGTGAAAGATTGAGAAAATATGCAAAAACATGGAAGTCATCTCTAATCATTTGGGTTTTATACATGAACATAGTTATTTACCCACCACTTCACTGATAACATCAACATAAAGATATAGGAAATAACCCTGTATATTCATAAGCCATATGTACATAAATAATGTTATGCTGTACATTATTTCATTTGATTTCATAACTTGCTTTTCATTGCTTTCACCAGAGCAGATCATCTTTTTATTTGGTTATGTTCTTTTTTCTTGTGTAACTAATGTAATATGTTATCTTTGCCAACTAAGAATCATTTGAATGTGAATCAGCCACCCATGAAGAATTTATATTATTCAGAAAGCCTACTATGATAAAAGTGTACCTCAACTCACATTCACCATGTAAAACAACAGCAAAAATAATTGTTTTTTTCCTAAGTTTGGGTAATCCAATTGGCCTAAATTTTTATTAGAGCTGAAGAAGATAATGTCACCTTAAAAGGCAACAGAAATGTTTTGAAAATTGCCCATTGTGAGGTATGGAGAGAACCATAACATTATCTGTTAAATCTTACTGTTAATAGCAACTCTAAAAAAAAGGAAGATTTTTGTTTTCAAACATGGGACATAAACATTACAGAAGAAACACACTTGGTTAGACAATAGTTTATATATTTCAGTTACAAATTTGAATTGTCTAGAACAATAGATGTGAAATATTAAAAAAAAAATACCACCATAGTGTTGTTTTCCCATCTGAAAAAAAAATGAATTTTTCATGTCTTCTCTCTTATAAGGAATTTAGTTATGTCAGGACATCATATTAATTCTCATTTCTTCAAAATAACTTTTCAGATACATTATATTGACAACAATAATAAAAAATTCCAATTCAAACTTCTGATTATGTAACAAGTTTATAATCAAGTTCACAAATTATTGAAGAATTTCTTGTCTCAAATATTGTGACTTATAAAGTATCAGCAATAATATTCACATAACATTGATTATTGATAAGTAGAAATAGCTACAGTGTGGAATGTTGACATTTAATTTGTAAGATATTGAAATTTAATTTGTATTACACATATTTTAAGAGATGTAAATCACATTCCAACTAATAATATAAAATGATTTACTTAAATTTGTTCTATTCTTTAAAAAATGAACACTTCAACTTGTTTTAAACTTAAGAAATCATTAAAAATTGAATATGACACTTTTAAAACCATCCCAAGGCTGGGAATGGTGGCTCCTACCTGTAATCCCAACAATTTGGGAGGCAGAGGTGGGAGGATCCCTCGAGGCCAGGAGTTTGAGAGCAGCCTGGGAAAGATAGTGAGACCCTGCTCCAACAACAAAAACTTAAAAATTAGCGAGGCTTGGTGGCTGGTGCTTGTTGTCCTAGCTACTTGGGAAGTTGAACCGAGGGAGAGAATCACTATCTGAGCCCAGGCATTCAAGTTTACAGTGAGCTATTGCACCACTGCATTTCAACCTAGGTGACAGACCAAAACCCATGGACATACTCACACCTCCTGTATTTCAAGATCATAGTCTCCGTTGAAATAAACCTTGGAAGAGAGATTTTAGCCTATGATCATGCTGCCACTGAGTTGGAGAACTGCCTTCTGCTAGAACAGATTACACGGTTATTTACTACATAATTAAGTTGTAGGCATGGAATAAACTTTTCAGCATCCTTTGCCCTCTCATCTCTTGCCAAAATTACCTTAGTGTGAATATCAGAGCCCCCAGGTGACTTATGTAAATATATACTCTGAAATAAATGCTGAAAACAATAGGCATACACACAACTTATACTATGAATTCAAGAGGAAATAAGGTGAAGCATACTGTTATAAAAATTACTACTAAATTGTTGTGCTATTTCATATCCAGAAACATTCTAATTGCATATAATATTTGAAAATATTGGATAGTCAGCCTAGGTATAAATTTTCTAAATGGTTAATTTCCAAAATAGGTAAATAATGAGTGATTACATACTTCTTACTGGCTTGGCAAAACATGGTTTAGGCAGCACATACTGCACACATAACTGACTGGAATGAAAGGATGTTGGCAGTAATGGAAAATAGTGATGGATTTTACAAAGTCAAACACACTGATATTTTATGAAATTTCCATTTTCTGCCTTGAATATTATCTCACCTGACAAAAACAAACATACATTTAGATTTCTCAGATTTCTCATGGGATGTTCTTTTGGGTAGATTATGTGGAAAAAATTTCTGACACATCAGTCCAGTGCCATGGTTTAATTTTTCCGTGAGGATTTTCTATGACAGATGAAAAGGTGTGCTAGTCTTTTCTCCTTACATACAGGAATTGGTAGAATTAGTGCTTACAAAATACATTGCTTAATTACACTACGTGCACTGTCACTGCAACACACTTCGCCCAGTCATCATTGTCATGTTTAAGAAACCAGGTCTTAAGGGCCTAGTAATTTTCTTGATATAAAAGAAGGCAGCACAGTTTCTTGCCCCTTAGTATTCCTTCCCCTGTCTAAACTCCTATGAGCCAGAACCAACAACTATTCTATACATTAGGCTTTGATTTTGGTAAAACCACAGAAAACTATTACCACTTTTCAGTAACAGTTCAATAAGCACAGATCCCTTGCAGAATTCTAAGCATATGAATTTTTAAAAATATATTACATAGAAGCTATTCTTTTACTCAACTAATTTTTTCTTTCTTCCATTTGTTCCTAACTTATGCCCAGACTTTTTTCTTTTTTTAAATTTTGCCTTTCTTGAAAGTTCTACTACCAAATAATCAAATAATGGAAGGCTGGAGACAATAAATTTCATAAATATAACTTTTAAAAGGGAAAGTATTCTCTTATATGTGATTAGCAAAGCAGGGAGGAATTAATTGGGGCACAGAAGGAAAGAATGAGAATGACCAAGGCCACTATATTCTATGAGCCTTTGAGGACACCAAGGGAAACCTCATCTCTGGATTGAAAAAAAGGTAGTATATTAAGTGACTGGGTTTACTTTAGAAAAGTTAAGTTACAGGACTGAGTAACCTAGTAATAAGAAAACTGCTGACACACTTCTGGGGGTAATTATTGTTAGACAAAGAATCAGATGCTACCAAGTCAGGTTTCTCTCTCTTAAAAAAAAACAACAGTTAACACTGTGGTTGTATTTTTTCTTATGTATTGCTTCAAAACATTATAAGAAAAGAGTACAGTATCTCTGTTAAGTTGACTTAAAATCTGATGTGTCATTTTATTGACTGTTATTATTGTTTCTTGAAATCTTGTTCATGTTTATAGGTTTTCTGACCAGTTCAGAGATATTGCAAGCAGATCAGCCTAGCAAATTTAAAACTGTGAATTTAATAATTATCTTGTAGGTATGTGTAGGAACATATTGCATGAGACAGTAATGTAATTTGTGAGAAATGTCTACACACAAGCTTTCATATACCTTTATTCTGTCTTTAGAATTTGGAATGATGGGAGATCATACAATTAAAAGTCAGCGACCTCGATCTGTTCATGAAAAAAGGGTCCCTCAGGAACAAGCTGATGCTGCTAAATTTATGGCACAAACTGGTAATACGTTAGTTACATTTTTCTATTTACTGTTGTTAATTTAATGAAACCACTGCATGTTTTCATAATCTTTTGCTGCACATTTGTCAGTTTTTGGAGCTGATATTTTTTTGAGCCATTTTTTTTTTTGTCACCAGTTAAAGTCCATAAATAAAGTAGCTGTGAATTGAAAAGTGCACCAAAATTATGTAAGAATTATTTTGCTTTCAGTATGAGATATTTAGGACTTACATAGTGGCATTTATGCTAATTAATCACTTAAAGTATATCATTAAGCTTTTAAAGAAAGACAGCAAAGTTATTTCTTCAACAATTGATTGACACAGGATTTTCAAAAATTAGAACTTTAAATGAAACTCTAGAAAATAAAATTTAACAATATGGAATATATTCATTTTTTTCAAATGTGATCCTACTTATTAATAATGGTTAAAATGTACAGAAAATATAAACTTTAAAAATTTTACATTTTTATTTGAAGAGCTGGTTATATAAGCTAAATAATAAGAAGTTGACAGTGTTAAGTAAGCTGTAACATTCCAACTAATTAAATATCAACTAAAATGACTTTCCACTTTATAAAATGTTTAATTCTAAATTAATTAGATTACTTTTAAAAACCTCCCTCCAAATATATCAGTATATATTTGGAATATGTATAATTTATGCCCATTAGTTACAGAATTTGAACAAATAAATGTATTCATATTTTGTCTTATTATAATAAATGGGCTAACTGCATCTGAATGCATTGCATGTGTTACATCCTTTGAAGGAAAAGTGTTTAAACTTTGTTACATAAATTTTTAGTTGTCACCTTTATTTTGGGAAATAGAACGCTAACAGTTTTATCTATGTCTTAAAAATTTTTATGCATCTAAATGTTTTGCCATTAATATAAAAATTTCAAGTATATGACCAGCTTTCTGACATGACATTTCAACTAATAGTAATGAAATTCCCTCAATAAATGGATATTTTCTTCAGTTCACATGTTCTTAGGATAATATTTTTTTAGAACACTAGATCTGAATCTATAATATAAAAATGCAAATATGGTTAATGAGTTTTGCTCTTAATAATGGGTAAGTAGCAGATTTTGGTACATTAGTTGCAAATAGGTCAAATTTTCAGAACAGGAGTTTAAAATATATCTACAAGAATACACTTTTAGTTTTTTGGGGTTTTTTTAGATTTATGTTGCAACCAAACACGGAAATGAGGAAACCTGCTTATCTGGATCCCTTTTTGTGCACCTTCTTGTTTAAGAAAATTTGATTTTTATTTTTACTATTTGCTTGAACAAGTCTAAAAGTGTATTAACATGTTTAGGCAAATTTCCTAATTTCTAAATGTGTTTCCCTCCTTTACAGGGAGCAAAAATTTTCAACCACTGAGCAGAAATTAGAGAGCATTTGACATTAAGTCACAGGGGCATGGGCTGACTGCTCATCTTTGTCGGCACCATCTCATTGGGGCATTTCTGCAAGATTTAAAAAGGCATATTTTATCTGTTTAAAAGAGGTGGCAGGCATTGGTTTACTGAAGTTCCTAAAAATTGGAGTCAATAGGAAGTGAAATGGAGAAGCATAGTTTTAAATTTCCAATATTGTGACATAATTAGTTTATGCATAAATATTATGCAATTTGGCCAAAAGTTTCTATACAAGTTTTTTTATTTGTCTGTGACATAGGTCAATTCACAATCTTCAGCCAAACCCCTTTTGGTAAATTCAAATCTCAAGGAACATTGTGTTTTCCTAGTAAGGAATTACTAATTTCAGTTTTTGAATGTACTTATTCTTTTCCAGCTATTGTTTTGTATTTAATCTACAGTAATGCGATTTGGTAAAACAGGTGAGACATTTCTCAAAAAAATCCATGAGAAGCTTTAAAACCATTCCCCCACATTGCTAACAATAACTCAGAGAGGACAATGAACTTCAAAATTAAAATTCTGAAAATATTGATTGGATGCTCAAAATGATGAATAATAAATATTTATTATTTTATTTTAAACCAAATATAGACAAACACGAATACATGTATAAGAGTTTAAAATTAAACTATTTTAGTACTGGTGTAAAACTGGAAAACTCATTATTTTAAATAATTTTTAAAATTTATAATTTAACAGAAGACAATTATAATGTCAAAAAGAGAAGAATATTTTTCCTTAAATAATATTTTCCTAGATTATACTTTCTTTAGGTGTTAAGGTAGTCTGAATAAATACAGGTAAGTATCACACAATGAAATTTTACAAAAATTAGGCTTTACATATAAAGTTTTTCCCTGTATTTCCCTGTCATTTAAGCCAAAAAATGACTGTTGCATATAAATAATATAAAATTTGTTAACGGTAATTTTTGAGAACAAAGAATAAGGCAAAAAACATAAATTTAAATAATAATAAAAGGCAATATATTTTTACGTTAATCATAGAGAAAAAAGCAAAAGCAATCACATTTTAATATTTAAGAATTACTTCTCAAAATGAGGAACCAGGCCTCTTCAATCAATATGATCAGTAAAAGATTGTAATTAAAAGCAATCTTTCTATAGAGTGACAAAGTGAGTGTAACTTTTTTTTAAAAGAGTAACATTTGATAAAATAGGATAGTTTGGATATAAATGATGATGCTTTAATAGCCTATAATACAATCTTTATTTGTCTTTAAGGGATATAAAATGAAGTGATATCATATAAATACAGATATTTAATACAGACATCTAAATTAAATGCCAATAAGATGGCTTAAGTAACCTTAATTACACTTGCTTATGCTTAAGCAACATAGTCATCAATTAATTTATAAACATGTTTAGAAAAGTAGCCGTTTATTACAGTGAATAAAATAGCCTGAATTTGGACTATGTAGCATGTTATCTAAAACAAAAAAATAAATAAAATTAGTCTGGGTGCAGTGACTCACACCTGTAATCCTGGCACTTTGGGAGGCCAGGAGATTGGCAGTTAAAGATCAGCCTGGCAAACGTGGTGAAATCCTGTCTCTACTAAGAATACAAAAAGCCGGGTACAGTGGCGTGCACCTGTCATTCCTGCTACTTCGGAGGCTGAGGCAGGAGAATCATTTGAACCCGGTAGGCAGAGGTTGCGGTCAGCTGAGATAGCACCGTTACACTCCAGTCTAGGCCACAGAGTGAGACTTCGTCTCTAAATAAATAAATAAATAGATAGATAGATAGCACAGTTCTAATTTCATGACTTTAACATACTAGCAAAAGCTTATATTAATATTTTGTTCATAATTTGAAATGCATTCTTGCATATTATCTTACTAGATCCTCAAAGGTTTTAAATATATTCATTTTATCTAAGACATTCAAATAAATAAAATGACTTTCTCAAGGTCACAGAGCTATTATTCAGTAGGTTTTCATCAAACACAGGCCTTCTGACTTTAATTGCAATACTTTTCCAGTTTCCTTTTGTTTTTTGTGCTAGGCTAAAGAGCCTTTACTTTGTACTGTCTCCAAAGATATCCATATTAAAAACAGTATACTTTATCTTATACTTCACTATTTTAATGTCATTGAATATTTTTAACATCTTTCTTATAATGTATATTAGCTATTCTCATAATGGCCTAATGTGCTTGACTAGAATGGTCTTCATACTTTCATAACTAAGGAAATGCAGCATGGAAAAAAGAAGTATTTAGTGGAAATGTCACCAAAACTATAGGACTTGAGTTATTATAAGATCGTTTTGATAGGTAGGCTACTATTTCAGTGGCAAAATTTGATTCAAAATCTGAAAGCCAGTATTATTTATTTATTTGTTTGTTTATTTTTGATCAATGAAATGAACCATCAGTTTAAGAAAGAGTGAAGAGGCCAATTCTGAGCATTCATTATCAAATTCTCATGATCCAGACACCACTGCTTAGCTTGTTCAGCATCACTGCAGTATCATACATTCAGAAGCAACAGAATGTTTAAATACTTGTACAAAAATAATTTAAAAATAGGACTTGATCTGGATTTACTGCTCAGTTTAGTTAAATTATGTTTTTCTGTCATTATGACAATGCAAGAGGAATAAGACTGCTTTTGTGGTAAAATATAACTAATTTTATTCATAACCTTTATCATTTCACTTATAGAATCCACATTGTTCATAATTTTCTGGCTTTTAATTAATAACATGCAACCATAATATTTATGCCTCACTTAATCTCATCACAAACAGTTTGGAATATCATTCTTTAAAGTGCATTATATTTTCCCTAATTTCAGCTTAAATTTTCTATTGCTAAATATATATGCACATAAATATATATATGTGGATATTTTTAACCATTATCCTTCTATTTAGTATATAGAATAATGATTTTCAGTCTTGATAGAGTAGTTTTTAACGTAAAAGAACAAATTATGAAGCATGGCTTTAACTGTTATTCAAATAGTCATCCAAGGACATTTTTATTAAATTAGTACTATAAAATTTGTGAAGAAATAAATTCTGAAATGGTGAAGGGTTATCTCGATAGTATTTTCAAGTCACATTGATCACAGCGCTGAAAAGCAGTCCCATTTGATGTAATCTGTCATCCCAGTTACTATTGTCTGTGCCCTTACAATATATGTCCAGTTATAAATGGATCGTCATCTATGCCTCTGGGTCACAATGCAGACCAATATAAGAACAAATGTGTCGTACTCAAAGTGTGGTTAGTGGATCAGTGTTTGTCTGCAAACTGGCCATTATGATCTCTTAAAGGAATAAGCAGTTTACCTCAGAATGTAAAATTAACTACTTCATCAAGCACAGGCTTTATTTCAGCTGACTCTTTTTTTTTTTTTTTTTTTTTTTTTTTTTAGAAGAAATTTCTCATTGAGAAAATCTGTGTGCTGAATTACATTCTGGCCCAAACTCCTTCTGTCCTAGAGCACCAGTTTGTGGACCAGCTGCCTTCAGTAGCACTGCAAATAATTTCCAAGTAGTTTACTAACTCTCTAAAAAAGGATGGACAAATACATGATCATATTCTATCATTTGAATTCTATTCCAAAGGCAAATTCTAAACAGAAACATAAAATATTGTTAAATTGCCCTTTGATCTATTTAATCAGTAATACAAAGGTTTTAGAAACATTTAACCTGCAAACTTTTTTAACGACTAAATGGTTATCTTAAATAGTTAACTGCTAGCAGCTAAATGACCCAGTGTGACTTTGGAGAAAAGCAAATGCAAATTTTCAAATCAATTTTTAAAATTTATCCTGAACATAATGCCATGACAGAATTAGAAGCGTATTTCATTGGTCTTAGAAATTTTTGACTCTTAAGTGTCCTCGGGACATAATAATAGAAATTCCACATAGTTTCATTGAGATGCCAACTCCAAGAAAATTAATGAATTTTGACATTCATTCGCTTTTTAGAGTCCCACTTTAAATAAATTTAGTTCCATTTCAAATTAATGGAAATGATCAAGAAATTTTCCTTTATTTTGAGTTAAAAAACCACTACTCTAGATCATAGGTGAAATTGTTAGCAGAAAGATTTAAATAAATTATCACAAAATAAATAGCTATCATAGTATGAAAAAGTAGGAATTGCACTAGTAATAAACTATATATGTCAGTACTCAATACAGCATAAATTAGATGTGTGTAAGCACCCTAGTTTCCACATCATCTAGCATTAGAAAGGGTGTTATGCAATAAAGGACTAAGGAGGAACACATCAATATACTCCTGCTCACCAAAGCCATAGAGTGAGCTTAGAAATATCTTTTGCTTCCTTTCCCACCAAAGTACAAAGCCTTAGATTAATTTGAAGAGAATCACTTCAACAATTGCCCATGTTGAAAAACGCTAACTAGTTGCTTCATAGTGTTCATGGCACAGTGTAATTTGTGAAGCGTATTTTGCTAATAAGCTTAGGGCAAAACTTGGTGTTTGCATCAGCATTATATGCATTCCTCTTTAAACTTCATTTTCTCTGAAATGTTTTCATGTATTGTCATATTTTTACATTTAAATTATTCTTGCATATCATAATGTCAGTTTGGTATAATGCTTATTAGATGAATATGTAAGACAGTATTTCATGTTTATTTGTTGTCTTGCATGCAGGTGAATCTGGTGTGGAAGAGTGGTCCCAGTGGAGCACATGTTCAGTTACTTGTGGTCAAGGGTCGCAGGTGCGAACCAGAACTTGTGTATCACCTTACGGGACACACTGCAGCGGCCCATTAAGAGAATCAAGGGTTTGCAATAACACTGCCCTCTGTCCAGGTAGTGTTAGCAGCAACTACAATTGTGGATGTTATTGAATTGTGTCATGCTACGAATTTGGAACAATTTGTTATTTTCATATGAAATGGGTATACGCATTTTGATTAGCTTGGATAAATGTAATTCTTATTCAATTGTGATATTTTATTATGTATGTGATTATGTCTGCTCTTAAAGCAGTCAAGAAATTAGATAAGTGACCCCCTCTTCACTGCAAATACCAGTTTCTACTATGTGTATCTACTCCTAATATTTAAGGTTCAAATATCTTTTCTGTGTTTTAGATGGTGAAACTGTAAAATTGTATGCTTGAGAAAAAATGTAATCTGCCTTCATACTAGGACTATGATGTATATTCATGGCTTAAGGCAGTGGTTGACATAGCCTGTCAGGCAGTCAGCAGTTTTTATATCACTTATCTGACCTTATCAGAGAAAAGAGTGTCCGTGACCAAATAACTCTTTTAAACTTTGTTTCATTCAAGTAACTTACCTCATCAGAGATATCCACTGCTTTGTAAACTTAAATGAAACATAATGAAAAGAGAGACCGAGAGGAAGAGAGAGAGAGAGAGATCTTTTATGTGAAGTGAGGCATAACAATAGCATACCCACTTAGGGCCAGATTTTCCATGTTATGCCACAATTTTGTTCTTTAGTTGATGCACACTTGCATGTTATAGACATTCCTCCCTCCCAGACCACTGACTTTCATGTAAAAATAAATAATAATATGACTCTGGGCTTTGTTTCAAGAAGTCCAAAGCACATGATGTTGTGAATATCCACATTTATATTTTTGTCTGACCATTTATGTGGTGAGGGATGACTACAAACATATTGACAGCTGCAGTTGACACTGGACTTGCATTCACAGCCTTTCCAGGGACCTCCAAAAGGGGATAGGTGTAAAGAAAGTGACTTGCACTGCAGCAGCCTTTCATCTGCTAGCTTGTGCTTAGAAGTTTCTCAGTAGACTCAATTTCTAGAGATCGCTGACTCCACAGTTGCTAAAAGCAAGAGTAGAGAGTGGGTGGCATGGAGTAAGAGCAGGAATAATAGTTTTCCAGCAGAATAAGCAAAGGGGATCCATTAAAAAACAATCTGAGAGAGCTGTTAATGGGTATAGAGTTTTAGATTTGTAAAATGAAAAAGTCTGAATATCTGTTTCACAACATTATGAATATAGGTAATACTACTAAGTTGTATACTAAAAATTGGTTACATGGTAAATTTTGCACTGTGTGATTTTTATCACAGTAAAAAAGGACAGTGTAGAGGAAATAAAAGGTAAAGAAAGTGGTGGGCAGAAGATAGAGGAGGAATGATGCAATGAGGTGGCTGATCCCTTTAGAATAGAATTGGGAGGTAACAAAGCAGTTGATGAAGGTAGAATTAAAAGCTAAGCACGGCAGAAAACTGAAGCCATTGAGGAGGGAAAGTCAGAATTAACTGGAAAAGAGCAATAATTGCCACTAAGAACAAGAAAAATCAGTGAGGCTCAGTGAATTAGACTAGAGCAAGAAAACACATGAACTGAAAACTAAAAAGATTAATAAGAAAAAAAATGTTTAAGGAGTTTATGAAAGAGGGAAAAACATGAAAAAATAGGATTAAAAACAGGGGTGATAGAGCAGACAGATTCTAGGTACATTTGGCAACAGAAGGAAAACAAGTAGAAGCAAGGACCCGGGGATTTTATTTTGTTTTTTAAACTGACAGGTAACATGTATGTTTTTATCTTGTACAACATGATAGTTGAGGTATATCTATGTTGTGGAATGGTTAAATCTAGCTAATTAATAAATGCATTACTGAATATAGTTATCATTTTTGTGCTGAGAGCATTTAACATCCACTCTCTTTACATTTTTTAAGAATACAGTAGTCATTAGCCATAGTCACCATGCAGTATAATAGATCTCTTGAATTTATTCCTCCTATCTAACTGTAATTATGTATCATTTGACCAACATGTTTTATAAATGAAATCTTCAGACCGCAAGCATAGATAATTATTTTCATTCAGATGTGGGTGGAGTGGGTTTTCTGGGAAGAATACTTAAAGCTGTTCCCTACTTACAATATTGACAAAAAGAGATCCAGGATCAAGTTTCCTGTCCTTGACAATGAGAAAACTATGTCAATAAAGAATTATGCTGTACTTGCAATATAAATTTATCTAATCAGCATGTGTTTGAGTAGCCAAGACCCTTTCAACATACACAGTATTATGGCAAATGGATCTCCAAATGTGAGTCTGAGTGGATTCAAAGGTGTTCCCTAAAATTTTCCATTCAGAGCCTACTTCCCAGTCACTAGTTACACACATTCATAAGGATGACATATGAAAGTTGCCACCCTTCCGCCAGAGACCACTGATTAATGCCTTCACTGGGTACAGAGAGCATCTGTGGTGGGATCAGAGTGCTTCCCTCACAAAGAACGGCCAAGCCCACTTTTTCACTGTGTCTGATGTCCAAAAGACTTTATAATATTCTATAATTTAAGGAGTTTTAATTTAAAGTGTTTCTTCCCTATTTATTCCTGAAGTTTCAATTTTTTGAATTTGAAATATCAGATCTTGGTGATGACCTTGAGCAGTAGAATATAAATAACTCCCACACGCTTAGTGTTCCAATAATGGAACACTAGGCATAAATGACTTAAACCTTTTACCCTTACACCTACAGAACTGCATACCAATTGCTAGCTCCTCTTCACCTTTATATGCATAAAGTCTTTTCTTTCTAAATTCGATTAAATAGTACTGTTGAGAAGAAGTTTATCTTTTAATCATTGTTTTAGTTCAGAATGTTGAAGAAAATGAGAACATTTTGTTGATTTTTCTTTAATTTTCCAAACATGAAGGATAATTTAGCAACCTAAAAATACAGAATAAGTACCCAGTTAAGGAATTTGAATTTTTTCATATGATTATTGTATTTGTTATGAAATATTTTGTGCTCAATGTTTTATTTCGCTATTTGTTGTGCTGGTAAATATGTACTTTCTTTGCTATCTAATATATCGTGAAAATAGTGACAAAAAGTGAATTTTTAAAATGTAATGTTTTAAACAGTGCAAATATCTTCCTAAAATAATACATTCCCGAGAAGAAAGTTAACTTTGAAATCGGTAACTGATTAGTCACATTTTGTGACAAATGTGATTGGCATTTAATTAATGAAAAAGACAAAAGAAATGAACAAATTGAACATTAAAGTCACTTTCCACAAAATACATGGAATGATAGAAGTAGAGGTTATATTTATTTGTACTATAAAAGGCTAACCCATAGTGTTTTAAATTAGTTACCATTCACCTGTATTCAAATTTCAAAAGAAGTCTGCCTTAATTAAATTATGCAATAATGTGTTACTTCAGTATGGATCCTAAGATATTTAAGGTTTAGCAGAATTTTTGCTTTGACATTGTACTCTGTCCAAAAGCTCTTGTTACTCAAAGTAAAAACAATAGACATAAACAGAAAATAAATTGAGAAAAATAGAGTGCTATATTCAATAGTGCAATTTATTGTCTTAGTTGAATTACAATTTTATGGTTTGTTCCAGGGCTTCTCAACCTCATTACTACTGACATTTTGACCCCAAAAAGTCTTTGTTGGGGGAGTCCATTCTGTGCATTTTTTAATGTTTAAGAACATACCTCACCTTTACTCACTAGATGCCAGTAGCCACTTACTTTCCCCCAAGTTGTGACACCCAAATATGTCTCCAGACATTGCCAAATGTCACCTGGGGAGCAAAACTGCCACTGGTTGAGAGCCACTGGTGTAATCTATATGTATTTTGATCCTGTAGAAGAACTTTCTTCAGGCTAAGGAATGCTTTTGAAATTTTTTTTTGTAAAAATTACAGTTCTCATATCCATTTGTTTCTTAAAAAATAAAGCCTGTCACTTATTTTACATACAGCCCAATCTAAATCATAAGAAAATATATATGTTTATTTTAAAATATGGTTGTAATATGTTTTGTGTATTGCATATTCTTCATTTCATCTCTAGTTATCACAAAGATATTATAATATGCCTAAACTAAGGAGGAAAACTATAAAAAAGAATGAATTTCATTTAAATATATTGGTTTTATTAGGATCATTTTAAATGAACTAGATCATGTACAGATTCTCATGTTTGACTGCAAAATGAAAAAACATAACAATTTGCCATTAAAATTAAAATGTCTAATCTTTAATATTAATCTTATGAATAGCATCTATAAACATTATAAGGTATGTGCTATAATTTTGTACTAACTCAATAGTCTCTAAAATGACATTGTTAATGATTTGTATCCTTTTCAAATGAAAAAAATAACTTTTTAAAAATGATATGAATGAGTCATGAACTTTGACCATGTAGCTATAAAGACTGTTTGAAAGTATTAGGTAACATTCATTTACTGAAGATTCCAGATTCATAATTTTAGCCATCAAGGTTAATGATGGCTAAACATTTTTTGAGATTCATGGAGGAAAATATGTCAATTTAGCATCTTCCTTTTTTTCTGGGATTGTGAAATGTATATAGAACAGTATAATTTGACAGAAGAAAAAATGAACAAAAGCAGCAATATAAATTTTATATAGCATCATTAACTTTTTATATAGGAGGAGAAAATAGAAGGAGAAAAGGTTTTTAAAATAGGAGGAAAAAGGTTTTTAAAATAAGAGGATAAAAGGTTGTTTTAGGAAAAATCTTGGTAATTGGAAATAAATGCAGTAGTTTATAAAAATATTCACTTAATATGACAAAGTATTTTGATGTATCTACTTTTAAACTATTTTGCCATAATTGATCACATATACATACATAAACATTTCTATATGTGGATAGTATATACATCTTATATGTACATTTTATTAGAGCTAAATGGAGGCTTTTTAAATATATATCAATGGATATACATTGTCTTTGGTTTTCCCCAAATTTTATGGGAAAAAGTAAAACATCTTAATTTTTCTCACTCCTTTTTTTTTTTGCTATATATTATTTTAAAACTGTATTTCCCAACAAGGCTCTCAGAATCTTTAAGAGCTTTTCACTGAATGTCTCTATTGGCTATTTTTTCAATGTTTAAACATATTATCAAAACCAATTGAGGCAACTAAATAACACAAATAGAAGAGGATGGGGTATCTCAATTAAGGTATCCTATTTCTAAAGTAACAACTTGGTAAGAATACACATGAAAATTCTAAATATATTTACTTGCATAATTCCTCTGCCACTTTTTATGAACTTGTGCTTACCATTTCCCATGTTAAAGAAAAAAATGAACTTTTTTTTTATCATTTTCCTCTATAAATTTCTACTCTCCTAATCATATCTGTGGGTGTCATATCAAACATCTGGCCTCTTGAACTTCTAAGAGTATACCAAGGCTAGAGGTTCAACATCAAGACCGGAGCTTTTGAACCAAAAAACACATTTTTTGTCATGCCTGTTTATTGATATTGTCTATTAGAGTGCTATTATGTATTGTCTCAAGTATTAAGAATTAGGATTAGAGTGGTGATTTGACCATTCAAGGAAGGGATAAAGCACTGAATCTTTTTTTTTTTTTTGGAGATGGAGTCTGGCTCTGTTGCCCAGGCTGGCATACAGTGGTGTGATCTCAGTTCAACCCCCACCACCCAGGTACAAGTGATTCTCCTGCCTCAGCCTCCTGGGTAGCTGGAACTACAGGCACATACCACCATGGCCACCTAATTTTTTCATTTTTAGTAGGGACGGGGTTTCACCACGTTGACCAAGCTGGTCTCGAGCTACTGACCTCAGGTGATTTGCCAACCTTGGCCTCTGAAAATGCTGGGATTACAGGCGTGAGCCACCACGCCCTGCCTAAACACTGAATCTTGGTGGTCTTTTGTAAAATATAACAATATTTATTCATAGTGGCTATTCTGAAAGAACACAAGTTATGTTATTTAAGATCAGGTGTGAACTCATTATAGTATATATGAAGAATAGATATTTTCATATTTATGTTAGGTATTATTATTTTCTTTAGAAATTTATACAAATTTGGTAGTTTTCCAGTTCTATCAAGTTGTTAGAGGAGGAAAAGCATCTTCTTGTTTCATGGTCATTAGAAAGAGATTATCATATTTTCCATTCATTTTGAAATGGAAAAGAGGAGTATTTTATGCAAATAGATACTCTGCTTGAAATTCTTTCTTATTCAAAATATGGTAACTTTGAACCCAAATTTTTAAATGCCAAAAAATTTATTTTCTAAAATGGGATGTTAAAAGTTAATATGCACCCTCAATTTTCAGATTTTAAAAAATTTTCTAACATCGTAAAAGTCTAAATCCCAAATTTTGTAAATGTTAGGAAAATTTTGTCTGCCCTTGGCTCTCTTAATAAAAGCTTAACTCTAGAAGATTATCTCTGTTATAAGAAATTTAGTTTTCTATGTTAATAGTTGATATTACTTTAACTTAAAAATAATTCGTGACTGTCTTACTGTGAGGGAGAGAGGTACATTTCTATTAAACATAGGAAAAATTTAAAATTTATGACATGAATAACTGTTCAAATGCAGAAAAAAGCTCATGCAATTTTCCACTATTTTAATAATTTTTTAAAGTTAATAACAATATTTTATGAAAAAGAATGTTATCTCAACTTTTAAAATATCTTCATATTTGTCTATTTAATGAGTTTTTTAATTATAAAGAAAATAATCTTTGATTTTACTTCTCTGCTTTTGTTGTTGAAGCTTCTTTGCTTTATTACAGTACATGGAGTATGGGAGGAATGGTCACCGTGGAGTTTATGTTCATTTACATGTGGTCGAGGCCAAAGAACAAGAACAAGGTCATGCACACCTCCTCAATATGGAGGAAGGCCGTGTGAAGGACCTGAAACACATCATAAGCCTTGTAATATTGCTCTTTGCCCAGGTGAGCCTATTCTGCATTTTGTGATTTTTGTATTTATCTGCTTTTTATATGATTCCCAGCGTACACAGGAAATATTAAGAGTACAACCTTCATTCAGTCACATTGGAAAATGTGTCCTTTGGTTATTGTATCTTGCCTAAAACTAAGTACTTTTCTTGATTCTATCATATGCAGTGGTGTAGAATATGTCCTTTAGTGTTAATCAATATTTATCTTTATTATATTTCTAAAAATCTGTATATTAGTGTTTTCCAGTAAGATTTTTATTTGCACTTGTTTTTTCCTTCTGGAAAAATTACAAGGAATCCTAAAGACTTGAGATTAATTATTGCCTTCATACTGAAACTAGAGAGATTTGATTTAAAGCCACTCCTTCCTATATTATTCTCTTACACTCATTCAATTAGAGAGTGGCAATGTACCACTGACCATGTGTAAAAATGACAAGTATTTTCAGGGAATCAGACTTTCTAGATCTCTTGCTAGTTAATGTCCTGCACAATGAAGCAATGCTTCAAAGTCCTTCTGGAAGTTTCTAATATACAAAACGTGAAGGATATGAACAACAATCCAATGTGTGGATAAGCAAAAGTCATCTAACAAGTTTAATTGTTCCCTTTACTTCAAAGTAGGACTGCTAGGTTCCTGTACTTAATGACATAGAATTAAGACATTTTACTAATATAATTACTTCCTAAAATTTTATGAATTTTATGAATTATGAACATAACTTACATGAGTTAATATTCATGTAATTATGAATATTAGAAGGTCAACACCATGATTACTTGTTAAATACTAGAAAATCTGTTTATGAAATCAGTAACATTCTGTCTTATTTCTCTCTCTATAAACACACAGGCAGGCAGACACACAGATAGGTAGTGATGCCTTGTGTTTTCAACAGAGATTTGTGAAAGTTTATACTTTTTTATTTTGTCTATTGTTTTCAATCCTGAGTTGCAACATTTAGATAGAATCAAATATGATTTACTCTTATTTGTCCATAGAGTACAAAAAATTAGACAACATGGGAAAATAAAAAAACCAATAACTATAGAAACTTTTAAAATACTTTTTTGTTACTTTTTTTATGTCAGCTGGACACCACAAATACAAACATAAAATGCCATTGATCCGTTAAAATATTGTGAATCAAGTTTCTCATAGTCTACTTTCCATTAAATTTTCTAGGAGTAAAATTCTTAGATATCAGTAGAGAGGCTATGTTAGAATTCAGATGTGAAAACTCATTTTCTTAAGTTGATACAGTTTTGGAACTTTATCACTCAAGTGGTAACCACATGTTTTCAAGTGGATTTTAGTGGTATTCCTTGGATTTTAGTGGTATTACATTATCATTGGCAGCACTCTAAGGCCAATAAAATCAGATGGTTTTCTTTCATGTAGGTCCTTTATTTTGGTGCATTATAACTGTAATATTTGTAAATGTGACCTAGCTCATATTCTCTCATAGGTGAGCACATGGGCATATCCTTGAGTGCTTAAATGTATCATATGTCATTTCTGACTTCAGTTATTTTTATTCTTAAATTTAGTTGCATCGTAAAAGATGTAAAATTCTTACCACATTGTATCTCTATGAACTTAGTATCTGAAAGTGAACTCTAATAATTAGATTTTTTTAAGTTTCTAGACTGTGCCAAAAAATTGACATTATAATTTTAAAATATGTAGATTTATTTGGTGGAAACATTTGAAATTCTAGTAAGAACTCATCATCTTATAGCTAAACTCAGGGACCTTCATTGTGTATGAAAGACAACTATCAACTAGATGTAAGGCACTACTAAGAAGTATATATAGTCCCTGATTTCAGATGTTTTACTATTCATTCAGAAGATTCAGACATAAGCATGTACAAAGTTGAATGCTGTTCTGAAAATCTCATATAAATACTCTGGCTTTAATGAAAGATGGTAACTTGAGGATTCAGTGGTTTCAGGCAACATTTCTTCTAATCATCCTACATGATATCTCTAAGATATCATATTAAGGAATAAAGCTAACAATGTAGATCAGGACCTACACTAGTTTTTCTCTGTTAGACCTAGAATGAACTGCAGACAAGAGGAGGACAGAAGAAACATGCAAAACCACAAACTGTATCTCCAGCTACTCACCACTTTTCCAGGATTTGACAGGGTGGGTTGTGGTAATGGGCAGTGACATTTTTGTGTGGGATAATGCTAAAACAGTACTATAGTCTTAAAGCACCCTCTTTTTAAGAAACGTGCATGTAACCACTACAATGAAATAGATATTATGTAGGAATGGCATACACTGTTTATATCAAATAATGAAATACTTTTAGGTATTCAGAATTTGATATATAACTATAAGTAGATAATATGCTATCATATTTCTTGCTGAGTCAATGTACAACTTCTTCCCACTTCTTCTGAGGTGAAAGAAAACCATTGCCTGGGATCTGTATAAGGAAGGAAGGAAAAAAGGAAAATGAAGATATAGTATTTCCTAGTGTGAATTGTTGGTTACTAATTTGTATATTGGGTCTGAGAACAGGCGGCTGATATTGATAAAGCAAGATGGGCAAGAGGCATAGAGAAACAAAAAGGAATTTCCTGGCTTATAAACATAATGTGGTCTATTCCTCCTTTTGTAATCTATACTGATAATTAAAATATTATGGAAAGGGGTGTGTGTGTGTGTGTGTGTGTGTGTGTGTGTGTGTGTCTGTGTTCTGTGGTCTTTGGGGTCTGTTTTACTTATCTCACCACAGTTCTGGTGGTCCAAATTATGTTTTCTTTTTCTTTTTTCCTTTTTTTTTTTTTTTTCAAGATGGAGTCTCACTCTGTCTCCCAGGTGGGAGTACAGTGGTGCAATCTCGGCTCACTGCAACCTCCGCCTCCTGGGTTCAAGCAGTTCTCGTGCCTCAACCTCCTGAGTAGCTGGGACTACAGGCATGTGCCACCACACCTGGCTAATGTTTTGTTTTTAGTAGAGATGGGGTTTCACCATGTTAGCCAGGCTGGTCTCGAACTCCTGACCTCAGGTGATCCACCTGCCTTGGCCTCCCAAAGTGCTGGAATTACAGACCTGAGTCACTGCGCCCGGCCTAGGTTTTCTATTTTCTCTGAATTGCCATTGCAGTCATTAAGTGAGAATTTGCTTAATAATGGTCAATTCTCAGTTAATAATTTAGATATTTGAGGATAAATCAATTTTCTTTTATTCCCTGTTTCTCTCTCCATGCAAATTTATACCTGGTGAAAAACAAAAAATTACTATTAAATGGATTATCTTGACACAAACATACCCAAATTTCTAATATCTCAATATTTAAAGGACATTTTCTATGTCTCTTTCCTAATACATTGATGCGATGAGGCAGAGTGATCTTGGACTTTTGCAAAAGAACACGTATTTAAATTTAGATTTTTACCTTTTAATATATGTGTGTCATTCATCTAATCTTTATTCACCTGTAAAATGGGGACAATAATAATACCTACTTCTTAGGACTTTGTGAGATGCTGTAAGGTGGTGAACCTGATAGGGAGCAAATACTGTGAAAGTATTAGTAGTAGTTTGTTAATGCCCTTCAACCAAAGTCCATCAGAATCACACCTGTAGTTGACCTAGCTGAGTTTGAGAGTGAGGGGAAACTAACATAGGAACTGTGGGGATCTCCGTAATGGAGTGTTAGAAATACTTAGGGATTTGAGCTTGTGTTAAGTGATCTGAACTGGATGCTGTTTGGAAGGTGTGACAATTCTGTGATTGGATACTTTAATAAATTACTTCGGTGAAGGGAAGACCAGCTATAATTGGTAAAGAAAGAGCATTCACTCATATTAGCTGAGAAAGAAGAATGTTTGGTACTTTGTGAGTTGCACTGTTACCTTGTTTCTGTCTCCTAAGTGGCCGTGCATGTCACTGATGTTTTCTGACATGGTTTAGGTCTAACAAGAGATAACAGTTTTTCTGTGCACATCAGGCAAACTGCTAATCAGGTCTCTCTGTGTCTTTTTATGGTAATTCCCCCTCTAGGGCAATTTGATCACTTTAGAACCGTCTGTCCTTAATGGTCTTGATTTTTATTAATATTTAACTGGAGAAAAATGTCGGATATAATGGAGAGATGCATTTTCCGGTATGACTGCCATTAAAATTATGTAGCTATATATACCCAAAATAAAATTTATATAACCATTTCCAAAATTAAACACTTCTGGGAACATAAAAAGCTTAAGTTTTTAGTTAAAAGCCTGAAATTTTATACTAATTTTCTTTATAGCTTTTTACTTTATAGTAATATTCTCCCCTAGTCAGTAGTTGAATATTAGAGGAGCTAATGAGTTTAGTTTGCACAGTTTTCAGCGTGGACTTTTCTCAGTCTGATATGTGTCCATGCAGTAGAGTATAAATAATATAGGGGACAAGAATAAGTAATAATTGAGTGACAGATTAAAGACTAAAATAAATGAAATATCTGTTGGTAAATGAGTTCTTCATTTATATACTGAAATATATATATGGATTTAATTATCTGATTCAATGGGAAAAAAAGTAGTCTGTGATTCAGAAGATATGGATTAAAGTTCAGCCCCAATCGGTAATTAAAATATTTACTTGGGCAATTTATATACTCTATTTTTTAATTTCCTTTTTTATGAAATAGAGTCAGTATTCATTACCTCTCAATATTACAGGATTGATATATTATTATAATTATTATATTTGAATAATATAAAAATTGATGTAGAGGATTTTTTAATGATTTGTATGAATATATTAATTTAAAATTAAGCGATTTTGGAAGAAATAGGTCAAATAAACTAGGGATAGTATGATAATTATTGAGCTCTACCATCTTAGTCATGTACTCAAAGGGATTCTTCTCCCAGGTTTGTGCTAGGAAGAAGTACTTTCATACAGGCTGTGTCAGTCTCTTGGGCTGAGCACTGTCACACCCATCAACCTGGATTTGAAAAATGCTTTCTTGGGATCCCAAAACCCCACCAGAGGGATGTTGCCAGGTTGAAGTTTCCAGATATATTTCATGCTTTTACAAACCCTAAGAAAACAGAAAGAGTCACCTAAGAGTAGGGCCCCAGAAACACAGATGGACCCAAATATCTCTGTTATCTACAGCAGGAGGCTTCAGTATCCTATGAACCTAAAATTTTGGTCTACAGCATCTATAGGAGGATGCCCTGCCCTCAGTCTCTCTGCAGGGAGCCCTTCTGGTGAAGACAGTGAGTAGGAGGATGCTAAACATTTGTTGGAACTTGGTTCAGAGGTCCCTGATTGTGTTTGCATGAGGTTGTTATAATTTGTAACTCAAATGCTGCCTCATTAACCTGTTCTTTAATTGATATGGATTTTATCTTCTTAGCCTTCTAGCCTGTTGTACGACAATTATATTAGTTTTATATCATTTTCAATTTTGGGCATTATTCCAGTGTTTTTTTCAGTTCTTAGCTTAAAAGATTTTTAAATTAGTTTTGTCTTTACTAATATTGGCTTGCTTTCTTTTACTATTTAATATTTTTTCTCATTCAAACTTTAATAAAGTTTTCATATCCTTCTTAGCCTTATCATTATCATTTGTTTATATTTTAATTTTAATTTTTTAAAATGATATTGCTTTTTTATTTTCCTCCTATGTAGTTTAGTTTAAAATGGTAAATGGAAGACAGATTTTAGCTTTTCAGCATATGCCCAAAGCAAGAGGTTATACTCTGTTTTTTAGACACAAGGTCTTACTCTGTCACCCAGGCCAGGGTGCACTGGCATGATCATAGCTCATTGTACCTGGAAATCCTGGGCTCAAGCATCCCCCCTCCTCAGCTTCCTGAGTAGCTGAGACTGCTTGTGTGCAATACCACATCCGGCTAACTTTATTCTTAATTTTTGTAGAGACAGAGTCCCACTATATTTCTCAGGCTGTTCTTAAACTCATACTTCAAGCAGTCCTTCTACCTCAGCCTCTCAAAGCTCTGGGATAACATGAATGAGCTACTATGCCAGGCAGAAGTTGGACTCTTGTACATTTTAGTCTTGTGTCCTGAAAGAGTCTTTACAAATCCCTGGATAACTCCCAATTTACTGCAATCTGAACTCTCCAAATTGGCCATCACAAAATGAAATAACTTTCAAGCCAACGTCCAAAATTTTCCTCCCCCTCTCAATTCTTTCCTATGTATGACTTAATCAATCCAGAATATTCAACTCAGAACTGTTGCTGAAATGTTAGTTTTATTATCCAAAATATTCACAACTTAATCTAATTTGTGGTTATTTTTATCTGATCTATTCTAAGTTGTTAACAGTTATGGATCAAAATGTAAAAACAGACTGAAAAACAATATATTTATTAAAATTTATTATAGAAATTAATTTGGCTCTTGTACACAAAAGACAATTTTATCTTCAAAGTGAGCCCAATTGAACTCCATATGTAAGGCAGGAAGAAGTTCACATAACAAAGTAAACCCCAGGATCCTAGCAATTTAGTCTTTGCAGTTTTAACTCTTCCGGTTTCAGAAAGTCTGGCAGTTTGTCACACTGCTGAGGTGAAACTTTAGTTGTCCCCAGTGTGACATTGGTGTATAAGGGAGCATGTTACAGGATGGTAAAGCAGCCTGATCTCAGCATTCTCCCGGCTTCAAAACACAGCCTTGTTGTTCTTCACTCTTGGTCACTTTTGTAGAATGGCTCAGAAAGTAATAGACTTTTGGAGTTTTTAAATTGAAAACTAATATTAAGAAAAAATAATCCAACTGCAAGTGCTTATGATAAGAAAGAAGAGAAATTGAAACCGCCTAAGAAAGTATTGATTCTGACTTGGCTACATATGAGAGAAGAAATATGTATTCTAGTACAGTTTTTATTAAATGGTGTTCTATGAATTAAAAAACAAGTCAGGGGATACCATTCAATTAAATTTGAGAAGTAAATTTTTAAGGTTATTTATTGCAGTACTCACTGCTTCATGTCTAAAATGGAATTCCAAATTTAACATTTAAAAAACTAGAAAATTTTATATACACTCAAATTGAACACTAGTCTAAGCCAGTTCAATTAAAGGATCAACCCCTTACCTATTTGATTAAGCCAAAATCCTAAAAGTCAATCTTTATTTTATATTTTTCTACACCCTACCACAAACCTGCCAGATCTATATCCAAAAAGCATTGTAAATTCATCCACTTTTTTTCTATGCCACTGATGCCACCATAATCCAAGCCACCATCAGCTCTCTCTGGACTCTATACAGTATAGTCCCTCAGTATCTCATAGTAACCATTCTTGCCCCTGTACCGTCCATGCCACACAAAAACACAATATTAAGTTTTAAAATGTGAATTATATCTTATCACTTCCTTACTTTAAAATCTTCTCATTCTTTGCATCTTCCCTGGTCACATGGCCTATAGGGGCCCATAAGATCAGGCTTTTGTGCAGCATCTGAACCCATCTCCTGCCACCTCCCCTTTTCCAGCATCCCCACGAGCCCCAGCCTTCTCTCTGTTCCTGAACACAGATCTTCACATGACAACAGACATTTTACATATAAAAGATTTTTTAGCGACAAATAGGAGACATTGTTGAAATTTTTATTTTTTTCTTTTCAGTGATATTCTGGATTAAAATATATATATATTAGTGAATTTCTTTTACAGTCCTCAGCCTCATAGCATTTCTGGAAACAGTAGTGTCATTTTACTGAATGAGAAAAAAATGGAAGACAGGGAGGCTTTGGGGAGGTGGAAATTAAGAGTTGCTTCTGTCCAGTGATTCAGACTCAGCTCTTATATCATCCCCTCCTGAGCACTCCCTATCTCATTGCCCTCTTTATCACGTTGTCTTCATAACACCTCTAGTGAAATGCTCTGGTTTGTTTACTCATTTATCATCTGCCCCCACTGCAGCCCCCACACTATACATTCATAAGAGCAGAGCTCAGCCACTCCTGAGTTCCCCATGGCCCAGCTGAGCAATGCCAATCACAGCCTAAATTCTCTATAAATCTTTACTCCTCTGTGTGTTATGAGACTCCAAGAGGGGTTGTAGAGTGTTTATATTTTCCCAACTTACTAGGGAACTCTTTTCTGACAGAATGCTAAGATGTGAATCAGTTTTCAATAGAAGCAGTTTCAGAAAGAAAGCTTTGAGGTATTTTTAAATTCGTAGGTTTGCGATGACCCTGAGAGGTCCCTCTTACAAATATTTGAAGTAAGCCATACACAAGGAACAGACATTGAGTGGGGAGAGGCATTGATTGTCTCTACTGTCTCGCTGCTGAGCCAGGTAAAAAGCCAAGCTTGCATGCAGAGTTGAAGGAGAAGCAGCTTCCTCACCACTTTAGCTCTCCAGTTAAACATCAGAAAAAAAAAAAAAAAGCTGTTCCCTCCGATCTTGGAGAACCTACATGAGTGCTTATAAAAAAAAGAAATAGTAATATATAATGTGATAAATTGTTTTTATTTTAAAATTTCTCTACATTTGTCCCTAAAAGATAATGCACATAGTCTATCTAGAAATGCTTAATTATCCAAACAGAACTCTTAATTTCCACCTCCCCAAAGCCTCCCTGTCCTCCACTGTTTTCTCATTTGGTAAAATGACACTACTGTTTCCAGAGTGTTACGGGGCTGAGGTCTGTAAAACAAATTCATTAATATTTTTTTTAAATCCAGAATATCGCTGAAAAGAAAAAATTAAAAATAAAACCATGTCTCATATTTGGCATGAAAAATCATACACACACACACACACACACACACACATATATATATATATAATATCTGTTGTGTACATATATGTGTGTGTGTGTGTATATATATATATACAGTATGCATATACTATCTGTTGTCTAGCTTTATAAGTTAAATTTATATATGTCTCTTCTACCTGACTTTTAAATTATCTGTTTCCTCAATGACTTAGACTTGACACACTGAAGAAATATTAGGCCTATCCTCTTTTGTTTCTTATATCTAATGAATTATTTTGTCAAGCCAATTCCTTCATAACAGTGCAGTTAATGTTCGATAAAAGGATCTTTCGGTTCTCAGTGTAAAATAAAACTGCAAAAAATGCCCACTTGATACATCTTCAATTTTATTATTTTTTTGTGTTACTGACTTTGTAAACAAAACTGATCCCATCTAAAATACATGTTTTGTTGATGTTTATGGTAGTGTTGAACCTCAAATTGCTCCTCAGATTTCTAATATTAACTCATTCTTGAGCTTTAGCCTTAACACAGAATATTTACACAAAGTACTGAACAACCATTACTACAAATATATGAATTTAAAGTCTCAAAACATTTTATTATTGTTAGTGCAGTCTTAGTAAAAGCTTGATGGGCAAAACGCTTCACAAATAGATATTCTCGTTCTTCCTAATATCATCTCAGCAAGGTCCTTTCTCATTCTTCATAGAAATATAATCCCCTGCCAAATTATCTTCTCTCTGATTTCCTCATTTGACTTATTCTAGATGTCACATCTTCACTAGACAGTCTTATTCTCTCTTTTCCAGTAAGCATTTAACTACTGCATTCATAATAAATCATACTCAAAATTTACTTTAAACCAGAATACTTAAGGACATCACATAGTCCTTTATTCTAGACACTCAACACTAAGATTAGCTTGGCAGCACCTAATTCACCTTTGTTAATTTGTTGCTTTCTTTCTGTACGTTCTCAATAACATGCATACCTGTACATCCTTTGCCATTAAATAGATTGTAAGGCGTAGGGCATGAATCTCTTTTTATAAACCCTTCTCAGAATGCTTAGGATGATGAAGATTCATATTGCAAGCTCAATAAATGTTATCTTTGAGCAGAAAAATTCTGAAATGAAAAACACACTCATGTATAAAGCCAAAACAGAGGAAAATAGATAATTTATAATATCCTATTGCTTCACTAGGATTTTCTTTTTAGTCTGGAAAATGGACTGCATAGCCAATATGATTGTATCAGATGCTTTTAATTAAGTGAGATGCTAAAATTCCATTAATAGAATGACTAAATTGGCATTTTGTGATTTTTAATCTCATAAAGAGTTTATTAAGTACAACTAGATACCTATTCACCTCTTTTTAATAGCTTCATGTAAGGCTTGAAATTAGGTTGAAAGTACTTATATTCTGCCAGGTTTTCTTGGTTATTTGGATGGATTTTCACAGCAACATTAGTGTATGTTGAAACTTTGGATTTGCAGTGAATTATCTTTCACCTATGATGAAATTGACTAAGAACTATGAATTAATATTGGAAAAAAGTAGACATCCATAAACTGATGGATTTATAACATTTAGAGGATAGTTTGCACATTCTAATCTGGAGAGTATTTTAAGTTGAATTCTTTGCTGATTTCTACTCTGTGGGATACGGGATTGTGCCTTTGTCAATGCTGACTTTGTCTAAATTGTCCATAACTCGCCACTCTATGTCTATTATAATTACTTCCCCAGTAGAGGCAATATGTCCTCTGAAACCCTAAATACTTCATGTTTCATGTTAAGATGGTATTTTCTTTAACCTTCTATTTATTTGTTTGGATGCAGAATGTCCAAAATTATAAGATGTTTGAGGGTAGGATTTATATTCCTTTATTTCTGTATCTCTTGTTAACACCTATCACAGTGTCTGATAACTAATAGATTCTCAAAAGTTATTTGAATGAATAAATACATGAATGTCAATTTGAATCTCCCAAAGATGAATCAAGTTCAACAGACTATATTAAATTCCAGTCACCAGAAAACAGACATTTAAGAGTCACCTGGATCCTCTCTTTGCTTCAGTTCCCATAGCCAGTCCTTCAGTTTCTTCTCACCATCCCTTCCTACTAACTGTCTAATCTCTCCAAGACACTGCATCTGCACTGCCTCATCATCACAGCTCAGACCCTTCCCAACTTCTGTCATTTGTTCTCAATCCTGCACTGATCATAGAATTTCTCATTTAAATTGTTTGATTATTATTCTTACACATCTGAGAATAATACCAAAAATCCTTAGCACAGCTGATGAAAGTTGTGCAAAATCTAGCCTCTCTTTTTTAAAACTTTTGCAATCTCTCTTCACCCAGCACTCTAGGTGCCTTTTACAATGACCCTCATCCAGTTCCTGGAAGTGCCCATGATTCTTCTTCCAAAGACCTTTGTATATTCCTCTGCATGAAACACCTTTCTCCTAAGTATTTATTCATCATTCTGCAAGGCTTGCCTGAAGTCTCAGTTTGTCAAGGAAGACTCTCTGGACCTTCGAAAATCTTATCTCACAATGTCCTCAAACTATCCTTTGCAGCACTGCCGTGTAATCAATTTATCTAGCATGTAATTCATTGTTTTTTAGGGTTCCTTCTCTAAAATATGAGCTCAATAAAGTCTTGCTCAGGATTTAGTTTACTGCTTTATGTACCCCATCTCCTAGCATAAGGCCTTGCATGTTTGAGTGATCAATAAATATTTTTGATGAAAGAAGTAAATCTAAAGATATACTGGAGGCTGGGTCCGGTGGCTCATGCCTGCAATCCCAGCACTTTGGGAGGCCAAGGTGGGTGGATCACCTGAGGTTAGGTGTTCTAGACCAGCCTGGCCAACACGGTGTTACCCTGTTTTTACTAAAAATACAAAAAATTAGCCGAGTGTAATGGCAGGCACCTGTAATCCCAGCTATTTGGGAGGCTGAGGCAAGGAGAATCACTTGAACCCAGGAGGCAGAGATTACAGTGAGCCGACATTGCACCACTGCACCCCAGCTGGGGTGACAGGGCAAGACTCCGCCTCAAAAAAAAAAAAAGATATACTGGATATATAGAAGAAAACAGAAGTGGGAAAATAAGATAATAATATGTGGGGAGTTAATAAAACCTCATGCTGGTATATTTATTCTTTGTATTTATTCATAGTCCATTGATTGGGGTTCATCTTCAAAGGTGGTTTTACCAGGTACTTTCTGTACAGCCTCTCCTATTGGAAGGTATCCTTATGCTGTCTCTTTTTCTACTTTGGTAGTTGATGGACAGTGGCAAGAGTGGAGTTCGTGGAGCCAGTGCTCAGTGACGTGCTCGAATGGGACTCAGCAGAGAAGCCGGCAGTGCACTGCAGCTGCCCATGGAGGCTCTGAATGCAGAGGACCGTGGGCGGAAAGCAGAGAGTGCTATAACCCCGAATGTACAGGTAGGGCCTGATTCCTGCATATAATGGGCACTTGTGCCATATAAAGGGTATATTATAAAATATGTCAGAACTATGCCAAAGGGTCAGGAAATAAGATAATCATTATATAAATATATACATACACACACAAACACATATGTAATATATGTATGTATATGTGTGTGTGTGTATACATAAACAAAGCCAATTATACCAGAATTTATTCAACTGTATGCCATGCTAATAAAGTAATAAAATTAAGGAGATTCTGAGATGAACTACAAATACAATTGAGGAAATTTAGAACTGAGTTTGTACTTTTTACAAGTAAGGTCACTGTCCATTTGAAGACTCTAATGCACTTATATAAACTACTGATCATCACAGTGCTCTATATTTCACCTGCCTGTTTAATATTTGAATGAAGTTTATTCACAGTGGTAGATTAATAAAAACAGAAGAGGTAGTAACATTGTCGGATTTAAAAATTTTTAAAGCAGTGTGTAGTATAAAACTGACATTGACCATGAAACGTTTCTTTCAGCCAATGGCCAGTGGAATCAGTGGGGTCATTGGAGTGGTTGTTCCAAGTCCTGTGATGGCGGCTGGGAAAGGCGAATAAGGACTTGCCAGGGCGTAGTGATAACAGGGCAGCAATGTGAAGGAACAGGTGAAGAAGTGAGAAGATGCAGTGAGCAGCGATGCCCTGGTAAGAATGAACACAAATTATCTCAAAAGAAACATTTTATAACCTGAAAAACAAAAAAAGACTTAAAAATATTGTCATTGGTTAAGGGTCATACTTCCTCAACTAAAGGACTGCTAATGACAGATGGCAATTTACTTGTTTCTGTACTATGTGGGGCATAGTATAGAAACGGTCCCTGTTTATGTGTCATAGAATTGTTCTGTGTGAAATATTTGTTTATGGAGAATACAAAACAAGTTGGCTTAGGTTATATATCTGGAAAGGTAAAGATGTAAGAAATAGCTAAGTGAGAAGATGAAGTGTTGTTGACAATCAGATGCTTTTAAGTTCTGTTGCTAATTACTGTCACCTTGATATGTGACCTTGGTTATCTACATTTACTTGCCTTTGCCCCATTTCATTGCCAAAGAAAATTCTTATGAGGAATGCATTTTAAAATGAAAGTATAAAGCCTTAATTACTAATGAAAGAATGAACGTCCCGCTACATTAAAAGATTTTACATTTAAGCAGAGAAAATAATGAAAGGTCAGAAACTGCCCAGATTACACAGCACATATTTTACAGGATCATATAGAACAAAAACTCCTTCCTAATCATATGTACATTCCATTAAAATATTATTGACACACTGAGGACTCAATAAGTAAGCGAACATCAGGATTTTATAATGATATCCTAAGAAAAATATTATAAACATACTAAAGATGTGATAGGACAGAATTTTAAAATGTGACAATACAGTGTCAAAGTGCTGAACATAGAGAATTTGAAGACCCACTTAGAGTCCTATTGCTGCTAGTAACTGTGGGCAAGCTAGCGGATCTCTCTAGCTATCTGACTTTCGGGGGTACAGTAAGTATGGCTGGTTGTGGCATCTTTGAGGTTCCTTTTCAGTTCAGAAAGCTAAGAATTTCTGCCTTTATCTCACAAGATTGTTTCAACTTAGAAAAACCAAAGTATTCTAAGAGATGCCCAGGAGTCAAAGCTTTGTATTTTTCCATAGTTAGAATTATAAAGACTTCTCAGAGTTCTTCTAAGAATAACAACAGAACTGGCTTTTAAAAGTAACAATAAGTCAGTTGGAGTTTTTCTGGTGGGGGGCTTAAAAACTATCTAAAATTAGGGCCAGGCATGGTGGCTCAGGCCTGTAATCCTAGCACTTTGAGAGGCTGAGGCTGGTGAATCAGCTGAGGTCAGGAGTTCCAGACCAGCCTGGCCAACATGACAAAAGCCTGTCTCTAATAAAAATACAAAAATTAGCTAGGCATGGTGGCGTGCACCTGTAATCCCAGCTATTTGGGAAGCTGAGGCAGGAGAATCACTTGAACACGGGATATGGAGGTTTCAGTCAGCTGAGATTGTGCCATTGCACTTCAGCCTGGGCGACAAAGCAAGACTCTATTTCAAAAAAAAAAAAAATCTAAAATTAATTTTGTTAATTCTTAAGGCCATATGAATTCAATATGATAAGAATTAACTGGAATACAGGGTTGTTAAGAGGGTGATACCTATTCAGATTAGCACTTTGAAATTCATCCAGTGCTGCATAAGAAGATTTAAGAAGTATTAAACAAAAACATTTATTTTGCCCAGGGAGAAATTTCATAGAATAGTAAGCACGATTAAATCAACCCCTTCAATATTTGATGTTATCTAAACCAGTCTGAGCGTACCACGGTTCTTAACTCGTCTTTTAAAACTGTCTTTCATCTGCATATATAGAGCCGAGATAGTACTGCTGCAATCAGATTTACAGAGATTGCCACCTGCTGTTTGAAAAACATTTTACAGATCTGCTTATGAAAAAGGCAGCGTACCTTATTGGCTAGGTTGTTTGCTGGCTTTCATGACTTAAGGCACATTAAAAAATTATCACATAAAAATAAAAAAAATTTATATACACTACACATTTTGGTATTATTAATATTTTCTTTTTACTCTTTTCAATTATGTGATATGAAAAGAACCACAAATTACAAGCATATAAATACCATTTTCATAATTAAAAAGAATTCTTGAATCAGCTAAGTAGTTTAAACATTACTACCTATGCAGGGGCCCAAAAATAAATAAGTGTGTGTGTGTGTGTGTGTGTGTGTGTGTGTGTGTGTGTACATATACACCAAGCTTTTGAAAATATCCTAGTCTGGTACATTTATATGAACAAAAGTTGCATTGTTCATCAAAAATTGTGTGTTACTGTTAATTTCAAAAATACCTCTGCTTTGCTTGAGAATTTTTTCACTTTACAAAAGGGGTTTTTCTTTTTTTGAGATGGAGTTTTGCTCTTGTTGCCCAGGCTGCAGTGCAATGGCGCCATCCTGGCTGACCACAACGTCTGCCTCCCGGGTTTAAGCAATTCTCCTGCCTTAGCCTCCCACGTAGCTGGGATTACAGACAGGCATGCGCCACCATGCCCAGCTAATTTTTGTATTTTTAGTACAGATGAAGTTTCTCCATGTTGGTCAGGTGGATCCCGAATTCCTGATCTCAGGGGGTCTGCCCACCTCACCCTCCCAAGGGGTTTTTCTTTTATATTAAATATTTAACTTTTTATATGCAGTCACATCATCCCCAAATTATTTTATCAAGTTTTTGATAACTGTTTTCCATAGTGTAGTTGATTTTTATTCTAGAGCTCCAAATCTGTTCAATGTACTCTCTGTGGTCAATAGGTATTACTTTTGTGATTATGAGCATAGTGTTCCCAATTTCAGCCATTATATTGCTTCAAATTTACACATTGACAATATAAATTGATAAAACTTGCAAATTACTGTAACATTTTCTAAGGCATCTTTCTCGTCTTGTCAACAACAAAGATTCAACAATTTTTCTGGACAATCTGAATTTCCTAGTGTTATTTTCATTCTGTTAATTCTTAATTTTTCTTCAAGCTGCTGAAAACAACTATTTATTTTATGCTTCACCTAATTTGAAGTCAAAACAAATAAATCAAGTTTGCTAAGAGGCCCTCTGTTGTCAGGAAGGAGAAATATAATCTATGTACATCTTTGTCTGAATAATTAATGAAAATAATGATTGATAATCTGGATTTAATCAAAAGTTGTTATGGCGTCTACTAAAAATGAAAAAAAAACTATTTTCTCCTCAAGATTAGGATATTTCTTTGTTGGTAAATAGATCAAATGAAAATATTAAAAATGTCATAATTGACCACAAAAACGATATTTCTTTTGTTTTCATAAAACATAATTGTAGGAATGAAAAGAATTTTTTTTTAAATACTACTAATTGGGAAATAGAATAGCTATAGGGGAGATAGTAAGTGGCCCAATTTTAAAATTGGTCAGACTCACCAGATAATGGTTTCATTTATCTTAATCTCATTGTATATCCTCAGACATTGAAGGTTAAAATGGTAGGATAGTAATAGCTCCCCTAAGTGCTTTAATTGCTACAATGTCATACATAATATTTTGCAGGTTTTTAGTTTGCCTTTCACCCCAATATTCCCCTGGTTAATAATATTCAGACAGCAAGTGTTACTGCTGGATTGTTTTAAGTTTACGTTCTAGCTTCCTGGGAACCACTTTGCCCTATTCCCAGGAGAAGGGCTTGCTATTTCTGTACCTCCAATTCTAGGATCATTACTCTTTAGTCATTAACTGCTAAGTTGGAACCTACCATTGACAAGTAAAAATTACACTTAATTTATACATAAAATTTCCTTCTTGGAACTACAGTTGCTTTGTCTGTAAATGGTGGGTGACCCCTCGATGCTGAATGTGCTGAAAAACACTTGTGAAGTAAGACAGTCATATAATTAGGGTATATAGTGTTAGCAACTTAGACCAGAGACGTAGGAATTATTGTGATGTTTATCTATAAATATTCATACTAAAGGAGGGCAGCAGTAGTGTTGATAATGCAAAATTTGTCTTGAACACTGTAATACATTTGTATTAGAATTTGGTGCCCTATAATATAGTGACCCCATCCCCACCCTGCTTAGGAGAAATGTCATCCTGGAAGTGATGGTTCCTTATCTCTCTAAGGTTGCTCGCCAACAGGATTATGTCTTCTCTGGACACCAAGAAATTTTTTTCCTTTGGCTTCTGAGTAATTGTCTTTTAACTTAGCTTCAGCACGAAAAAAAGAAGCAGAAAGTTGCCTACTTGCATTCCTTTTGCTGAGTGCCTTCCTCATTGTCCACAGAAGTGCTTCCTAAACTTTAGAGTACATAAGACTCACCCAGAGAGCTTGTTAAAACACAGATTCCTGAGCCAGACCCCCCCAGCCATTCTGACTCAGTAGGTCTTGAATGAGGCTGAGAATCTGCATTTCTATTAAGGTCTCAGGTGATGCTGAAGATGCTGGTCTGCAAATCATCCTTTGGCTTGCACTAACTTATAGTAAAATGAATAATGATGAGATGATAAAATTAAGAAAGAAGTGGAATATAGTCCTCTACCTCTGCTCCATTGGAGAAAGTTGAAATATCACCTCAACAAAACTGCAAAATTTTATTTTTTTCATCGTTTTTTCATAAATGATGAGGGATTGTTTCTGCAATTGGTTGATAATGAAAACACAATTCATTTTGAGTGCCTCTAGCCAACTCATGTTTCAGCCAAAATAAGATCTCTTCACAGCCATCATTTAAAGAAAAAGAGGACTATAAACTAGCTGTTTGCACAAAGAAAGATGGTTTAGTCATTATCCAACTCTCAGTTCTCCAATCCTCATTTTTCCTGTACCACAAAGAGCAGGGGAAACAACTTGGGTATCATTTGAACAATTCTGATGTAGAACTAGGCACTGCCAGGGCTCAGAGCTTCAGTCCTGACATTGCCAGCCCCAGCATCTCTCTTCCTGAGCAGTATATATTCCCTGCCTCTTATCCTCCATGGGTATTAGCTAATTAGCTAATGTATACACATATATGCATAAAATACTCGATGTGGGGTGTTGTCATGGAGGAATAGGAGGTCTTAGCCCACTTCGACTTATTTTCTCCTCAGGTCCCAGTTAGTAGAATAGTGAACTAATCACTATTGATACAAATATTTTTGTTTTTGAGACAAGTTTAACAAGTTTAATAAGTCAGACTCTTCTAAACTGTTGAAACATTCAGTTTTAAGACTGAATGTAATCATTATTAGAAACCCAAATATGTCAGTGTAAAATTTGCATTTCTTTTCTAAAGAGAAAATATACTACTCCATAATGAAATATTTGCATACAAATTGACACCTGCTTTACCTTTTCATTCCAAACCAAGTTTAATTAAGCACAAATAGTACTTTTTAAAGCTCCTATTCAATTGGAATTTCTATTATTTTCTGCTTTCAGATGTTATCTGTATACCCTTTGGGGAATTATGTTATTATGTGTTGCATTTTTCAAAAGGTTAAAGCAAGTGTTTTGACTGCATATTTTCGGGAATAGCAAATTAGGTTCTACTCAAGTGTCCATACAGTTGTTCACCTAAAACCGACCACTGAGTTTAATGTTGACAGCAGGTGGCACTAGGTAATGACTTCTTTAATCTTATATGTTCTATTTGTTCTTGCCAAGTCATTTCAGGAAAATAGTAAAAAGTAGGAAAGCAAATTAGAACTTGAAGATACCCTGTAGATGAGAGAGACCACCTGTTGCTTTTAATAAATACCTAAAATAGCATCCAATTCTCTCAAAAAGGATGAGTTTTACCACCTATTTTAGTCTACAGTTCTGTAGCAAATCAAGCTGAGTTTTATGGGCAGAATTGGGGAAGAACCACTGAGATCTCAAAGAATTAATAAGAGATAGTACTACTGTGGGTACGACATGTATACCAGATGTCCATGTTTCAAACCTGTTGCTATGGAGATAATTATTGTCATAATTCATCTTATTAGATTGTTCTTCAGATGAGGCTTTGATAAAACTCTCACAGCTTCTGCCATGAATTGCTTAAAAAGCAATTTTCTGTAGTCTTACATTACCCTACCTCGTCCAATTTAGGAATAGTCAGCAACATGCTGATCATTCTCAAATAGAAAAGAAAAATTTAAACAGCACCTTTTACTATTTTTTTAATTTATTGTTTTCATCTCACATTGTTTTTTCTGGGAAAAAAAAACTTTAGTAACTGTATAACAATTATTTTAAATTAAGATATTTAAAACTATTTTTAAACCTTTTTTGAGCTTAATATTTACCAAGACACTAAAACTGAATATTGGCCTTTGATGTTTCTCATCAACACTTATTTTTCTCACCTGACATAAGAATGACCTAAGATTCTGCCCGAGCACTCTTCTCATGGGTTGATCTCTCTCTCATCACCTATATCCTCTGTGAGGAACACCCATGAATCTACCTTTATGCCTAAACTCTCACAAAAGTCTTATATACCTTTCTCACCTGGGACTCAACTCAGACTGTAGCTGACTTGGGGTAACTTTTTCTCTGACCACCAGATCCTCTGTGTCATCTGGAGTGATTCTTCATTCTAGCAATCCCTGTTCTAGATGGAGTCCGTGAAGGTTTTCTCCTCAGTGGCCCTGCTTTCACTTCCTCCTGCCACCAGCTTCCAGTAAGGGAGGAGCAGTGCAGCAGAAAGAGCCTGAGCTATGGAGTCCAACAAAGTACAGACTTGGGCCTTGGTGACCTCGTTTATAGAATAGAGATAATAATATGTGCCACATAAGATTATTTCAAGGATGAAATGCTGTAGCTAATTAGGATCATCAATCGGCAGTTCATGTACTCTGTTACCCATATTATTACAACACCCACCTTCTGTAATCCCTTCCACACAGATTTATCTGATTATTCTCCCTTCTTCACGACCTTGGTCATATGATGCACTTGCTCAAAAAACTTCCATGGATTTAAATACTGGCCAAATTTAATCCTACCAGGATCCTTGAGATTCTAGTATTTCTATCAGCTTCACTAGCTTTCCAATGTTATCTCATTCTACTAATTTATAATATGTATTTGTTCATATGTAATAGGATCAAGCAGATGCAGCCTCTGGTTTCTGAATACAAAGGTGCATATTCTTCCCTTATGGTGTTGTTTGCACCATTACTCACTTGGGCTCCCCTAATGTCCCTCCCTATTCCCTTATCCTCATCTGTTGATATGGGAGCATTTTGGGATCCCATCCATTAAGAGATGTTGGCTCTCCTAATAATTCTTTCTCCCACAATCTTGTAAGTGTGCTTTCTTCTTTGAACCCCTGTAAATTTGTTTTTCCTTACTATATATTAATATTATTATATCTGTTGAAATTCCAACTCATTGCTGATGAACTATCTGCTCTCAGTCTTCTGAATCCCTCATTCTTCAGTGAGCCTAGTTAAATATAACAGATTTTTATTTCATGTCATAAAAGCTATATATAACTCATGAAAATGTTGATATAAAAGCATATGAACAAAAGGTTTGCTATGACTCTGATGTTAATGCCTTACATTCTTGACCTTTCAGTCTTTCAAAGTTCTGCTTAATAGACTGTCTAATTTACTGAAAGAGAATTTCTATCACATATATGATGTTTTATTTTATAGTTATAAATTGTGGTATGATTCATCTTTCTTTGGAAATAATTGAGATGTGGGAGGTAGGAAAGATATGTATGTTTCTATAGTGAGTTGTTCAGTTTCCCCAGTTCTCAGCCTGCCTTATTATTTTAAGGCGGTCCCATTCTGTCATGGGAAGAAGTGTGCCCAAGTGGTGGTTTCTAAAGCCTCAGAGCAACTGACAAGGCAGGAGACTGCGGCTAGTGGTCTCTAGTCTTCAGTAGCCTTGCCTGCTCCTCCCAGTGTACCTCCAAATATTATTATTTCTACATGTGCTATGACCTAGAGAAGGCTAAGACTCCCTGTCATCTTTGACTATTCCTAAGGTAATACAGAAACTTAGTATACACACATTTCCAGCAAAATGTTGAGCATACCCCAATATAAAATTCAGCATAACCAAAAGTTACTAAATAGCTTCTTAGAGCTATTCCTCAAACTTAGTTAGGTATTTTTAAAATTAATTTTGTTATCAGGTTGGAACTAAAGTGACCCTGTCTGCTAAATTTAAATATAAAATTAAGCGATAATAATAATACAGAATTTGCTTATGAGTATGTATGTAAAATACTGTCCATCAGGTACTTAAACAATATGCAATATATACCATTCGCTAATTAATTGAAAGTTTGTTGTTTGCTGACTTCCAGACTTAAAAAAAAATTTTTGCAAAATGTATAAATAACTCATTTACCACCATAACAATAAAATGAATCCTTTGCTTAGAGAAGATGTGAACGTCTCTGAAGATGGACTCAGCTGTTCCATTGACGTTAGGTCCATCATCTCCTAGCTTAGTGGCCTTGGGCTAAACACTTTTCTTTCCTGGTTTCCTCATGTTTAAAATGAGAATAACAATTCTGTTCACTTCACAGGGTTATAAGAATTCTGTGAATTAAAATATGTAACATAGAATAATAACTCAGTGTTCTGTAAATATTACTCATATAATTGTATGTTGTTTCAATTTGAGACAGATTAAAACCATTTTCTATGTGAGGAATGCTGTTATAAAACACACTTCATAAACACTCTTCTTTTTCCCACAGACCTTAGCAGCAGCATGAATTCTTCACATGAGTAGGCTCCACCTTGGAAATTAGAGGTGTAAGTCATTGAGCACAGACACTGGATTCGTCTTATTTTTCTCTGCAACCTCCAGCACAGGGAATTCCCCAAACACAAGAATTCATGAATTGCCAGCAAGTGAAATTTGAAATGTGAGGTCTTGAGTAGTAAATGTTTTTCTCTTTTTTGTCTATATGCCAGCTCCACAGTTTAGACTCAATTTCTTTTTAATGCTTAAATTCTAGCATATGGGTTGAAAACTAATTTTCCACATCAAATTGATTTAAGTCCTGTATAATATCTGCTATTTTTAAGAGACACAAAATCAGTTTCAGTAGACAGATTAACAGCTAATCACTAGGTAATTGCTACCTCATTTTAAGGGGGCATGCTCACTACATACTTGTGACTTAAAGTACAGTTGTATCTTACAAATGGATTTTTATATCTTTGCACTAGCGATAGCAAACAGTGATATCTTTGAGCTGATGAACAAAGTTACTATTCCTTTTAGCTAAGGCATTAAAAAAGAAGAATCCTGCATATTGCCGCTCAATAATATGTTTTTATGTTGAGTCCAGAGAATAGCCTCAGCTAGTTATGTATTTTCTAATTTACAAAGCACACACAGGTGGTATTAAACAGGAAAATAATTAAAAGAAATCTCTATCTCGTTTTCCTCTGGAGCTTTGATTCCATTATATATATATATATATATATATATATATATATATCAGTTGAGGTTTTGATAATACCTAAATGCATTTACAGATGTCAAACTCAAAGCTGTTTTCAGCATATCCTCTCTCAAGCCATCTCCTCTTCAAGTGTTCTAGTTCAGGTTCTAGCTAGCACAGAAGATATCCTTCCTGGAAAGGTGAGTTCTGTCTCTTTTTTCTCCTCCTTACTGCTTATATACAATCAGCCATAGTGCTGAGCGCATTCTACCTACTAAATAAATTTTGAATTCATCTACTTCCTATTACTACTTCCTATGATTCTTCATTCCCTCCCTAATTACATCATTTAGATTGTGGTAGGCCTCTCTGTCTTCAGCTCTCTTTCCCTCAATCCTTTCTCCAAACTGCAGGCATAGCAAGCATTTAAAACAATGTCAAAAATTTCCCTTGCCCCTAAAATAAACTCAAGCTCCTTGTGTACCTCATCATGTATTACGCCTTCCCCTCCTTCAATCACCTACCTCTACTTATCCCCAACTCTATACTCTACCCTTTCTGAAATGGTCTCCAATTTATTGGTTATTCCCAGTTCTCTGTGCTTTCTGGATTTTCTCACATGTGGTTTCCATGACACACTATTCCCTTTTTTATTGGTGAGCTCCTGCTTCTCCTTTACACCTCAACTTGGGCATCCCTCTGGAAATCCTCAGCTGCTGCACTCTCCCCAAGGTACTTCCAGAGCAGCCAGGGCTTCCCAGCCTAGAATGGGCATCCTGTGTACTATCATTTCTCAAATTATTATCTTTATGACCATTTTAGAAGTCAAGAGACATTGACCAGTCTTACTTAGCCTTTTCTATGTGTAGTATTTTACAAAGTGGCTGGGATATGATGGGTGCCCAGCCAATATTTGTTGAATGAATGAATTCTATAAGTGGCCCTGATAAGTACCCAGAAAGATCCCACTACTGGGGATTTCATAAACATGGGACAGCAGAAAATAGTCATTTTAATGTCTAAGCTATTTTGCTTTTGGTCTAAGCATAAATGGACCTATTTTCAGAGCTAGAATCTTAAAGAATGCCAAATCACCTTTGAAAAAATATTTAAAGCAGCTTTGGTATTTGACATTACTGCTAAAAAGCTGAAAACTCTGGAGCAGTTTAAAACTTTGAACCTCTGATTCCCCTGCCATCTTTCTTTTTAAAAATAATAATAATAATAATAATTGGTGTAGTGGGCTTCTGTTTCTAAGAAACACAGTGAATCCAAGGCTTCATAAATATACTGTGGAACAAAACAAAGTTGTTGACATCTCTAGGTTTAAAAAATTATTGATTCTTGCTTTTCACCTTGTTTGTTTGTTTGTGGGTAGACCAAGCTGATAGTCACTAAGCAGATAAAATTTAGTAATCAAATGATGTGGCTGGTCAAAGGAAAACAACTATTTAATCAGCTTCTTCCTTAACCACAGTTAGGATGTGTGTAGGGCACATTGGGGGATTCTAAAAAAAAAAAAAAAAGGTCCTATAGGCTCTTACTAAGTCAGATATAGCCCTCCAAGGCCAACCTTCGTCATTACATGATACCCTGGAAACCTCTTTGACTAATTTTTAGGTAACTATGGTAGCTTAGCTGCCTGTCTTTCTGCTCCTAACTGGACACGACTATCGGCTACCAGATGATCCACCACGGCCGCTCCCCCTGTGCCTCCACCCCGATCCCATAGAGTCATCTTAAGAAATAGGGTAATTCAAAAACAGATCTAGCCAAAGGAGACACGTAAGCTAAAAACATGTCTAGACGTTACACGGTGACAGGCAAGTGCTTTAGGGAAAGATAAGTGGAGGAAGGGAGCGTAGTCAGTGGGGTCTGGGAATGTGAGGTTTGAGGAAAGACTGAAGGCGGGAAAGACATGAGTCATGCAGACAAGTTTGAGGGAGAGGAGGCGGCGATATTCTAGGCAGAAAGAACCTGCACACAGCTCTGAGGTTGCAGTCAGCCTGTGGTGCTGAAGAAGGGCTCAGAAGTCCTGCACAGCTGGTGGGAAGCTGTGAGAGTGGAGCAGGGCGGAGGCGAGATAGGCCGCCCTTGTAACTGACGCTAGGTCAATCATTAAACATTGTAGTTACGTGAAAAGAGGGCATTTTATTTTCCCCCAACTAGTTTCCTTAAAAAAAAAATCAAGCATTGACTCATATTTCCCATATTTACTGTTACTGCCCACCTAAATTTTGAACCCATCAGATTCCACTGCCGGCCCAGTAAACGTTTCACCCTACTGGCTCACCAGTGCCATCTAGTGGCTAAAGTTTGCAATGATTACATTTTCTGACCACACAGTTGACCACGGGGGAGGGGCAGGGAGAAACAAAGTACCTTTTGCTGGAATAACATTAAATGTGATCATCTTTCTGATACCACTACAGGGAAATGAAGACGTTCGTATATAAATTGAATCTTCGTTTTTTTATGTCACGACTGAATCAGGAAATATAGTGTTCAGCTATAGCAACAGGTTTTATGAAATGTATTTCAAAGTTCCCCAATGGAACTGAAGGAAATTTGAATTTCAGAACATTGAAAACGAAAAAGATAGTACAAGTGAAGTGAAAGTGAAAGATTATAAATGAAGAGATAATGAGGGAGATAATGAACAGAAGTGGGTTGTATAGATGGAACAAAAAGAATAATCAAATATGATAGATTAGATTAACTACTGCCATGTCATTATTAAAAATGGACTAGTCATTGTATGTGGAATTCAATTATGTGATAACCTATTCATGATGCATATTTTGAATTTTAACATTTGTTCTAATTTTCCCTCTTTTAGTATTCTATAATAGTTTTTGGTTGGCATTTATAGAAACATGAATATCATTTATTACAGTACTGTCCAACATAGTAGTTATTTCAATTTAAATGTACATTAATTAAAATGAAATAAAATCCAAAATTTACTTCTCAATTGCACTAGCCACATTTTCCCAGCACCTACCATACTGTACAGTGAAAATATAAAGCATTTCTATCATTGCAGAAAGTTTTATTGGACAGCGCTAGTATGTTATTTCCCCAGTAAAAGTGATTTATTTAATGAAAATGTTTTTGAACACCTATTATATACTAGATACCACTGGAGTTCATTACAATAGATTAAAAAGATAAAGTAAAACATGGCTAGTGTCCTAAAAAGCAACATTGGGGAATTGGGGAGGCTCACAGATATAACCATGTATATTCAATCTGTTTTGAGAAGAGCTATAATATTCATATATTCAGTGACTGAAATATTAGGAAATGGTTATGGGTGAATACATTATTTAAGCAGCATTTTAAGGATAAATAGGAATTTTACCCCTCAAAATAAGAGGACTATCCATAAGCTTCACATATGTGGATTGAACTAACAACAGATCAAAAATATTCAGAAAAATTAACTCTGTGGCTGATGCATAGGAGAGTAACTATGAGCCATGATGGGAATGGTAGGCTAGGACCCTTACAAGAAGGGCCTTTATGTCACACTGAGCAGTTTTCTCCGCTCTTTCGATGTTATCCTGTCAGTACTGGAGAAGCATGAAAGGGTTTTAAGCAGAAAATTGAGGGATTAAATTTTATCTTAGAGGTAACTCTTTTGATATGGCATGAAAATTGGATGAAGGGGGCAGCTGCAGGAGAACAGCACCACTTACTACCCAGCTCCTCAGCTCAGGAAACAAGCATCATCCCTGACACCTTTGTCTTCCTAAATTCCCACATAATTTTGTCTACCTACTCAATTTTCCTTGTGTCCACCAATTTTTTTTTTTTTTTTTTGAGATGGAGTCTCACTCTGTTGCCTAGGCTGAAGTGCAGTGATGCGATCTTGGCTCACTGCAACCTCTGCCTCCCGGGTTCAAGCGATTCTCCTGCCTCAGGCCCCCCAAGTAGCTGGAATTACAGGTGCCTGACACCACATCCTGCTAATTTTTGTATTTTTAATAGAAATGGGGTTTCACCATGTTGGCCAGGATGGTCCACCAATTTTTCTTACCTTTAGTTTAATCACCCAGCCTAAAGCCATCTATGTTTCAGGGTTGAAGCACTGCACTGCGTTAGTCTTCTCCATGGCATTGGTCATCTATTCCACCCACAGAAGGCAAACTGATTTTATATTTAAAATCAATTCAAGTCACTTGTTTAAAACCCTTCAGTGGCTCTCCATGTGGCCTTATAGGCTCTAATCATGGCCTGTCTCACCAGACCACTACTCTATACTTGAAACTTACTCTTCTCCTTCCAGCCCTGCTGAACTCAATGTTCCAAGCTCTTCCTTGCCTCTAACAAAAGACAAGGAAGTTTGTTAAAAGGCCTTTAACTAACTGTTTTCTTTGCCTGGAGCATTTACCGTACCTCACACTGCCAGTTTTAATTACATGTCACTTTCTCCAGGAAGCCTTCCTTGATTCTTCAGTTTTTAGATAAAAACAGCACCCTGTGCTTACTGTTTGAAGTGCTTATCATAACTGTACTCAAGTAATGGTTGGTTTGTTTCACCTCTGCCTCCTCCCTTTGACTAAAAGAGTGACTAGGCAGACTGCTTTTCCTATGCACCATTGATTCTCTCTAAAGCAGGGCCTGGCACGTGTTACATTAACAGGGTCTACCTCTAGCACGTTAGGTAAAAATGCAGCCTAGCACATGGTAGTGCTGGCACAGGACCTAGCAGATGGGCCTAACACATATCAGGTAAGTGCATGAAATAACCAAAGAAGTTGTTCCCCTAATTTAACCAGGACAGAAATAATGCCTGGAGACTCAGATAGGTGGAGGTGAAATCACGGAAGGTTAAGAGGAAGATAAGGATGACTGGAAGATGGCTCTGATGGTTTTAGTTATGGGAACAAGATTGTAGTACCCTTAGCAGTGTTAGGAATTGCAAGGAGAGAAAACAAGCATCATCGTGGAGAATAATGCTGGCCATTGAAGTGTGAGCAGCTTCACTTGAGATTTCTTTGAAATAGCAAAGTAAACAATGCCACTCAGAATTTGGCTATGCCAGCATCAACCCAAGAGAGATATCTGAACCAAAGAAACACATATAGAGTCAGCCCTCAGTATTCATGGGGTTCATGTCGGTGGAATGAACCAATGACAAATCAAAATTATTCAGAAAAAATTATGTTTGTATTGAACACGTACAAACTTTTTCTTGTCATTATTTCCTAAACAATACAGTACAGCAACTATTTATACAGCATTTACATTGGATTAAGCATTATAAATAACATATAGATGTCTTATGGTACAGTCACACCTTGGTTCCAGGACCCTGTGCATACTAAAATCCTTGTCAACTGAAGTCCTGCAGACTGCCCTGCAGAACCTGTGTGTAGGAAAAACCTGCCCTTCTTAGGCTTTTTTTTTTTTTACCAGTATTTTCAATCAGTGTTTAGTTGAAAAAAAAGTCCACATATAAGTAGGCCCGTGCAGTTCAAACCTGTGTTGTTCAAGGATTAACTGTATACAGGAGGATGTGCATAGGTTACATGCAAATACTGCGCCATTTTATATCAGGGACTTGAATATCGGTGAATTTTGGTATCTGCCAGAGATCCTGGAACAAACGCCCCATCGATACCAAGGGATGACTGTATGTGTTCCTAGTATGTAGCTGGAGGTAGAGGGCATGTGTCCAGGCATGACTGCCATATGGCAAGCAAAGTGTGGGATCAGAAACCAACTGTTTACATACATATTGAGGCTCCAATATTTATTTATTTTTCTTATTTTCCACTGCTTCTCCTTCATTGGCATTAATCTGGGCACCACGAGTTTAGTAGCAGTACCTTCTCTCACCACCGTCTGGTCTCTACGCTTTGCCTTTTCTTCCTGACATTGCTGCAATTCTCCTTAGGAGATGCTTTCAAGGACCTCCGTGGCCCACTGGTGGGAGACTGAATAGGGCAGCAGGGCCAGGAGCATGTGCTATTCGTAGGGTGGTGCACAGATGCAGCAGGCAGTGAACTAGCTCCCAGCTTGCTAACCTTTGGGACCAGTGTGGGAATGGGTGGTTATTGGTGCTTCACTACTGGTGACTGCCTTATCTCTTAATTTATTTTCCTGTTGTTTCTATTCCCAAGATATTGAGGGAGGGAGTTCTACCTAGAGGCTGCCCCTACTCTCACTTGAGTTGTAGCTTTGTCAGTGATTAGTTTTATTATTTTGTATTTTTGATTTATGAGGAGTCTTCTCCTATTCATCAGCACCATTCCCAAGCCAAACTGTGACAAATCTGGTTCTTATGTCCTGGGAAAGGGCCTTGCCAACCTCAGCACAGCTCTCCTGCCCTATTTAACAGCCCAGGTGCTTTGGTGGAGCCAGGAGGGCCTGGCTAGGCTCCCAAATGGGGAGGGTGTGGAGTGCCTAGCAAAATGACTCCTCCCCATCCAACCTCCCCCTCCTGTGTTCAGTTTCTCCTCTGGATTCAACATGTAAGAAAGTTTGGAATTTGAGGAAGAAATATAGTTCCTTTGCTTCTCTGTGCTTCTGTTTTCCCATGTGATAAATAAGGATAATAGTCACCTCTAACTCATAGGTACTAACCCATAGGTAGCTGGGAGATAGCAAATGTGTCCAGGAATGTAAAACCCTCCATAAGGGGTTAATGAATACTAATATGATTATATTGCTATTATTAATATGTTTGAAATTATCCAAGAAAACCATTTAACATAAGGAAAAGGTAAGGTATGGATGGTTCTAAGAAGGATACAGAGAATGAGACAAAGAAAGACCCTTCTGAGGCCTGAGGGGTTGGTGGAGGACTGTTGGAAAATGGCTTAAGATGCTAAAGAAAATATTTCCAAAGAGGTGAGAAAAGTCAAAATGTAATGGTACAGACAAGGCCCAGACTGTGTGAGACCTAGATGAGGTTCATTGGAAGTTCATTGGTGAGTAAGGTGGAGACATCTTATGAAAATGGGGCTGGTGAAGGTTGAATTAATGGCCAAACCCTCGACTGAGCAAAGATTACACAAATTGAAAACAGCTGCCTATGTGTTTTAGTGGGGATCTAGAATAAATAAATGAATATATATTTATATATACTCAGAGGGAGAAGAGTATCTTAAACAATTCAAGGTAGTGAAGAGGATATGTGGGAAATAAAAAGGAAGATTACTAAGGAGTGTGGACTCTAGGGTGCAGTCCTGCTGACACCTCCACCAGCTCTGTCACCTTAGACAAGCTTCTTCTTTTGGGGCCTTGGTGTCTTCATCTGTAAAAAGAAAGGAAATGGAATAAGTGATCTTCAGTGATGCTTTCATCTTTGTAATAACTATGTGTTCAAACAATTCATCTTATCTCTGGGTAATTTTTTTTTAATATTATTTCAAGATTTAATTTGTCAACTCACATTCTTCCCCTTCTGGTAACTAAAATGTAATTTAATGAGTTTGTAAATTCCGAAGTGAAATTGATATCAGTAGAATGATAATTATCCTATATTAAATATTATATTATTACGCAAGGAAGATGTTTCTCCCAGGAAATCACACTCACGTATTTACTTAGGTACTTAGTGTTTTACATCCTCATTTATTTATGAAGTTATTTATAAAGCATATATTCACTTATTTATTTAATTTAAGCAACTTCAATTTAAGCAACTTCATGTGACAAACACATCACTAAGTACAAGTAATTCAGAGTGAGTAGACCTAAACGAGATCCCTAGTGAAGATTGATATATGAATGTATAAGTGGCAATGTTGTATGAAAAGCACAACAGTGGGTGTGTCTAGCGAAGGGACTAATATTCTTTCATATGGGACCAAGATGTCACTTTTAACGCAATATAGATAGACCTCATTATTTCACTATTATTTTGTATTTCATTGTATTTTAGTTATACATCTGTTATTTTTGAAATTACTTTTAATGTTCTTGCTCAATAATTGAGATTTTGAATATAATATGACAATAAGATCAAACTGGTATATTTTTGACTGCTATCATTGCTTTTAGTTGAAGAAGTAAAAAGTTATATCTTTTTACTCTTTGTTTATTTTTAACATTTTTAGCTAATAGTTTTAATGTGCCTTTTGCTTTGTTGGAAGTCATTTTATTGTATAAAATCCTAAAATATTATAAATATTTTATTGATATTCTTGATGATTAAGCAAATCTAAATGACTTTTATAAAAAGTCTACACAGCAGTTCAAAAAGAAATTACAATTCTCTAAATATTTTGTAGATACCAATATGAAACCTGATGGGGTTTTGTCTATGTTCATGCCACTAACATTCAGTAAACAATATACATTTAAAGAAATGAAAGAGGTCATGCATGGTGGCTTACTTCTGTAATCCCAGTGCTTTGTGAGAAGCTCAAGACCAGCCTGGAAACATAAGGAGATCCTGTCTCTACATAGAACTAAAAAAAAAAAAAAAAAAAAAAAAAAAAAAAAAAAAAAAAAAAAAAATCAGCCAGATATGGCAACACATGCCTGTAGTCCCAGTTACTCAAGAGGCTAAGGAGGGAGGATGGCTTGAGCCCAGGAGTTTGAGGCTACACAGAAGCTAGGATCATGCCAGTGCACTCCAGCCCGGGCAAAGAGATCTCATCTCTAAAAGCAGAAAAAAAAAGAAAAAAGAAGCTCTGCAGTTAGAGAGATACCTCTGACAGTTGTTTATTGCCAATATATTTTTAAACACTACTGACATTCAAGTCCCTTTGTTTAAAATTGCAGCACCTTATGAAATATGCCCTGAAGATTATCTGATGTCGATGGTGTGGAAAAGAACTCCAGCAGGCGACTTGGCATTCAATCAATGTCCCCTGAATGCCACAGGTACAGTAGGATGACCCACCCAAACCCTAACGATAATCCCCATCCAAGAACAGCATGTGGTGTTGGTTTATGAAGTCATGCTTTTGTCTTATATCGATAAATAAGTCTGTCCAATAAGCAAGTAATGAAACAATTTTCGTAAAGTGCCTCATAAATGAAGCCAATGAAGAGATGTAGAAAATATTGCTGGTGTAATGGTTTCTCAGTGTGACTAATATGCATTATAAAAATAATTAAAATAACAATTTCATGTGCATGTTTTTAAACAAAAAAAACATACAAACTTAATGTTTAGCCTGATTCCCAACTATGTGTGATGCCTTCAAGCATCTCTATGATAAAGCTTTTCTCTGTTCTTTGTGACACGCAGGCACCACTAGCAGACGCTGCTCTCTCAGTCTTCATGGAGTGGCCTTCTGGGAACAGCCAAGCTTTGCAAGATGCATATCAAATGAGTACAGACACTTGCAGCATTCAGTAGGTGCAAAGCCAGCTTTACTACTTGCTCTGTTTATTTTTTGCTAATGATCACTGTGTGAGAATTTAACCTTCTGGTGTACAATCAGATCAGTAAAATCTCTAAAAAAGAAATGCCTGAAGGAGAAAGCGATGTGATAGAAAGCTAATTTTTATAAGTTGGTACCAAATTGTTTTGTTCCTAGGACTTGAGTTTTTATGAATCCTGCTATTTAAATGAAAGAATCCCTTGTCTAGTGGGGGAAAGACCTGAGGAAAATCTGTTATTCAGTTTTACCTATAAAAGTTGAACTGGTGCATTGTGGTTGGCTTAAGTCTGTGTTCAAAAAAGACTTATTTCAAAATATCATACATTTTAAAATTAAATTCTTTAACCTTTCAGTAGTTGGACAATGATAAAGCTGTGTCACTTAGCTATCAAATTTCTCACTGCAACTTGAGATTAAGACATTAAAATAAATGACAGTGTTATTGCACCAGAGAAACTTAATTATTCCCAAAAGATTACATGGGCCAAATTTTCCAAAAATAGCTCTTCTTTTCCCAGACATCATTTACTTATTCACACAGTATGATGCATGAATATTTTGAGCACAGTTACATTTTGCTTGGTATTTTACAAGTACAAGTCATTGTCATTACTGCAGACTGCTGTCATTTCGTCCTGACAGTCAAGAGGGCCTCCATACATGAATAAACACTGTGGGGTGTAGAACAAAATATGAACATGAGCCAAGTGGAAAGCTGAATTTTGGCAGGAGTGATGTTTACTTAACTGCCTTTATGTTTTGTTGTGCTTATGTTTTCTTTTACTGTTCTTACTGTCACTCAAAAATATACATAATTTTTTAAAAAATCCTAAAGAATATTCTTGCTTGTGGATGGAGAAATAGCTTCTACAATAACAACCCCATCAACTAATAGAATTAGTATTTGTTTCATTATCAGAAAAACAAGCACATTTTTAAAAATCTGAATGCCAAATTCTGCACAGCATGTTTATATACTAAATTAGAAATTAAATTTGTCATTTGTAAACTAGCCAGAACATTATTTCTCTCATTTTATGTACTTATACATATCTCCATACAGTTGACCCTTGAATAATGCGGCAGTGAGGGGCACCAACCCCCAGGGCAGTTGAAAATTGACATGTAACTTTTGACTCCCCCCAAATTTAATAATGGCCTGTTCTTGACCAGTAAGTAAGGCTCACTGATAACATAAACAGTTTGTTAACACGTATTTCATATGTTACATATATTATATATTTTTACAATAAAGCAAGCTAGAGAAAAGAAAATGTTATAAAGAAAATCATAAATCAGATAAATCATATTTATTTGAATAGTGGAAGTGGATCATCATAAAGGTCTTATCCTCATTATTTTTAAGCCGAGAAGGGGAAAGAGAAGGGGTTGGTTTTGCTGTCTCAGGAGTGGCAGAGGCAGGAGAAAATCTGCATAAAAGTGGGCTGCACAGTTCAAACCTGTATTGTTCAAGGGCCATTGCTGCAGATATGTGAATAACAGTAATTGATGACTATTTGGCTACATACAGCCTTATTTTTGTTGTAAATATATACTTAAAACATAGAAAAATGCATAGTTTTTCTATATTTATCCTGCAAACATGAAGTTTTATACTTATATATAATATGTATGAATATAAATTTAAAAATAGAAATATAGAAAGGTTTTATATTTATATATTATATGCAGATATATAAATATAAATATATACATATATTTTTATAGCCATTTTTGTGTCTATTTAGAGACATATATATATACAAAGAAGGAATGGAACATATAGCTTAGCTTCATAATATAAAATGTAAGAATATGAAATATAAACTTCTTTTATTAATAGCTTTCAATAACTCAGACCATTATATTTCAAAATTAATCATAAGTAAAAACTTATGAATTAAATTTTAATGGATTTTATTCTTTTCTAATTTTAGTCATTAGACTTTGTTTACTTTAATTATATCCATATTCAGTTCTTGTTTAGTCATGGTGATGAATGGGAATAATTTCATGGATTAAGTAAATAATAGAGCAATCTTTACAAATTTGTAAGAATGAATAGTATCACTTTTGTTGCAGAAAATTTTCACTTTCCAAATGTACTGTTTTGTACCGCAATATTTAAATGAGTTTTCATTCTTGAGTGCAGGACATCTGATATGGAGAGAGATAGACACATTCTGTGAAATAGAAGAAATGAAATCTCAAAGTGTGAATCCTGTTGAAATCATTCAGTTAATAATTGACAGCTGACATGAATAAGCCCTTGTTGACTTGAGTACAATTTTCAGGTGCATAATCTTGTATAGTAAAAAGCTGCCTCTGTTTATTCAACCCCTACACAGTACCAGGCACTTGGATGGAAACTTTTATATTAACCCCACTCCTCACAAGAACCTGCAAGGTGGGTCTTCCTGCCTTCCTGCCACAGTTTACATTAAAAAAAAAAAAAAATCCTGAATATCTGTAAGGGAACAATCCACTTCAGTGAAGTAAAGAGTGAAAGTTACTCCCTAGGCACAATTGTTCCAAAACTTAATCTCTTTTCTTTAGGCCATTCAACTTTCTGAACTTTTGATATGAAATCATGTCCTAGACTGTAGTGTTGGGAGCAGTATTTTCTGGTTAAGTGTTTTTAGGAAAAGTCATATTATCACATTCAAGCCTTAGCTTGATGTTTACAAAATGGAATTGGTTCCATCATCTTAGCATGTGTAGAAGTTTTGGAATGGAACAAATGAGATATGTGAAATGATTATACATTGTGAAAGAATTGTGTAATTAATATTTATTAATTGTGAATTAATATTTCTGGGTACAGAAAATTGATTTTGAGTTTAAGGAGTTGTTACAATAAGAATAAATTTTTAGAAATCAACATATTGTTAATTTGAGCTGTACTGGTAGAGAAGTATAGATAAATTAGATATGGGTAGATCGTTGGATAGGTAGGTAGGTAGATAGATACATAGGTAGGTAGATAGATGATAGATGGATGGATAGAGATATGATAGATGTATAATATATTTTGGCATATTAATTATGCTTAAATATGTGTATAAAATATACACACACATTTATGCATGCATATATACACAAATCTAGGGCTTGCCTAAAGAGTATGATCTTTTTACATGTTCGGTGAAGAATAAGATGAATGAATCTATGCCTTAAATAATGCTTCCCTCACACATTAGCCATCAACCTCATCATTCATACTCTACATAGTCAATTGGAAACAGAAATGAGATCAACGTTTCTGCATAGTCATACTCCTTCTGTTGCTTTGCTAAGTCATGCTTTGTCTGAGTAGCAAAGCTAGATAGTATTTGTAATATAGAACATTTGAGACTTCCTCAAATTCTTAATTTGGAGACTGTGCATTTTTCTCCTCTAGTAGCTTATCATTTCGACATTTAATCCTTGAGAGATTTCATTTCCTTACCCCTCTAAATTCTAAAAGTTCATTAATTAATAATTAATTATAATCTACTGTAGAAAAGTATTTAAAATGGGTAATTTCCAAATATTTGAAACATTACAATATATGTACGTACCTACTTCATAAATATATAGCAATCAACTAAGTTTGAAATGAAATTTTGTCATCAATAAATATTAGTTGTGTATTTTCTATGAACCCTCAATTATAAAGCAATTGAGGTAAACAAAAGGGCCATTAATAAGTTTATGATATAAAATCACTAATTTGTCATGTTGCACATTTAGTTTGAGTTATTTGAAGGCAATAATCTTTTTTTTTCTTTTTTTTGTAAATCTTCATTGCTATAGTTCCTAACACAATACTAAGTATATACTATTAATAAATATTTCATAGATTTTTGTGTAAAGCATGACTTTGCTACTTTTCTTATCAGTAGAAGGATACTGGTAGCTGGAGAGTTCTGAGAAGATGTTACACCAGACTTGATGTTTATGCACATTAACCGCATGAAAGTAACGAGTGTTAGCCTTCATGTGCAATTTCTCTAGACCCCAAACACCTAGAAATGTGTAGTGATTGGTGATATCACTTTATGAAATTATTTGGACATTGCATAGTAATTTCAATATGCTAATACTTATGAAGTTTATTTTGAAGCCTTATATGATACAAAATTAAACACGATTATACCAATGTTGTTGGTTTTTTAAAAACAAGGCACAAATACACATCCCAATTAAATAGAGCATAGGAACAAATTGCTAAATGTAGTGAGATTCTTGGAAATTTTATATTTTTTATATGTTAATGTTTCACTTAATACTCTGGAGTGTTTTTTGAATTGTATACCAGACAAAGTAAACACAATTGCAGAATTCTTGAAAAATAGGCGCAGGAGTCAGATAATATCATTTTTTATTATTTATAAAGCTATTTAAAAAACATGACTAAATATTGTAGCCCAGTGGACCACCCTACATGTGGACAAATAGAATTATTTTGTCTTTGGTGTATGCAGACAATCCCAGGCAACATGATCTCTCTCTCTCTTTTCCTCTCCTCTTTCTTTTACATACGTATAAACACACACCTGGAGAGACAAGCTGTATGGAACTGGCAGAATGTATTTCCCTGTAGGTAGACAAATCTAAAGCAAAGGGGATTGATCCAAGCATATCAATGCTTTTTCTTAAATTTGCTGGACAGATATATCACTCCTCCTTCTCTGGAGATGAGTGAGTGATGAAGACGGAGAAAGGCTGAAAATACTACTCTAATGGAAACTCTTCCACAGGGAAATATGAAGAGTTACGCATAAATGTTCCCTTTTAAAAAATTCTTCCTTAAAACTCTGTTTCTGTGTTTCAAATCTTCATTAAACTAACAAACACAAATGTTAGAGTGATAATTTATTTAGTTATCTTTACCTAACATCTCTTACAGATGTCAAAGAGTTTGAATCCCATTAAAGGACTTTATTTCTCCTATTTTCCTCTACTTTTATGGGTAATTTATTAGAACAGACAGCTGGAGGTACAGAGAGACAGAGACAGACAGAGAAACTGAGACAAAGAGAGAGAAAGAGACAGAAAGTAGGAGAATATTTGCTTTCCCTTTTTCTCAGTACTTTCTCTCAAGTTAATGCAACAAAGCTCCTCCTCACATATCACACTTTGTTGGTCCCATCTCACTGCACAAATGCTCAGCACATTGCCTAAAAGACGGTAACACATTTTATTACTGCAGCTTATTTTGGTGAATAAAACAAAACAATTCCATCACAGGTCTTGTTTACAAAAATATGTACTGAGCTAAAAAGTATGCTAGTCTTATTGTTTCTTTAATGAGCAATTAAGAAACCAGTAAACGACTGCCAAGGTTCAGCTGGTCATAGGAACTAGCAGATGATTTTAATTTTCAAGTATTCACCAATTCAGTAGGGGTGAGTCAGCCTGCTCTGCAAGTTCTGCAAGTTCTATGTAATACAATAAAGCTGGAATGTGGCAAGCCATGGAAAGGCCAGGAGGACCTAAATCAGTAAATCAGTAGTTCTTAATCCTGGCAACATTATCATCATGTGGAAGTTTTTGTTTGTTTTTTTTTTTTTTTTTTTTGAAACACGGTTTCACTCTTGTTGCCCAGACTGAAGTGCAATGGTGCGATCTTGGCTCACCGCAACCCCCACCTCGCAGGTTCAAGCAATTCTCCTGCCTCAGCCTCCTGAGTAGCTGCAATTACACGCATGCGCTACCACGCCCCTGCTAATTTCCCGTATTTTTAGTAGAGTTGGGGTTTCTCCATGTTGGTCAGGCTGTTCTCAAACTCCGAACCTAAGGTGATCCGCCTGCCTCAGCCTCCCAAAGTGCTGGGGCTACAGACATGAGCCACTGCGCCCTGCACATGGAAGTTCTTATCCGTGAATCAATAAGGAAGTCACTCAAGACCAAGTAAACAGGATTGTTACCAGGCTATAATACATATTCAGTAACTGTGAGTTATTATTATTGATTATAACATTGATTTGGTATCTGTATATATGTATTTCTAATGACAGGGTCCTCACATAGGCTTCAGTAAGTGAGCTATTATTATTTTAACCGCAGTTGTTTCGCATTTCTTACTCTAACATCTACAAAATCTGAGTCTACTTTGTTTTCCTTTTTGTCTGTCATATCTCCTAGTGTCTTTTCATATCCAGTAATAGTTGGTTGACTGTCAGACATTGCATAAAATAAACATAGCGTCTTCAATCATACGAGCTAATGTATCCCAGGAAGTAAATCCTGTGGACAACTTCTGTTCTTACTACTCAGGACACAGCATTTGACTGCCTTTTTATTCTTGTCGCCACGCTCCAAAATGTGGTGAGTCCTCGCTTACAGAACTCAAACGATCATTGCCGAACCCAACAATACCAAGGAAAAGTTAAGGAGCATTGCTTTCTCTAAAATGGGCAGAAGTCTTTTTTATTTTATTCAGAACCACATGTTAGAGTTTTGAGATCTGAGTTCAGCTCCACAGTCATGGAGCTTTTAACTTGTGGCCCTGAATAAAATGATGGGTTCGCTGTGTTTTCAGCAAATAATAACAGCTCACACTTATTGAAGCCTATGGGAAACAAACGAACTTGGAAGGAAGTGTTGTTTAAATCTTTATTTTCTAAGCAATTCATATTTCAGAGTTTGCAACATATTTCACAAATTCCTAATGAGTTTTCCATTATGCCTGTAAAAAAGCTTTCAATTACAATAACTTTATGTATTGTAAGTGTAGAACAGGGCTGGTGAAACTGTTTCTGTGAGAACAAGATAGTAAATATTTCAGACTTTACATGCCATATGGCTTCTGTTGCAACTATTCAACTCTGCTTTGTAGTACAAGAGCACAGCTGCAGACAGTAAATAAACAAATGGGCATGGCTGTGCTTCAGCAAAACTTTATATAAAAACAGGCAATGTGTTGGAGTTGGCCTGCGGGCTGTAGTTTACTGACTCCTAGTGTAGAATACACTTTGTTTTTAAGATCGAAACACTTTTGGGGTTCTCCCAAGAATGAACACTGTCTATTTTGTATTTTTTTTCCTCTATTTTCTTTAGCGTTTTAACCACTGTTGTTTTGCATTTCTTACTCTGACATCCACATAATCTGAGTCTACTTTGCTTTGCTTTTTGTTTGTCATATCTCCTGGTCTCTTTTCATATTCAGTAATGTTTGATTGAATGTCAGACATTGCATAAAATATAGTATCTTCAAATCATACTAGCTAATATATCCCAGAAAGTATCCTTCCTTTCCTTAGCTATTCAAATACGTGAGGAATTGATACTTCAATCAGAAATTCATCTGGGTCAGGGGTGTTTTGCACTTTTAATAAAACTATACCTGCTTAGGCTGCCTTTATCCATTGTTTCTAGAGCCTACATGTGCCCAACCTATCAGCCCTGAGAGACCCAGGGGGATTCAGCTCCGCCTTCAGAAATTTCTAGTTCCGTGTTCCAGCTTTCTGCCCAAGCAACTTCAAATCTGTCAGCCGTCTTGAGGGCAAGACCAACTGGGTGCTTAACACTGGACTCTTCCCTCAGTTCCCAATGCTCTTAAAGGAAAGGGGAAAATTGCAATTCTGCGTTTAAGAAGTTTTTATTCTATCTCTTCTGCTCCCTACAGAGGTCAAAAGCTCAGCAAACACCTCATGAGAAAAAAATCTCAGCAGGATTTTTAGGGTCCCTCAAATTTTCACTACATTTCTCCATCTCTGGGCAACCAAATTATGTTGATTTATCTTTCTACCCCAGAGGTTCTCTGCCTGGGCCATGTTTGACCCTCAATTCTTACCCAGAATTAACAAACTTTTCCGGAAGAAAAATAGATAAAATGCTTGGCTTGCCTCAGAAAGGATCCCATTTTTGTAATTTATATGCGTTTTTCTAGTTGTAATGACAAAATTATTGATCTTATATAAGTGAGATATTATCCCACACCAGTAAATTTAACTTGTATTATAAAAAAGAAAATAATCTTAAGGCACATATGATTGTGTTCCCTTGGGAATTTTGAGGAAGCCTACTATATATATGTGTGTGTGTGTGTATATATGTGTATATATATATATATATGAAATATCTCTAATAGACATACTATTTTTTTCTATTTGTAATCTCATAATTTATTACTGACTGTATCAATAAAAGCCAAGGTAATTTTTAAGCTTCTCCTAAAGTATGCATTTAGTGTGACTTGACGGATAAATATTAGTCAGTTTTAGACATTGAAACTTGTTGAAGTGAAACTTATTTATAGGATAATTTAGTTGAATATAATTGTATAGAGAAATATATTCAGACTAATGCCAAAGGAAAAAAGAAAAACTACAAAAGAAAGTATACTCGGTTATTCAATCATTTATCTGTCCATTCATCTACCCATTAATTCATTATACATATAATCATTGACCTTTATGTGCCAAGTAGAGTTCAAGGACCTGGGGAAGCAACTTGAATATAATACACAATAAATTCAATATAAATAGACAGGAGACGATACAAAAATAATTACAATTTTTTATGTTAAAAGAAATTAACAAGGTTCCAACATACAGAATAATATTTGGGAACTACTTCAGATTTAAAAAATAACAGTGAAGTCTCTAAGAAGAAATAAGATGTAAAACGGTGACCTGAAAGATAAGATGGATGTCATGAAATGGACACGTAAAGGGTGGATAGAATTACTATGTCGGGAAATGACAGCACATTCCATGTAGTGAAAATAAAATGGAAATACCTTGAGGTCTTTAAGAAGGTGAAAAGCTCTACTGGCCAGAGGGAGTAAGCAAGAAGAGAGTGTAATGAGATGAGGCTGGAGAGCTGAGTAGGAAAAAAAGAAAAAATTGTGCTGTGCTTTAAGGCCTTTGCTAGGAGTTTGGATTTAATACCAAGTACAATAGGAATGCATTGAGAAGAGGAATGGGGTGATTAAATCGAATTAAAGAGGGTCATATGAGGTTTCTGTGGAGGATAGACCATAGGGTGGCAGGAGTGGAAGCTGTGAAGCCTGCTGCTGTAATCCAGACAAGAGAAGATGGTATCCTTTATTAAGGTTGGTAATCACATTTGGCTGGTTGTAATGTCATTTTTCTGAGGCAGGGAAGGCAAGACCATGAGGAATAATTTGGGACAGATGAGGTTGGGGGTTATCAAAGGTTGCTTCTATTAAATCTGGAGAATATAATTGAATATGGGAGTCGGAAGCCCAGATTCTAATTTCTGGACAGGAAATAATTTTGAAAGTCATCAACACAAAGAACAGGAGATTAGGAAGAAGAAAAAAAAAAAAAGTTGTGTATTCTTCCCTTTCTAAATTTTGATAATGAATGAGAGCAGAAGAATAGAGTAGTAGTTATGAGGATATGCAAGGCTAAAAAGGGGTTTTGTATCATTTTAAGTGAGAAATATTATAGCATTTTTATATGTTAAAATAAATCATCCTGTAAAAATTTAGAAGAGAAACATGAAAATTCAAGAAAATCCAAGAAGGCAAAAAGAAATGTTACCCATAGCAAAAGTCAAAAAATTGGCTTTGGTAGAAAAAAAGATGCTTTCTCCATTATAACCAGAGGAAAGCAGATGGGAAAGATGAATACAGTGAAAAGAGCTTAGTGGGTTTGTGTGGGAGAGATTATGGGGTTTTCATCTGATGGATTCTTTTTTCTCCATTTAGGATGAGGCAGGATCATTAGCTAAGAGTGAGGATTCAGAAGGAAATGTGTGTCTTTTTCAAGAGAGATGGAAAGGTGTAAAACAGTAATTTCCAGAAAGTTGAAAATAAGCCTATTAAAGAAATATAATAGGATTAGCAGTCTGCATTGCATACAATCTAAAGTCTGAAATACAGAATTTAGAGTATAGCTATCAGCTTAATAATGATTTTTCTTCAACAAAGTTGAACTACTTCGATGCAGGTGCAGGGAAGGTATTTGTTAAAGCCTTGCTATTCAGAATGTTTTCTGAGAACCAAAGATATTGGCAGCACCTGAGAGCTTGTTAGAAATGCAGCATCTCATACTCTGCAGTACTTTAACAGAATTGGAACTTTGAAAAGTGGTCTTTGTGATTCACTGAACATTAAAGTTTGAGAAGCACTGTGGTAGATTTTATTCAGCATTGATGTTTTGATGAATGAATGCACTGGCATTAGAGAGAGGCAAATAAGTAAAATGACTATTAATTAGTTAGCATCATATCATCACAAGACATATCATATTAGGTGATGTCTGATTTTCCTCTTCTGGGCATATGGGCGGATTGTACTTCCTCACCCCCTTGATGTTATGTACCTGTGTGGCTAGTTCTGGTCCATTAGTTGTGCATGGAGGTGACCATTGCCATGTCAGGCCTGAGAGTGTCATTCATTGCCAGTGTAAGTTCTTTTATACTCCATCATCTCAAGCCCTTGAAGGACTATGATAAACAGCGCCTTCCTGATTATGTGGGTTGCATATGTAGTGTGAGAAATATTCCTTTGTGGCTTTCAGGTACTGAGATTTTGAAGTAGTTAGCATAGCATAGTCTATCCTACTCTGACTGATACATAATCCCTAGAACTGGAAAGTCAAGTAATGGAAACAGAATTGGGACAGCATTAAGAGAAACATCGTGTTACTTAGTGCTCTGCTTCTGATTGGGGAGATTTCTAAAAGCTTGAGCACCAGTCCACGGCCACTATACTGTTTTGAGCTCATAGAGCATGCTCTAGTTCCATCTGCTGGCTCAAAATATTTATGAGAGCATCTAGATTTGTTTGATCTTTAGAAAATAAGTCTCGCCTACATATGCCCTTTGCCCAGGATTGTGGTTTTGTCAAATTCTAGCCAAAAACTCTGAAAACTATTCATTGTTTATATTGGATAGCCAAATTTACTATGCTCTTATTCTTATTTTGGAAATTTCAGGTTTTACAGGAAAATATGCACAGTATATACCTGACTCAGTTTTCTCCATGGCTCAGTTTGTTTCTGTAACAATAATTTGCAATTCTCAAATTCATGCCATCAATCTCTCACATCAGAGATTCCTCAGACAAGAAACTGGGATATCCAAAGCCACTTTGGCCAAATTCTGTTCAAACCACAATTTTGAGTTCTATGTGATACATATGTAATTTATGCAGGGCAATTGTGGATCAAATCTGCCCTATCATATTGTCTCCAGACAATGATTTTATTTTTGGACCTGATCTTCTCACTTTAGGGCAACTGAGATGAACACAAGCCCTTCATATCAAACATAGGGAAAATTAAGAAATACTCATTTACCAGAACTAAGAGTATGTCTTCTTTTTCATAAGAATAATCTCTATATTTCCTGGAGATTTCAGGTAGATATGTAAATAATCGAATACTATTGTTCAATGAGTGACTTTGGTCTTAGGAAATGACAGAATTGTGAACTAAATTAAAAGATGTATACTTAGTTTGTTGCTTTATGGAAAAAGCTTCATGTATAATTATCTTTTAATTGAAGCCACTTGGAACTGTGAAAGCCTTTAATATACCTTACAGATGGACTGTAGGAGTTGATGCTGAAAATAATATATAAATATATGATGTTTAAAGTGTGTCATTTGCACAGAACAACTATGATAAACCTTTTTTTAAGAATCACACAATAGAGGCAACTGTGGCTGGCAGTGGGAGGCTTGAAATGAAAAGAATAAGGTTATTTCAGAAACACACCTACTCTTAAACCATGACCTTCACCATATCTCTCTATATAAAGAACAAGGAAGCTTTATCCATAACTCTGAAGAGCAACTATTTTTAGACTCATTTTTCCCCCTTTCACTATTGATCTTCCCAACAGTAGTAAATATGAATGACACAGAAACTTTTAAGACTTGTCTTTTGGAGTAATGATGCTCAATGTGTTGCAATGTGAGCAAACATAATCACTGATAATTATAATCTTACAAGGAAGAATGAAAATTATAAATCCTTTCTGAATTATTTCCATGATTAATTATAATAATCAAAACATGCTACCCAAGGGAAATGGAGTCCTTAAGGTAACCTTAGGCTTTATTCAATTTCCACTTGAGTAAAACTACCTACAAAATCTTCTGTAGGTATTGGTAAATGGCCTTAGACATGTTTACACATTATATTCCAAAATAACAATTACTACTCAGATAATTGTCAATACCTCAATAGTCCAGTGAGTTGCTTCATGTCTTTTGTTTCTATTTCTTCTTCATATGAAAAAGATTGAACTTCTCCTTAACACAAATGTAGTTGATAATGATTTTTAAATATTCAGAATATATTAAACATATGAACACATGTAAATATTGTAGAAAGAAGTATTTTGACAATTTTTAATAAAAGCACTGTATAAAACGTGAGTGAAGCATATAGCAGTAGTTAAGCACATTGAGTAAGGATCAGAATGCTTGGGCTTAAATCTCCATAGTCACTACTTAGGCGCTCTGCAATCCTAGAAAATGCGGTTAACCTTACTAAGTCTCCACTCTGTCATCTGTAAATGTGAATCACTATGGCAACTCCAAGGATTGTTTTAAAGCTCAAGTGAGGTTCCCCTTATAAAACATGTAGTCTCATGTTTGCGATATAATCAGAATGATATATTATTGTTGTTATTTTCTTTCTTTCTTTTCTTTTTTTTTTTTTTATTTTTTTTTTTTTGGAGATGGAGTCTGGCTCTGTTGCCCGGTTGGAGTGCAATGGCAAAATCCTGGCTCACTGCCACCTCTGCCTCCCGGGTTCAAGTGACTGTCCTGCTTCAGCCTTCCGAGTAGCTAGGATTGCAGGCGCCTGCCACCACACCCAGCTAATTTTTGTATTTTTAGTAGAGACAGAGTTTCACCATGTCGGCCAAAATGGTCTTGATCTTTTGACCTTGTGATCCACCTGCCTCAGCTTCCCAAAGTGTTGGAATTACACGCGTGAGCCACCGTGCCCCAACTGTTACTATTTTCTAAAGGTAGCAAGCATATAACTGTAGATGTCGAACATTTCTGAATTCATTTACCTACTTATATTAATTCGATATGTTTTACAAGGCAATTCTGTCAGGACATGTAAAAGTTCTCCAATTATTACATATTTATTTGTTTTGAATAATCATGAATTACTGTTTTTACCTTGTCAATATTTGTGGATTATAGTTCCAGAAAGTAAAATAAAATCCTCCTGTAGTTTTAGTTCAATTCAGCAAGCCCTTTGAACAGGTACTTTTGTGTGTTACACAGTGTTCTAGAGATTATAGGGGAAACAAAGATGGATAAGAAACTACAGGCCCTTTAGGAGTTTATGGTCTTGTGGAATAGGTAAGATAACAACACAAACACTATAGTAATATAAGATAGAGCAAGAGTACTTCTTTGAGCCTGAAAATAGAGATCATATGATTGCAGTTATCTGAAAAGAATTCATGAAGGAGAAAAGAGAGAGAACAATTTAAGGAGAGGATTTGGGGAGAGCATTTAAAGTAATATAATAGCATGAGTCAGGGAGCAAAGAGAATCCATGATTATTGCAGGGAGAAGTGGTGAGAAGTTTTAGATGGTTGTTATTAGGGTACCTGTAGTAGCCATAATAAAACAGTGGGGTGAACCAAACTGACTATTATAGATCATAATGACTTCTGCATAAACTAGCAAGTATATGTTTTCAAATATTGACTTACAGCTTCTCTCAAAAGAAAAGCTGGGAAACCTTAGGTATTGGAAATTAACACAAGGGAATATCAAAGCCAGAACTATAGGAAAAAGCTGTTGGAGTGTTAGATCACACATAGGTGGTAGAAGCTGAGATCCTAAAGCCCTCATAAGGATGCTGAGAACACCTCTGACACAAGCAGTGATGCCCTTCCAGGCCTCTAGCAATGGCCTGGCACTATCCTGCTGCTCTAGCCTCATGGAGTGGAAAAACTCTGTGCACTCTCAGGCCTGCAATGTATCTAAGAAATTTATAATTCATACAGAGTTTCTGGGAGAAGAAGAAAGAAATTGCCTTTCAGAAATGGAAACTCCTAGTCTAAAACATGAACAGATGGAATTAACATGAAAATTTGCATAAAATGATTCAGGACCAATGAACTGCCTGAAGGCTCCACCCCCAGAGAAATGTGCTCAAAAGCATCTCTAACAACTGTTTCACAAACCAGGCACTTGGTACTCCAAAAAGATAAATATATCCCACTGAATATGTTTATAATATTCATAAATATGAAGCAAAACATTATGAGGAAGAATCGGAAAGTGCAATAAATCAGGACACAGCAACACAAGAAATTTTTCAGATAGAAACATTTTAAAAACTATATTGCTTAAAATCATTAACATATGAAAGAACAGAAATCACAGTTAAAGAATATGAAAAACTTTAAACAGAACTTCTATAAGTAAAAAATATTATCATTGCAGTTAATGAATAGGATAAATAGCCAATTAGATTCAGTTGAAGAAAGAATTAACATTCTGGAAGTGAAGTATTGAAGACCTATACCTTGATCCATCTCACATCCTTAGGAAAAGGATGGAGATGAGAAACATGACATAGCTAGTATTTAGAGAAATTGGATCTTGAATTTGGGAGAAGAGGAAACAGTCACTGAATGGCCACTCTTAACCTCTATTTTTATATTAACCCATCATATTTTCTCCTTTTTGTGGATAAATCAAATGATCCTAGGAGAGAGTTAAATAATTTTTTCTATGGCAGCAGAACCACAATTTAAATCTAGGTTTTATGACTACAACTGCTATTTAAACATGACATACTAGCAAGATTTCCAGAAAGCATACTTCGTAGGTAATTGGAAATTTTAATTTATAACTTAAAAAGTTGTAGGGTTCAAACCAAATTTTGTACTTCTAGTATTGATTTTGAAGTGAACCAGGGAGAAGACAGTAGTTGAAAGGAAGTAGAATTGAGAAGTTGATATTTAAATAAGATATATGATATCAGGCCATTTTCTGTTTGAGAGATAGAGAAACATTGAAGAGGGGATTGGATGGGATTCAAAATCTTAGAAATAACTACAGAATTAAACCATAGAGACAACAACAAAGGAGGAGAGGTAGAATGTAAATAAAGGACAGTTTGAAATAGAGAAGAGGTAAGGTGAGCAAACCCATTTAGTCTCAACTTTATAATCCAGAAAGAAAAAAAAGGGAAAACAATGTAGCAGATAAACTTGGACATGTCATTCTAGGAAATAGGTGGTGAAAGGGTAGACATAGGGCAAAAAAAGAGAACTCTTCACAATATACTTGTGTTGTAGAAAGATTGAGAACCAGGAAATTGTCTTTCTACTCAATATGTTCTGGACAGAAACGTATCTTATTCAAACACTCTTTATACCTTGTATAAATGCAATGAATAGTCTCATCAGTGTGTAAAAATATTACAAGGTACTTGTCCCGAGTGCAATGCCAGGAAGGATGCTAATCAGTGCCAATTGTTAGAGCTGGTATTGTCATCTGGGCACCTGTTTGCTAAGAGCTGGACTGACAACCACTCATTCTACATAAGCCTTCTAAGCAGCTGTCAGATGGCAATGACGTTCATTTACTACTGACTTGGGCCAGATTTGATGCTGACCCAGACGTGACAGACTGGCTTTCCTATTAGTTGAGCCATCCAGTGCCTTCTGTAACTATTTTTATTGCAAACAGAAAGCATGTCTAAATGTTTTGTTTCTCAAGATTCAAGTCCATGTTGTGATGTTTTTGTTTGAGGGGAAGCATACATTGTATCTGTACAAGTTAAATCCCTCACAGGCACAGGTATGGGTTGCCAAAATAACAGAGAAAGGGCTGATTTGAGGCAGTCAGACATTATTTACCGTGGCAACCATTGCTGCATTCCATTCCTAATGGAGAACAATTTAATCTTCTGCAGCTTTGAGTATCACAGCTGTGATTTGTATTGCCAGCACAAAGCTGAGGACTGAATTTTATGACTTTTTTTAGGTTAGACTCTATTACCTTCATTGCTCTTCAAAACTTTCCTCATACTTCATGCATATCCTGGGGCATGCATGTACCTAATGTTATTGTTGAAGAGCAAAAGGACAAGTGCAGCTACAGCACCAGACCAGAAGCAGCACTACCTCTTTAAGTCAGGTAGTATGTTTATCTCATGCTGTTTGTTACCAGTGTTTCCCATGGACTATGTTCATGAGTCAGTTACAACATCTTTCAAGTGTGCCTAACTTAATCCTATTACCTAACAATGTATGCAAAGATGGAAGTTGGTTAATCCATTCATTCATTTAACTCATTCATTCCACATATTGAATAAGCTTCTAGATAATGGACATAAAATAATAAACAAAATCTCTGCCTTCAGAAGGCTTATACTAATATTTTAATGGCATAGGCAGAAAAATGAATAAACCAAGAAATAGATGGCACAATGGCAGGTAAGGTTGAGCACAGTAAAATCTGATGAGATGACTGAGAATGACAAGGATCCCATTTTAGGTGGCAAGTCAGGTAAGACCTTCCTGAGAAGGTAACATAAAGCATATGAATGCCTGTGGAAAGTCTATTCAAGCCTCCTTCTCCGCCAAAATAAGCAAGTGCAAAGGCCCTGAGATATGCACGTACCTAATGTTACTGAAGAAGAGCAAAAGGACAAGTGCAGTTAGAGCACAGCAGGTGACAGGGAAGGAAAAGTCTGTAGGAACTAGATCACGTAGGTCACGCAGACCGTGAGAAAGCAAGAGGCTTTCCTGTATGCTCTAGCTTCTGCTCATTATCTTAGGCCTGTGTGGGTTTATTTGTTTTAAGAGAATGACTTTTAAGTAAATTTTTTTTTCCCATTTATTTATTTTATTGCATTTTAGGTTTTGGGGTACATGTGAAGAACATGCAAAATTGTTGCATAGGAACACACGTGGCAGTGTGATTTGCTGTCTTCCTCCCCATCACCTACATCTGGCATTTCTCCCCTTGCTATCTCTCCCCAGCTTCCCACCCCCCACCATCCCTCCCCTATTTCCCCCCAACTGACCCCAGTGTGTAGTGCTCCCCTCCCTGTGTCCGTAAATTTTTAATATGTAGATATATTTTTCAAATGTTAGAGGAGACATGGTAAGCTGAGTCTCCTATGAACTCAGTTATGTAAATCACAAGCTGTAAAATTGAAATACAAATCTAGGCACCCCTGACTCTAAAGCCCATTCCATTGTATTACACCACAAAGGTGTACTTAGGGCATAACAACTGAATTCACTGTAACAAAATTTTTCTATGCTGTTTGCTAAGACTGTGAATAAGGCAGGAAGCCTACCCTCAGTTTAAAGGCAGAAAAATATTTAAGCAAATAATCACCATTCTCTTATGATAAAAGCCATGTCTGTGTAAGAGATAACACATAGAAGGCATTGATTAGCTCTGTTTAGTTATTTAGAAGAACAAGAATTAACTATGAGTGGTTTTTAAACAAGAGACCATGGAAGAAAAGAGGGTAGAATATCTGTTGTAAAAATCTGAAGTTATGAAACACATGACCTGAACAGAAAATTGCAAATAATTACCAGTAGTTTAGAAGCAGGACTGGAGTTCAGCCTGGTGGTACAGCCTGGTACAAAGTACAAACCAGCTGGCTTCTACTTTGAGGGTTCATGTCCTTCTTATTGGCCAGTGCTGGGTCTCTTTCATGATTAAATATGTAAATGCCACTCCATTACCAAGCAATTAGCATTGATACTATAGAGATAGGCAAGAGCTAGATTACTGATGCTGTGCCAGTCATTTGGGCTTTAGTCCATGGTTGATGGCAGCCACCAAAGAGAGATGAAAAGAAATGAAAGAAGAAAATAGGGAAAAGTAAATTACCTAAATATGTTATGATTTTTATCATACCCAATGAAAATAAGTCTCTGAAGATTTTATTTTACCAAAATTGTTTTAGACATTTTTACAGATAATGAAAAGTAAAATATCTGGGGTTTCAACACGTTTTGAAATATAATGCTTAGAAAATTTAACCTTTTTGATTAGTTCAGATTGATTCCCATACTTTAAAAGATTTGTTGGCACATTTCTCGATGGGGAAAAAATGATAATTACAATTAATGTACTTTAACCTTTCTATTCACTATTTCTCTTGTGTGTTAATTATTGATTGTTTCATAATTTTTAGTTAATTTTTATAACAAATTTAGCAAGGAGAAGATACAGATTAAACTTTTAGTGAACAAATAAAAGTATAATGGATTCTTGCCATTTCTTTACCCTCCCTTACTTTACTATTCTTTCATACTGTGGGATGTTTTTCCTCCCTTGAACTGTACGGCAAGCAAATATAAGAATTGGCAGGACATTTCTCTGGCCATCAAACTAATTTAAGCTTTGCATTTTAACAGTTCATTCTGTTGCTGAAGCAGAGAGTTTTTAATTGTTGTTTTTGCTGATTTTTTAAAAATAAAGGTAATCTAGTTTTCAATCATGTCATAGTAAACCTCCAAAGTTTAAAGGTATTTTCTTAAGATTGTGCTGTTAATAATTTCTTTGCTGCTCTATAAAGATGTGTTCATTTTAAGAGGTAAGGCAAAAGTTAAAGCTCAGCTTGTTAGTAAACATGGCTATTTTTGAAGTGTTTATAATCTCCCATATCTGATCACACTTTACTAAACAGTGTCTCATGTTTACCACATACTAAAGTATTTTTGATTTTTACTGCAGTTAAGAACCTAAATTAATACACATTTTTCCAAATGTGTTGAATTGTGTGTTCTAACTAGAAATGGCAAGTTTGTTAAGCCTGCCGAAATATATACACACTCATTAATACTCGCATGCTGGATGTTTATCCATCTGAGAATGGGATACACACAATTCACAGTTTTCAAATCCTCCCAGGCATTGCAAGGCTATTTTGACTTAGCAATTTTAAATAAAATTGTTTGATAAAGATATACAGAGAAATAGTAATGAAGATTCTGATGTTTGCTTTGTTCTTTTGACCATCACAGATTAAAGAGCACCTTGCTAAGGGGCAGCGAATGCTGGCAGGTGATGGAATGTCCCAGGTGACCAAGACACTGTTGGATTTAACTCAGAGAAAAAATTTCTATGCAGGCGATCTTCTGATGTCTGTGGAGATCCTGAGAAACGTGACAGACACATTTAAAAGGGCAAGTTACATCCCAGCATCTGATGGTGTCCAGGTAAGGGAGACAAGTTCATGAAGGAAAAAGCTAGTGGAGAGACCATCAATTTTTGGTCCCAAGAAGCCAGTGCAGCCATCTTGGAGATGGCCTAGGCTGGAGGAAGAGAAAGCTCATCCGGGTTGTGCTTAGTGTGAGCTCTGGAAATGACCTCAGTTCCCTTAGTCATTCTTCACCTCAGTGTCCTCTCCCATAAAATGCATATATTATACCTCAAGGAGATACTGAATGAGAACATCCGTGAAGTGCTTTGAGCCCCCAGATAAAAGGCACTATAACAAATTCAAGGTGGTATCCTGGATATTTTATTCCCACATTTAATATACCATCTTGCCATAGAAGACTATTAAAAGTGCATTAAGCATAATGAAAGCACATTAACTATAACATGTAAAAAAGACATAGTTAAAAGTTTGTTTAGAGTTTTGCTATTAGTAGGGGGAAAAACATACTTAATTTTATTGAACCATTCCCTGAAAATATAAGGCAAATAGAGAATTGCTCTGGCTAAGAAAATCGGAAATTTAATAACTTCTCACAGCATATTTTTCTTGTCTTCGAAGACTTTTAGAGCAAGGTCATTTATTTCCATAATAACGTTTAAGTACTCACCCAATTTCCATATTGCCTTTGCCATTAAAACAAAGCTTGTTGAATGGCAAACAAAGCATATTTAATGCAACTACAGTTCGCATTTCAGATTAACTCTTTTTATGCTGTAGACTAAAAGGTACTCCTGCCAAGAATGCTGAGTCGATTTCTGCATTTTCAGCACAATGTTCTTACTGTATCTCTGCATAAAGTTCTTTAAAATAAAAGTTTGGCAAAACTCCCAGATTAGGTATTGTGTTCCTTCAGCCTACTCTAAATTTGTGATTTTATTTGTATTTCACTTGGAAATTACAGGATTGTTTTTGTTTTGTTTTGTTTTGTTTTGTTTTAGTTAGCTTTTGAGGGAAAGAGGCAAAGAAGGCTTTTTGGAATCATGGAATCATTCATAAGTAATGGTGATACCCTGATTTGTATAGAGGTACATATATTGCTAAAATCATATGCATATACTGCTGAAAGGAACTGCTATGAGAATTATTCCTGCTGCATTCTGTGCTATATCATTATTGTCCATTTTTAAAATTGTAATTGTAAAAGTACATTGCCTGGAGTGGATGAAAGATTATTATCATTTGAGCATTTCAAAGATGCTTTTTCTCTTAGAAAAGACGAAACAGGTTTTTTTCCCTAAGTTTTAAATGTTAATAAAGTAACCAAGTACTTTCCCCTATAGTTCTGAAATGCTTCTATTAATATTTACATTCAATCTAGCATTTAAACGCTTTGACAGAAAACACAAGTTGTAATTTCAAAAGACTTCTCATAAACTCTGTTCACAGTTGAATCACTAGGCAAAATACTCCATGAAATAATCTCTAACTCTGAAAAGCATAGGGCTTTAAAATTCTTATGTGTGGAAGTTCAAGGAATTAAGATGACCAGGCTATATTTAGAACATATTTTGACTGAGCTACTTATTTGTGTGCATGAATTCAATGAACAATTCTGTTAACCAGTTGCTTAGTGATGGACATTAGCTGGTTTGACTTAAATAGAGCAATTTGGCTAATTATCTTGTTTCATTTTAGTGTAGTCAGAAATAGGTTTCTCTCTTCCCAACCTACTTCATCAAAGGAAGTATACACAAAGTCCTAAGCACGTTGGTGTCCCCATCATTGCCTCACAAATGGCAGCTGCATTTTTCTACATTATTAACTTTACTGATGTCTTTTTAGGCATCTGGAGTGTCCTCCTCATCTGAAATTCCTTCCTCTTCCACGTCTGCCTGTCACAATTCTAGCTCAATTCTGATAAGTCTTTCTGAACTCCAGTGAACAACCCCCACCTCCATCTGAAAATGAGTATTCTCTTCTCTGAAATTTCAGAGAAATTTTAATCTCTTATATTCTCCTTTCTACAATTTTATTCAAAGAGTTTGCAAATATTTACTGTCTTCTTTACTTGATTATAAACTCGAGTTTATAGTCTTTTTTTTTCCATTTATTTATTTTATTCCAGTTTAGGTTTTGGGGTACATGTGAAGAACATGTAAGATTGTTGCATAGGTACACACGTGGCAGTGTGATTTGCTGCCTTCCTCCCTATCACCTACATCTGGCATCTCTCCCTTTGCTATCTCTCCCCAACTCCCCACCCCCCACTGTTCCTCCCCTATTTCCCCCCAACAGACCCCAGTGTGTAGTGCTCCCCTCCCTGCGTCCATGTGTTCTCATTGTTCAACACCCACCTATGAGTGAGAACATGCAGTTTTTGATCTTCCGCTCTTCTGTCAGTTTACTGAGAATGATGGTTTCCAGGTTCATCCATGTCCCTACAAAGGACACAAACTCATTGTTTTTGATGGCTGCATAATATTCCATGGTGTATATGTGCCACATTTTCCCTGTTCAGTCTATCATCAATGGGCATTGGGGTTGGTTCCAGGTCTTTACTATTGTAAAAGTTCTGCAATGAACATTCGTGTGCATGTGTCCTTATAGTAGAACGATTTATAATCCTTTGGATATATACCCAGGAATGGTATTGCTGGGTCAAATGGACTTTCTATTTCTAGGTCCTTGAGGAATCACCACACTGTTTTCCACAATGGTTTAACTAATTTACACTCCCACCAACAGTGTAAAAGTATTCCTATTTCTTCACATCCTCTCCAGCATCTGTTGTCTCTAGATTTTTTAATGATCGCCATTCTAACTGGCATGAGATGGTATCTCAATGTAGTTTTGATTTGCATTTATCTGATGACCAGTGATGATGAGCATTTTTTCATATGTTTTTTGGCCTCATGTATGTCTTCCTTTGTAAAGTATCTGTTCATATCCTTTGCCCACTTTTGAACGGGCTTGTTTGCTTTTTTCTGGTAAATCTGTTTTAGTTCTTTGTAAATTCTGGATATCAGCCCTTTGTCAGATGGGTAAACAGCAAAAGTTTTTTCCCCATTCTGTTCGTTGCCAATTCACTCTAATGACTGTTTCTTTTGCCGTGTGGAAGCTGTGGAGTTTCATGAGGTCCCATTTGTCTATTTTGGCTTTTGTTGTCAATGCTTTTGGTGTTTTGGTCATGAGGTCCTTGCCTACGCCTATATCCTCAATGGTTTTGCCTAAATGTTCTTCAAGGGTTTTTATGGTGTTAGGTCTTATGTTTAAGTCTTTAATCCATCTGGAGTTAATTTTAGTGTAAGGTGTCAGGAAGGGGTCCAGTTTCTGCTTTCTGCACATGCCTAGCCAGTTTTCCCAACACCATTTATTAAACAGGGAATCCTTTCCCCATTGCTTGTTTTTGTCAGGTTTGTCAAAGATCTGATGGTTGCAGATATGTTGTGTTGCCTCCGAGACCTCTGCCTTATTTCTTAGTTTCTGTAAAAAAAGAAATAAAGAAGAGATAATAGTCAATTCATTATTTGTGATAGCTATAGTCTGTAACATTGTAGCAAACACTGAATTAACAAATATTGAACCATTGCTCCAAAGAGAAATGCAGGATTAGGTTCCTTTGAGAATCTGGTCACAATATTTTATCAACCAATCAAAATGACTTTGTTTTATGTATGTTTCAGTTAAAATATACCTTATTTAATGTATGTTGTTGATGCACTAACCTTGGACTCACAGTTGACAGCACTGTATCTCATGCCTGTACAAGATTTATCTGACATACTTATTTTCTGTGTAAGGCACAGCATAACTTTGTTGTGCTTAAGATCAATAGATAGTACTTTGACACCATTCTTGGCTCATTTTAAGCAGTGAAATCAACAATCCAAAAAGCCCCCAAAGTATGAAACATTGCAGCAGTAAAAAGATCATGAAATGGACACTTGTTTATGGTGTAAAGGCCAAAACAAAAAGGCAGAGCATCACCATGTTAGACCTCAGTTAGAAACATGCACATTGGCCAACTCAACATTTTTACCACTTTGTGCATGTCCACAGTTGGCCATGATGGTGCTGTGCATTTTAGTTTCAAGATTACAGATTACAAATACATTTTAACAAATAGGTGAATTCAGAAATATAAAATATGTTAAAAATGAAGATTAGCTGTTATCTATTTTTCAGGGATATGGTTAAAATCTGTTAAAAATGAAGACTAGCTGTTATCTATTTTTCAAGGCTCAGAAATCTGTAGCAGTCCATACATAATATTTATTAATTACCACATAGTGGGTACTACATAATGCCATTATTGCTCCTATTTTAATTACCAACATAGAAGAAAAACATGGGTCTTGTTTTCAAGCCTCTTACAGTATTATTGAAGGGAAAAAATAACATGAATGGGGCTATAATGTGTTCTACTTCTATGAATTTCAAAAAAAGTTCTGAACAGCAGCAGTAAGTAAAGAAGTCATGGAAGAGTTAGGACTTAAGATAGAATTTGCAGAAGTAAGTGAGTTATAGAAACACTCAATAATTAAGCTGTGCAGTCAAAAGCATAGCAGTAGCTTAAGAATGACCTGTCTGTTAGAAAAAGCTTCTGTCTTTATGATATGCATTTTCCACCATGCATTCTATTTTCAAAAATATTTTGGAAAATAGGATTTTCCTATTCCATAGGACTTCCAGTTCAAATAGGATTTTGCCTTAATTTGAGTACATCAGGGCAAACAACAACAACAACGAAACAGCAACAACAACAACAAAAAACAAGTAAAACAATCCTTGTTTCTCTGTGCTAGAGAGAGCCTAACATAACTAGCATCACTTTCTAGATAGTACTTAAACCCCGCCCTTGGTATAAACATGAAAATAAGAAATTTAATGGCAAATAACTTTCTTAAGTGGGTGAAAGTTGAAGCAACAGATCTTTCTTCACGAACCAACATGGTTAAATCCTACCATGAACAAATCTAGAAGATAGAAAATAGCTGGTAACTGAGGGAAACTAGAAAGCTCCATAGAAGAGTCCAGAGTAGGCACCACATCCATGTGGAAAGAGGAAGACAGGCAAAGTAGTTTTAAGAATGTATAAAGTGCAATCTATCAGCTGGTAAGTGCCATGTGGAGTAAATAAATTATTTTGGTTGAGTTTAAAATAAAACACAGCAAAACTTGAGACTGATAGTTTTATCCTTTCAGAAGCTCCTATTATTTTCTTCAGAGTCAAGAAAATATTGGGATTTGCGTTAGCAAAAGTTACAGATGGTTTTATATTGTGATTCCATTTATTATCAAATTATTGAAGACTGTTTTTGTTTACTAGTACTACCATAAAAAATACCACAAACTGAGTGACTCAAACAACAAACATTTTCTCACAGTTCTGGAGGCTAGATGTCCAAGATCAAGGTCTCGGCAGGTTTGGTTTTTCATGAGGCCTCTCTCTTTGGCTTGCATGTGGCTGCCTTCTCTCTGTGTCTTCACATGGTCTTTTTCTCTACACACTTGCATCCCTTGTGTCTCTCTGTATGTTCTAACCTTCTTTTCTTAAAGGACACCAGACAGATTAGATCAGGGCCCACTCTGATTCATTCTTTTAAACTTAATTTCCTTTTTAACAGCCCTATGTTCAAAGACAATCACATCTGAGCTATTGGGTATGAGGACTTTAACATAAAAATATGGGTGTAGGAGCTGAGATACAGTGAGCCTGTAACAAGGAATCTTGAAGGACTATGAGAATTTTCTTTTATTGAAGGGCTCTGTGTTGGTCATCTTTCCCCAGGACAGGACCTGCTGTGACTACTGCCTGCAGTCTTGCAAGGGGCTAAACTTGTGATGTGTGCAGGCTTCCTTCACATGGTGGCCCTTAAGTGTATCAGCCAGGCCTACCAAACTTGAGGGATCACTCCTTACCTTATTCCTCACTTAAGAAGCAGCTGCTGTCTGAATATGATGATGATTTTGCCACATTGAGTTATGATGTTTTTATAACATTGGCTGTTCTGTCAAGCTGTCACTGGGGAAATAATCATATCTAATGGTATTAGGATCACTAACTACTTTTACCTTTCATTTTTAAAAAAGGACTGGTTAGCAATACTGAGCTCATGCCCCAAAGCACTAAATACTGGATGGCTTATTCTTTCCCCTTAGCCTCATCCCATCGAGTATACCCCAAGCAGAATTATTCTGTTACCTCTTGCTGGAGTCCTTGATCCTAAAGTTAGTTCAGAGATACTGAGAGGATTGTATAAAAAATTCCCCATCTGAGCTATGCTGGGATTCCACAGGTCAAACTTTCTTATGTCATGGCAAAACAACAAGATTAGTGTGAAAGACAGTGTCCCGGAACAATGTTCTTATGCAGCTATCAAAATGAGTCAGAGCTAAAATAAGTATTTTTTAAGGTGTTTTTAGGGACTTTTTTCCCCTAACCTAGTGACTATTAGGAGATACTAGTTTCAGTTATCTGTTCTCACATTCCTTTTGGTCTGGCAGATTGCAGTGGGGGAGCAAGGACAGTCCAGCCCTGCCATCAGAAGCCCTCTGAACACCACTCTCAGGTCAGGCCACCTGGCCTGCTGCAGCTCCCACTACTGACCCTTATATCATTTTCCTTCAGATGTCTATCTTTTGTCTCCCAGTTTTCCAGTGGCTCAGATTTTCCTCTAGATTATGTTCTTCTTATGCCTTGGTCTCTGAAACCTGCTAGATGGCATCCTGTATTATAATATTCTGCCTTTCTGAATCCTTGTTAGTTTTCAGTTGCCAATGTTCAGTTGATATGCTGTTTAGATAGATATTCTGGATAAAAGGTCTAAACCATGGTATTATGCTTCTTTGTCTTGCTTGATTAGGAGTGATTTTGCCTATTCACCTGTTGCCAAAAAAGTACCTAGGGCACTCTTTAGAGATTGCTTAGTTGTGTTGTGTTTTTTTTTTTTTTTTTTTTTTTTTTTAGAGCAAACTCAAGAAATTTTCATTAATAATGTTGTTCCTACTTAATTTCATTTCAGTATACTTTTCTTGAATAGAATAGGATACTAAGAGATAGAATCACAGCCATAACACAGGGAATCTATGATCCCTACTTTAATCTAAATATGGTTGTATTCATGGTTTTATGTATCACACATGCAAATGTATCAGCCAAGTGCATCAGGGCAAAAATCAAAAAACGAGATTTACTATTGGATTAATGCAAAAGTAATTACAGTTTTTAATGGGCAAAAAAACATTTACTTTTGCACCAACCTATTACACTGTATTTTGAACACTCTTTGGATTTTTACCTAGTTAAATGAATGGTCTGTCTCCTCTGGATTAATCTCAGTGGTAGAGTCTTTTTTTTATTTACATGTAGTCTAGCTCTGTAGCCCACACTGGAGTGCAAATGGCGTGATCTCGGCTCATTGCAACCTCTGTTTCCCAGGTTCAAGCCACTCTCCTGCCTCGGCCTCTTGAGTAGCTGGGATTACAGACGTGCACCACCACACTTGGCTAATTTTTGTACATTTGGTAGAGACAGGGTTTCACCATGTTGGCCAGGCTGGTCTCAAACTCCTGACCTCAGTTGATCCACTTGCCTTGGCCTCCCAAAGTGCTGGGATTTAGAATTTATATTAGTCTGTTACCTGTCTTTTCTGCTTTTTTTGTTACTTTCTCACATTTCTTAATTTCTCTTTTTATGAGTTTATCTTCAATGTTTTAGTCGTGACTTCATTCCAGTTGGTTTTAGTCATGATAATCTTAATTTTTTTTTTTTTTGGTCTCAAAAGGTTCCAGTTTAACTATTCACAAGTTTTTAACCTCTTGAGCTGTAGGCTTATAGTTAAACCTGCCCAATGGGTCTCTTTTCTTAGCTATGTTGTAGATTTTTCATACTCAACTTGAACAAAACAAAGGTCACTCTCTCTTCTCAACAGCGCTGCTTCGTATGTGGTAGCATATCTAACTCATCATCCTCAGTACCAGAGCTAAGAACCAAAGCCTGACCTTTGATTCTGTGCTTCCCCTCCCATGCAATCTGTCATCACATCATTTCTTTAAACCAAGCTGCCGTCATCTCTGGCCTCAATAATTAAGACAAACTGTATTCTAAGTTTCCTGTTTTTACTCTTATTCTCCTGTACTTTATCTTCCCCTCAGTGGCCAAAGCTGGATTTTATTTTTAATAAAATTCATGTAGTAGAACTACTGTGTGATCAAAGCCTCACTTTATCTGACCCCTGTGTATCATTTTCATCCTCTAGAATATTTTTATCCCTTCACCTCACCCATCCCCCTATTCAGCTCATTATGTTATCTTTCTTTCTGTTTCTCGAACTTGTTCAGACTGTTGTTTACCCAGGGAATTTGAACATTCTCTTCCCTTCTGGAACTCCCTTCCTCAGGTCTTTGCATGGGTCTCTTTTGTCGCTTTTTCATTCTGTACTCAGCTCAAATGTCACCTTCTTAGAAAGGTCTTTCCTGCTGACCATCTAATCTAAAGTAATCTCTCTCTCTCTCTCTGTCTCTTACACACATACACGCACAGCTTGCTGACCTACTTAGTCTATTCCTGTAACCTATTTTGTTTTTGTGTCACTGTCTCAGTCCCTTTGTGATGTTATAATGAAATACCTGAAGCTGGGTGATTGATAATGAATAAAAATGTATTTCCCACAGTTCTGGAGGCTGGAAAGTCCAACAGCAAGGCACTGATGGCAGGTTCAGTTGTCTGGTTATGGCTGCGCTCAGCTTCCAAGCTGGTGCCTTGTTGCTGCATTCTCTAAGATGGGCGGAACCCAGCATCCTCACAAAGTAGAAAACAGAAGGGTATGTTAGCCAAACACTGCAGGAAGCTTCTTTTATAAGGGCAGTAATTCCATTCATGAGAGAGGAGTCCTGGTGGCATAATTACCTTTTAAAGGCCCCCAACTCTTAATAACATCACACTGGCAACAGCTGAGTTTTGGAGGCATCATATTCAAACTGTTGCAGTCACTGTCTAAAATCATCCTTTTAAATGTATTTGCTTACTTTTACTTCTCTTTACCCACTAGAGCATAAATTCAGTGAGGGAAGTAATATATCTTGTTTACTGTCATATTTGCAGCACTTAGAACAGAGCAGCTGAATATAGAAAAGGCATTTAATAACTACTACTTGAATGAATAAGGAAATACATTTCTGCTTAAGTATTTTGTATACCTTTCCTTGCTATTCCATTCACACATCCACTGCTCTCCTTTAGGCCTTCATAATCACTATTTTGATGTTGATAATGCTTTCTAGTGATGTCCCTTTCTTCATTTTTTTTCTTGCTAAAGCCCCCTGACTTTACTGTCTGGCTATTTGTATAACTTTCTTTATGCCATTCTTTTGATGAACAAAGAAGCACTTGTACTATTAAATGCATCTTGCCAGGATCAGGGTAAGGGTAGTGATGCATAGGGAGGGTTCCCTGTGTTTGGCATAGGATGAACTGGGTTTATGGAGGTCATGGGTTTATGGTAGAGGAGGCCCCTTCCTTGCTTGTTTCTGCATGTGAATTTAAGGACCAGGGTTGAATATCCAGAACTCCTTCCTGTGGTCGTGCAACTCCTCTAAAGTATGTGTTTGTGTTCAAGGATGATGTTGAGTCTTCAGATGCTGTAAGAAGAGTTTGATCCCATATTTACTCAAGATAACTAGCTTTCTTATCTGTAAAAATAAGTGTCATCTCTCATTCTCTGGACATAGGGAGAGCCCTGGTACCATTAAAAGTATCAATGGAAGAGGAGGATGTTGACTCGAAAACGAGGCAGCAAATTAGATATAAACCTTTTTTTATATTAAAAAAAAAAATCCATGAATGCTCAGCCCATTTCCTTACACACAGTGGACATGTAATTCATCGGTTTTAAATATTTGAGTATTTACATGCTGCTGTGCTGATGTGCACTGGGGGCACAAGAATGAACAAAATAGAAGTAACTCAATTATAAACTAGTAGAGGAAAAAGCCCTAAACCAATCTCATACGAATAAATCATGACTTTAAAATGCTATATACTTCAAAAAAAGATCACACAGAGCCAAGAGAAAAATAAAATATCAAACCCTGTATAATGGGGGGGGGGAGGTGATGATCTGATAAGGTCTTTTTGAGGAAATCGCATATAAATCTGTACATAAAGGATAAGAAAAGGTTATCTGAGTAAAGAACAGAAAGAATAGCAGTCCAAGAAAGCAAACAGCATGGAAACAGTTCTATAGACAGGGCAGAAAAGAGTCTGGGATGCATGAAGCAGTCTAATGAACTTGGTGTATAAATAGAGTATGGAGCAGGATAGCATAAGATGAAGTTAGACAGGAAGTGGCTGGATCACACATGGCCTTGCAACCATCAACTAGTTGATCTCTAGGTTGGGGATCAAGGATCTATTCTATGTTATGCATCCTTATCCTAATGGCTTATCCCTGCTTCCTTGTTTGCTGTTAATCCTTTCTAATAATTCCCCCCATATTTCTAGTTAGAGTCACTATAATTCTTTCAAACCTTCATATCTGCCTTATTTAGTCTGCCTCTTAGGGCTTGTCTTTGTCCCTTGGTGTCCAAGAATTTTGCTACTAGTTAAGATGGAGGAGAGTACATTTCCTGCTTCTGAAATCACTAGCTAATTTACAACTCTATTTCCATGGAAATAGGAATTCAGCAAAAGCAAAATGCTAAGACATAGTTTAGTATATTTATAAAAAATTGTATATAATCCATAAGAAATCTGCCAAGTGGACGCCAATCAGAAGTAAAAACAGAATTTTTTACTGCTTTCCATAAAATAAAGTGTCCTTTTTGTCTCATATAGCCAAATCTAGGGCCTCTACTTTGAATGCCACAGAAGGATTTATGCTTCTCTTTATAGCACACATTTACTGCCCTGATTTTTGTAATACTTCCTGCAAAGAAAGAATAATCATGCCTCTTTGACTTCTATGTACTACAACCATTCACCATGGTGCCTCTCACATAGTAGGTATTTAATAATAACTACACCGAACCCCCCTCCCTGCAGAGAACATTCTTTGAAAGAAGAGATTTCTGCTGAACAAACTGTGTGCCCCAGAGTTCGTGATTAATCAGTTCTGTTCTGTACATATTGCTGAGAGAGGAAGAGACCTTAAACAGAGATAGAGGAGAATGCTATTGGTTGGGAAATTCTATATCAGAATTACAGATGCATATTTGCCATAATGTGGCAATGAATACAAATCATGCAGCCGGTCATAAAAATATATAACATAGAGAATAAAACCGTAAAGCTGCTTTATATCAAGCACTTACTATGCATCAGGTACTGTGCTAAGACTTAACTTCAAGCTGCACAACAGCTCTGCTAGGTAGCTATTATTACTGCTGTATTACAGATTATAAAAAAAAAAGCATAGATGGGTAACATCTGCCATAACCATACAGTTAGTAATCGATGGGGAAAATGTGAAACTGGGTCTGCCTCATTCAAGCTCCAAACAGCTCCCATTCTGCCAAGGACACTCAGTTTTTCAAATCAGTCTAGGTCATGGAGATCAGGGCTGAACATAAAAAAAAAAGAGAGCAAGAGACACAACCTATTGTAAGGTGTTGACCTTTTTATTTTAGGGATTGACATAAGTGACCTGATCCATAAATCATCAAAAGAAAGAGATTATCACCATTAATGGAGTTTTAAAATAATGCTAGCAAGAAGCAGCTCTGCTGTCACGGAAGCAGCTTCATACTTTGTTTGAAGATTCAATCATGGGGTCTGAAATGTCATGAGTCCCCTCTTCAAAGTACTGTTCTGTTAGGTTTGGTTCTATTTATCAGCCTGATAGTTTAGCAAATGTCAACCGTGAATATATACATATATATATATACACACACACACACACATTTGTACCACATTTTGCACCTCAACTTTCCTAATAAGATTTAGCACCAGTTCTTTCACTGACCTTGCTCTAACTTGTCTGACACATATGGAATATATATATACACACATACATATTATATATGTAAATATACACATACTAATACATATTTTTTATATATATATATATATAATATGTGTGTATATGTATATTCCATATGTGTCAGACAAGTTAGAGCAAGGTCAGTGAAAGAACTGGTGCTAAATCTTATTAGGAAAGTTGAGGTGCAAAATGTGGTACATCTACACATGCAATACTACACAGCCATTAAAAATAATGAAATCATGTCCTGTGCAATAACATGGATGCAGCTGGAGGCCATTATCCTAAGCAAATTAATGCAGGAACAGAAAATCAAATATTGCACGTTCTCACCTATAAGTGGGAGCTAAATATTGAGTAACCATGCACATAAAAATGGCAACGATAGACACCAGGGACTGATAGAATGGGGAGGAAGGGAAGGAGAGGGGAGGGGCTGAAAACCCAACTACTGGGTACTATGCTTAGTACATAGGTGATAGGATTATTCATACTCCAAGCCTCAGCATCACGCAATAAACCCAGGTACCACACCTTCACATGTATCCCTTGAATCTAAAATTAAAGTTGAAAAAATAGAGGGATAAAAGGAAACTCTGAGATGTGCTGATTGTGCAACCTAATTTTTTAAAATTCAGGACTTTACTGAATATCTGCTATGAGCAAGGCATCATATGCTCTGAGGATACACTGATGAACAAGAAAGACTTAGTCTCCCTATAAATGCTGCCCCACTGCTTGAGATTTTCTGACTTAGCTCACTGTGTCCCTACATGGACTGCATTAGTCAAGGCACTACCTACTGATTGTTCCAAAATCTAATCAATAGCTAGATCAAATAACTTTATTCTGTACTGCCTTCCCTCTCCGATTTAGCAGAGTCACATTTCTTGGCCTTGAAGAACTGTACAAACTGCTTCTTATACTCTACGTTAGGTTGGTTCAACATATATTTTAATAATTTGTGTTTTTTATCTGTGCCCTTTGTTGATTTAAAAAAAAAAACTCAACTCTGAATTTATTGCCATCATCAAGGAATTTTGTGTATGCAATGGCTTTCATGTACAGCAAGGAGTCACCGACCCACTGTCAGCAAAACATGCTTTGTGAAATGTTTTTTTCAGAAAAGGAGATACAGTTGCACAAATTGCTTCCTGTTATCTTGGTGTCTCTTGTTAGCAGCAGCACGCATTTTCCATGAAAGCTGGCAGGGGTTGGAATGCAGACCGAGGTCATGGACCTCAGCACAGCTAACTGGCATGTACAGGGATAAAACCTGCAACTTTTGCCTCATTAGCACCATGTCCCCTACTGAGTTAACCAGCCATAGGCAACTGGAGAACTCTGAAGGTTAATTCTTTCTGCCCATAGGTAGAGTTACAGCTCAATGGACTAAGCCCTTCAAATGTTAACACTCCAAGCAGGAAATTTTAAGTGGAAAAAAATGGCTGGTAGTACAAAAAGGTTAAATGAATTGAAAAACGAGTCTAAAACAGACTTGCAGTTTTTTTAAGAGTTGCATAAAATATTCTGTAACTTTAATAGAGGTTATGACTCAAACCATGTTTCAACTCATGTGATTGCCAGGAACTATTAAAATAAATAGCACAAATAGGGCAATTAAATATAGATACTAACAGCTTCAAACCACAAGAGGAAAAGAAGCAGCTTTGTTTTTCATTTAATAACACCCAGGTGAGTTTCTTTGGAATTAGTGCAAATGCCTGTTTTGAGAAGCTAGATAGGGAGGAAAACTGATGAGACGAACAGGTTGTGATTATTTCCACCCTCAGTCCTGGTCCAAGTTAATGTATCATTATGAAGCAGTGCTACTGCTAACCTACACACAGTCAGTCAGAAGAGATGGGTTCTGAGAACACAGCCAAGCCACCACTGCCTATGCAGCTTAAGATAAACATCATACCTTCCCTTTACACTTCTCAGGTATCCTGTGACCCCCAAGTCATAGCTCACCTTCAAAGGCACCCTGGTTGTTCTCTCCCGGTTCCTGTGTCTTGATGGTACAGTATAGTGCGAAAGAACAGACGACAAGTCCCTATCTGTAAAAATCCTTCATGTATGAAATGAGCACTCACAAAACTGAACTGAACAGAGCCCTGCTCTCTGTCAGTGTGACCATGGTGAATAGAATGTGAACATCAAAATGGACCTTCCTGCATGGATAGGGAAAACCTAAAACTATTGGGTACTGCTAGGTGAAGATAAAGCCAATAGGTCCTCAACAGTTAGAGACAAGAATGATGGCAAGGATGTGACATGTCTATTCGTTCTTCCATGTTGGCTTGCTGGCAGAGGTGTATAGACTAATAATTTGAAAACAGCTAAGATTTATTGTGCTCTTAACATATGTGATATGCCAGGAACTTAGAACATTTTATTTAATATTTGCAATAGGTAGTTATAAAAGTACAATGGCCAGGAAGGGCAGAGTCAAGATTTTAACTGAGGGAGCCTGTCTTGCCTCCACTTTGCCTATAGTCTTACTAGAGTGTTCTTTGAAACAACAGTGCAAGTAACAATCACAGCTCACAATTAACAGGACAACTTGTAATGGAACAAATACAGATGACTTTCTTTACAGATGGGATTAAACTTGTATGGAATAATTACACAATGACATTACAGAGTGGAAGATAGAGACTATAATCGAACAAATAATTGCAAGTGAAAGTGTTTTCCCTATTCCAACCTTTTCTGTGGGTATAGAAATGAAGTTATATAAAATCCTAGAATTACAGTGCTGAAAAAGGATCCTCAGAGATCTTCCAGAATATTATGTTAAGGTCATAAAGCAGTATTGCAAAGTATTTATACCTTTACCAAGTGGTCAACTCAAATAGATGGTATTAAAAAGTATAATTCTCTCATGTAATATTAAACCTTTTATCTAATTTAATTTACAGAACTTCTTTCAAATAGTTAGCAACCTTCTAGATGAAGAAAACAAGGAAAAATGGGAAGATGCACAACAGGTAAGGATGGGGCTTTTTTTTAAAATGAAGTTGGCTAAACGAACTGTAAAAAATATGTGTAAATTAATGGCTTGCTATTTCAGGAAAACAAGAGATCTTTACATCAGTCTAAGTTATATCCTAGTAATTTTTGAGGAAACAAATGATCTTTATCATATCAGTCTGCAATATTTATACGTGTGAAAAAAAGCTGAGCAAGTTTAAGCAAATTAAAACTTTAAGGATATAATGTGTAATAATTATATGCCAAACCAATAAGTTCCTTTTCTGTCTACAGAGTGTGGGAAAAACAGGACATATAAAAGTACATATTTCAAATCAAACTATGGAGTTTTGACTAATAAAACCATTTGCATTTATTACAATGTTACATATAATATGGATCATAGAGAGAGAGATTAATTTTTATTCAAATCCAAGAATTGTAAAAATCAGGCCACACCAAAAATTATATTACGATTTTTAAAACAGATCTGTGTTATGCTTTATCAATATAGCAAGTGACCTTATTGGTTTGGGTATTTTTTAGAAATGCCTTGCATTACCATTTGTGATATCCTAACTGATATACAATGACTAATTTTTTTTTCCTCTGAATTGCAGGAAAAGTTGGTTAGAAGTCTAGAAAGAGAGGAAAGTTATGTTTTTAAAAATTCTATGTGTGTTTAATTTAATCGGATATTAAACTTCTTTAGGTTTCTACTTGACTCTTGTTAAAAATAAAACCAAAAAAAAGGACATTTACTGAGGTTCATTCAGATTTTCCCTTTATAATCATATTCCGGGTCTTCAGAAGTAAAGCATGCCCTTTATCCTACTATGACAGGAGCTCTAAAAATAGTCCAGTGTGGGTCTACCTCATTATCAGGTACAAATTTCATGCATCTGGACACAGCCAGAAAAAATAACCCCTTAGTTTAAGAGTTCAAATCTATTTTTTTCTACTAATTTGAGTTACACATTTGTCCTTGGCTTTCTTCTAGAGGACAACCTCATTCACTCATTCTAAGAAGATGGTGTCTTTCCTTAGAATACAGCTGTAGAGGCTGAGTACATCTTTCTAGAATGCTAGAGACAATTAATTATGGATATATTTAGAAGAAATATATAATATCCTATTTAAAACAAGACTGCAATTCATCAGATGCTGTTATTTACTGTGAGGGCCCAACTTTAACAAATAATGAATGGTGGCAGAACTTCCTGTCAATGAAAAATCCTGAATTCATAATCCATCTATTTCCTTGGGATTTTTAGCTATATGCTTATATATAAAATATTTTTCCAGTAATAATAATCCTTAATGCTATTTTAAAAATAACTATTTGAAACTGAAAAGAAAACAAAAACAACCCTGTTATGTAGCTTTTACTCAAGTGGTGTCATAAATGCAGCCATGTGATGAATGGGTCTCTGAGTTTGTGGCACAAAGGGTGAACTTCACAGAAATAGGTGCTGTTTAAAATCTGCCAAAGATAATCCTTGTGGGCCTCCTTATTTTTGAGTAATAGACTCAAGTGAATATAAAACAGAACTCCGTGTGCATTTGGAAAACAAGCTGAGTAAAATGGTGACTATTGACTTTGGAAGGTTTTTGCAAACAAAACTTATTCTTTTGGATAGTCATTTCATAATTTGTTACCCATTAGCTACAGTTATGAAGGATAAAACTATGTTTAGATAAAGCATCCTACTAAAAACATAGTATACTAAAGTGAAAAAGAAAACTACATTTTTTCTCAGCACTTTGGGAGGCCGAGGCGGGTGGATCACGAGGTCAAGAGATCGAGACCATCCTGGTCAACATGGTGAAACCCCGTCTCTACTAAAAATACAAAAAATTAGCTGGGCACGGTGGCGCATGCCTGTAATCCCAGCTACTCAGGAGGCTGAGGCAGGAGAATTGCCTGAACCCAGGAGGCGGAGGTTGCGGTGAGCCGAGATCGCACCATTGCACTCCAGCCTGGGTAACAAGAGCAAAACTCCGTCTCAAAAAAGAAAACTACATTTTTATATAGCACTACTTCATACTCCACCCGTATGACTAGAGTTGACAAATCCAGTTTGGTCAAGACAAGCCATTTGAGCCATGTATTATGTTCAATATTTCTTTATTATTTTTAAAATTCAAATGTCTCTAGAGCAAATGCAAACTGCGGCCAGTGAGCAAAATCCAGCTTGAGGCTTATTTTGTTAATCATATTTTGGAATATAGCCACAGCCATTCATTTACATATGATCTATATATGACTGTTTTGGTGCAACAAGGAAAGCGTTGAGTTGACAGCAGAGACCTCATGCCCTGCAAAACCTAAAATATTTACTATTAGAGAACAGAAAAATTTGCCAACCTTTTATAACCTGCTTTATAACATTTGACTACAGTTGGAGAAATATAATTAAAAACAAAACCTTTAGCCAACCTAAAAAATACTCTCCACAAAGGTAGAAGAGAAAGAGAACACGTTCATTATTGAATAAGCAGTAAATCAGAATGTAATGTGTATCATAGGCAATCTGCTGAGACTACAAAGACAGAAAGAAACCTTACCCTATTACATAGCCAAGCAGTGTCCTCAAGATAAAAAGTAACTAGTCCAGAAGAGGACTAAGAGCACGTTTTTGTCACATATAGGTCATCCTAAATTCACTTGGTAATTGACGGTGACCATCTTGTTACTTAATTGACCTTATTCAAAGAAAAATAACCTCCTTGTATCTTTATGACTGGAGGTAATTTTGCCACTTGAAGCAAAATTCAAGACGACTCTTAAGTTAGGCTTCTACCCTTTACAAAACTGAGAAAGAGGGGCACTATGTTTTTGTATATTTACCTTTGAAAGAGAGACATTCCTGGATCTTTAAGCTGTAGGAGACTATTTAGCTTTTAAATACATTGGCATGCATTTCAAAGAGAAAGAGTACTAACAATTATGAGTTTTCCAAAAGTAAATTCTCCAAGAAAAGGGAGAAGAGAGTGGGGTTAAGGGAGGGAGGGTCTCTTCCCTCATTTTAAACAGCAAAAATTAAGCCTCTTATTTTCATTTGTATTTATCCTTTCAGTACACATACTCATATATATATATATATGTACCTACACAAAGATGGGGGGAAATACAGTAGTAGCAGGAAGCCTTGGCGATAACAAAAATCTTATGCACATTCTTGGAAGTGGGATAATGGACTTTCATAATTCATGTTTAATGACTAAAAATGAAGCTAAGAAGCAGGTTTTATCCCCCAAATCTTTCTAAAATTAAAAATGGGAACTATCTTAGCAATACATGTCTAAGTGTAATATCCATTGTTCATGTCTTCAAGTATATGTGAGTAAATATACTATCCGATATTTAGATGGACACAGCCACAAGCCGCTTTGAAATACACATGTGCCTGCTGTCCTTTCCAGCTCTTACTGTATGCTTTTCTACTATTCAGAATGTCTTTTCGTCTTCTGCACTGGTCTTTGCAATTACAAAGCAGCTAGAACTCTCTAATCCACTTAATTTTTCATGTCTAGAAAATCCAGTGTTGCTGAATGGCCACAAGAAATTAGCCTGACTTCAAAACATTTTCTGCTCTAAAATGGTTATATAATGCAGGCTGACTCTGTAAGCTTTATGGGTTATACACACTAAAATTCATGTGACCTTTTCAACAGCCTTTATGTTCGAAACATTATCAACTATTGCCACTATCAGGTTGCCTAAAAACAAACAAACAAAAAAACAAAACACACTCATCTATTTGTACTGTGTGAGGTGCCATGATGTTGGAAAAAAAACCCTTAGGCCATGGAGGCAGATGTTCCTTTAGGTAGATAGGTAGGTAGATGGATGGATGGATAGATGCATAGAAGGACAGTTAGATAGGTAGATACTTCTCAGCCACCATTAAAGACACAATATGGCCTTAGGTATGCTCTGTTTAACCTTCTTGAGTTCTTTCTTCCTCTTGCCTAAAATAGGGATAATAATTCTATAGGTGTGTTTTGTATATGTACATGTAAAGCACATGCCCTAGAACTATTAATATTTTTGTAATCCTATAATTATTGACAGTATTCTTACAGTCGACATTATAATTATTAAAAATAAATGTTTCAAGTTATTTATTATTATGCAATAACTTAAAAGTTTGTAAATATATTCATTGTGGCAATAATAATAGTTTTACCTCCTGTGTTCCTCATACAGATACCAAGCTAAACATGTGAAAGGCCCAATTTCAGTGTTTGTCCTACATTTTTGTTATAGTTAAGTGATAGAAAGAGCCCATCAAAAGTAAAGTCATGTATTTTCTGAGGAGATATTCTGTTAGATATTTTGAGTTTCCTTAGATTTATGAGGGATTGATCAACACATCATATTACTTCCAAAGTTCCTCCCATGTGACATATGATGTCATTCTCAACTATTAATTTAAAAAATACTGCTATTGCCAGCTGCAGATATTTTTTCAAGTAAAATGAAGCTCGTTTGTTTTTTCATGTAGGTTTTAAAAAATTCAGTTATATATCCCATGGTATGCATAGATTTTTTTATTCCATCTAACCTTTGCCTATTTTTCTAGATTTATCCAGGATCAATAGAGTTAATGCAGGTGATTGAAGATTTTATACACATTGTTGGAATGGGGATGATGGACTTTCAGAATTCATACTTAATGACTGGAAATGTAGGTAAGAAATAGGATTTTCCCCAAAAATCTTTCTGAAATAATAAAAAAAAATTGCAAGTATCTGCGCCATACATTTCCAAGTGCAATATCTGTTATTCATATATTTAAGTATATGTAAGCAAATATATTTCTAATACTTGGTGTCTGAATTTTAGATGGGTCTAAACACATTACACTGTATATATATGCACACACACACATACAGTTGTATTTATCTTCATGCATTTCTGCTTGTAGGCCTGTTTGTATCTTCATGTGTATATGTAGGATAATGTGTTTTTTCATCTGCCAAATGCTCAACACCATCCAATCTAGTTATGAAAGTGTGTGTGTGTGTGTGTGTGTGTGTGTGTGTGTCTGTGTATGTATACAGACTGTAATTTTTAAAACAATATATTAGTCTTCATGGTGTTCCATACATTGTTCTTGTGTCTAGCTACTTTCTCACTGCTGAATCTGTGTGTGGTGGAACAGAACACTCAAGAATACTTTCCAGGGTTAAAATGATGGTGCGGCTGCTGCCACTGCAGTTTTTTCTGAATACCTTCCAGTGCACAGTGGATCTCTCAGGTCCCTCTGTAATGGATTCTGTAATGCAGCAATCATTATATTAACCAAATGACATATTTCTCTTTGTGGTTAAAAATTAACAAGAGCAAAGAAATAGTCTTCTTAATGATATACATTACATTGGTATAGGCTTAGAGTTTTCTCATTTCTTTAAAGTTTCTTCTGATGATGTTACTGTGATTCAGAATTATTTTCTTTCATTTGTCATACTTTAATAGCCTTCACATAAAAACTATTGAAGTATACATAGTAATGTGTTTACATAAACATGTTTTGCCCTGTATTAGTATTCACAAATATTTAAGCTTTAGTTTCTGGATTAGGAAGAGACCTACTTTGGTGAGAGAATTAACTAGGGAAGTTCAACTAGCAGAGAACATATTTTTTTTTATTATTATTAAGGTTTTTAGTGGTTCATTTTATACTTAATTTCTTCTGAAGGTCCCTAAGCCCTGCAGGGACTCATTTTATCCTAGGATATCTCTACCAGGGTGACCTCAGATTACAATAGGTTATAGTTAACTATTCGTAATATTCTTCTCTTGAGGAAAGACTGTGTAATGGAGACTTCAAAAGTCAGGAGATATTTTGGAGCCCATGTATTCTCTTCATGCAGCAAAGGCCTTATCAGTGAGTTTAACAACTTAATGCACCTTCTGAGCCAATTGGAGGGCCCAGATTTTTTGAAGAGTACGTGTCCAGCAGCTTGCTGCCAGCTCAGTAATGGAGCAAGCTGTTCCTTCTTAAGGACAATTAGAGTAAAAAGAGACCAAAGATGGTATCGTTGTTGAAGGATTAATTCAGAAATCAGAGAAATTCTCAATTAAATATCCGTTATAAAAGTGGCTGGGAAGATAAAGGAAAGAAAGTCTGTAGGAAAGGTAGAGCATGTCTGTAGAAAAGGTTTAGCAATCACAGCTAAGAGTTTTAAGGTATATGGAAAGAATCTAAAGAGAGTCTACTAGAGATGCTAGTTGCTCATGCCAGAACCACTTTCCTAAGGGAAGGGAAATGAGTTATGAAGGGTCCTGTGGCAGATTGGACAATTGGTAAAGGAATTTGAGTTAAAATGACATAGAAAAATAGAGAACTATTTTTTTCTTCTTTTTGTAAATGTTAACATCTAATTCTAAAAGGCACTGCTAATTAAAAGATGGATCAGATCAATACATGGCATTTGTGCAGAATGTGTTTGGAAAAAAGAACTGTAAAAAACAAAGCCAATCTCAGATCTAGAAAACTTAAATTTGGATTTAAACTTAATTTGGATTTATGTTTCAGAACCACAGCATATCACATTTTCTATAGCACTAGCATTATTTGCTATAAAAATTTCATAATGTCCATAAATTGCAATCATTTATTCATCTTTAGTCTCTTTGACTTACCAAGTTTGTTTATTTGAAAATGTTGTGCATATTTTTGCGATAAGATTATGCTATCTAGGTTTTCCTTCTTCCCTTAAATGTGATTAAACTTTAAAAGGTATATTTAGCATAACTCCAAGCAATCAAATGCTGCAAATAAAGTCAATATCATCCTATATCATCATCCATCTTACCTTGTTCTGCCTTCTAATTATTTATATAGCATAAATTTTTCATATTAAAAGTTGTGTTCTGTGAGTAAAAATTCTAAACATTATTTATACTGACTATCCAAAAGAGGTCTTATTTATTGTTGATTTCCTCGAATACTAGCCCAGGGATGGACACTGTAATTTGGTGACTAGAGCTGAGTGCTATGCTCCATAATATTCAGGAGTTTTCCAAATTGTATACACTAGTATCAAATTAAGTAATACGAATAATGATCAGTTACTATTAATACTTTTTATGTTATCCAGTTTGATACTGTGTATGTAAAACACAATATTTTGTCGATATTTCCAATGTTTTTGAGCACGGACATGCAGAGAGACTATTTTACAGTAGAAAGTTGTGAAACATGTGAGTTGGCCCTCATTCTGTCTTACATCCTAATATTAATTATCCAACAGTCTGCTCATTATACTGAGCAGATATGTATGCAGGAACATAGGCATGCACACAGCATGTGAGCGATGAATAGAGACTAGTTAACTAAGAAAGTTTGTTCCTTACAGCTATTTTCTTTAGAATGTGTTGGATTAAGACTACTTAAAGAACTTCAAAGATCATAATGCATTTTAGAGAGATTATAAACTATTTTTCATAAAGCCTATATGCATAGCTACCTCACTTTTCTAGACGATAGATAGTAAACTCCTGAAGAAAGAGAGTTGAACAGTCAAAATCAAATGCCAAAAGGACCATGCAATTTAATAAAAGACTCTCAGAACTAATAGGTTATTTTGTTTCAACTTTAAGTATTGTTTCATCATTTCTGTTTTCCGGTTGGAGTTGGAAGCAGAGGCAGTGCTATTAGAGACACATATATAGCAAATAGAATAGATCAAATGCTGGAACAATAACAAGAAATATTTTTTCCTCATTGTCATTTCCCAAAGAAATTACACCTCATGTCTCACCTTTGAGAGTGTTAGTTCTAAGGCTTAGGACAATAATTTATATTTAAAAGCATGGCCTTAATTCATCAAGATAAAAGTTCGTAGAATCTGATTAAAATCTCAGAAAAAGAGTGACAAATTTTAGAAAAACTTTCTTCAAAAATAGTTGAAATGAAAAAGTTTAAAGCTTCTTTTATTTTTCTGAAAAATGTCCCCACCTATATAAACTTTTTATAAATGAAATGCTCTTATATGATAAAATCTATGAACATTTTGGTATACATGCATGCATGCACATTTTTGTAGGGAGTATGTTCATAGCTTTTATCTGTTTCTTAAAAGCTTTGTGATCTCAAAATATTTAACAGAGGTTTGGAAGAAAATAGTCTACAAACAAAGATTTTAATCCAATGAGCTTATAAAATAAGCTTCAATAGAATGTTTAGTTTTCATTTTTTAATATGTACATAACATGAAAGTTGTCATACATGAGTCAATGAGCATTTACTTAAGACTAAATGCTCTGCTAGTTTATATAATTACTGAACAAATGAATATATGAATGAATGTATATGAAAGATTTCAATTTTCAATATATCTCTTTTTAAAAAATATATTTGAAATACTTTAAATATCTGCATAGGTAAACGTTTTTTCTTTTAGGAAAAGCATGTGACCTTTTCAGCATATCAATAATTTTTAAAAATGTATTAGTATCAATTAGGTCTTGAGGGACATATCTTTATATTATTTAATATGAGGTATTTTTTAAATGTTATTTTTTTCAGCAAGAGAGAAAGTTATTTTCTTCAATGAAAATATTATTTGAAGATTTATTTCAACTTACTTTTTATACTTTCCATCCAAACATATTTCCTTAGGTACCTTGCAGTCTTATTTCCCTTTTTATTTTCCTGAAACTCCTATTGGAAAAGCCTTCTGGAAACTTTAATTCCCAAGTAAATTTGCTCCCATTTTTTATTCTTCACATCCTCTTTGCTTTACTAACTGCTCTTTTTCTTGATTCTGTTCATTCCTTTAATATTTTTTTCATTACCTACAGTTTAAAATATAATCAAAGGATAAATCTAAACTCATGGCTTGCAAATATTTGGATTTCTTTTGAGGTAATAGCATAAAACAAATAACATGAAGCCCTGACAAGGATAAAAGTAGATTGTTTTGAGGTCCAACTGTTTGCAATTCCAAATACAAAATAGAATATATAACATCTGACATAATTAGAATGACAAGGCAAGTGAATGGGACTCTATTGTTCTAAGGATTTGTCAAAAGTCACAGTGGTGTATTTAGAGTTTTCATTATATTTCCGCTTATATATTTTTCACAATAACCTCATGTAGCATATTACATTTACTTTTATTGATAAGAATATTCTATTATTTAGAAATTAATTGTATTAATTTTGAACCTACAACTAGAATTGTATTCATTGACCTGAATTTGAGGAAGATCAGTGATGAATCACATGTTACTGGCCCACTGACTGTTCAAGTAAAGACAAAAACAATTTCTCTTTTACTGTAAGAAAAGCCTTTGCTAAGCTATTCGGGTCATTAAAATAAAGGACTAATCTTCTAGCCTGCAAGAAAATTGCATAAATAAATGAATTTATGCAATAAATTCATAAAAGAATTAAAAGACATAAAAGAATTACATAAATAAATAAACATCAAATACACCTCCATATGTGTCACATAAGCCAAATGTTAGTGCTTTATTCCCGAAGATGTTGTTCTGTGTAAGGATCAAGAAAAAGTTCTTAGAGAAGGAAGCATTTAATGTAGACTTTGAAGAATGGCTGGAATATTTATAAGTCAACATAAAGAAGAGTGAGTAGCAAATAGATGGTTACACTACAGAACATTCTGTTAGCAAAGACGATATAGAGATGTCAAAATTGAAACTGCTTGGGGAAAAAGTGGCCTCTTTTAATAAAAACACATATGTATAGAAGTGAAGGAAGTGAAATAAAATTGGAAAGGCATGTTGAAACATGGTTCTGAATTACAAAGATAATAGAGAATCACTGCAGCTTGACCTGATAAGAGTTGTGCTTCAGTAGAACATACGTGAGATCAGAAAATAGAATTGATTGAAATTGGGAAACACCATAAACATAGTTAGTCTAAATGTAGATGGAAGGCTTTTAATAGTAATTCATGCAGGAGACGATGAAGCCAGGAATTGCTGGTGGTAAGAATAGGAGCTGACATGTGGGTATGAGTTTGAGATACTGTCTGAGACTAGAATTGATAGGATTCCATAACTGACTGGGGTGTGGGAAAGAAAGGAGGGATTGAGATTATATTTATTCAACACACATTTGTGAGTATGTTTAACATATTAATATTTAGACAAGTATAGCCCCCATGTGAAAAAATGAAAAGCTGGGTGCGGTGGCTCATGCCTGTAATCCTAGCAATTTGAGAGGCTGAGACAGGTGGATCACGAGGTCAGGAATTCAAGGCCAGCCTGGCCAAGATGGTAAAACCCCGTCTCTAATAAAACTACAAAAAAATTTAGCTGGGCACAGTGGCAGGTGCCTGTAATCTCAGCTACTTAGGAGGCTGAGGCAGGAGAAACGCTTGAACCCGGGCGGCAGAGGTTGCAGTGAGTAGAGATCACACCACTGCACTGTAACTTGGGTGACAGAGTGAGACTGTCTCAGAAAAAAAAAAAAAAAAAGAAAAAAGAAAATGAAATCTTGAGTTTTCTTGGAGAAGTCAAATCTATAAATACACATTTGGTGATCAACTGCATAAAAGTGATAGTTGAAGCCATAAAAATTTTTTTCAATTATCAATATAAGATAGAAGAGACATAGGTAATGTCTACAATAAAAACAAAGAATCAGAGTTGTTGTCAGAGGAATAATGGTTAGAGGTAGTAGGTATAAGGAGTTCCAGAACAAGATGATAAAAAATCAGTGTCATTTAATTAATAAAATGGAGATAACTTTGCAAATTGATCACTCTACTTATTAATTGCTAGTAAAGTAAGAGTTAAGAGAAATCTTATGGGATTATCAATTCTGTAACATGAAAATTCTCAAGGGAAAGTGCAGACACAGTGAACAGGATCTAAATTTTCTAGCTCTTTATGTGGTTTCAATGGATTACACTTTTAACATTTTGATATAGTAATCTTTATGAATTTACTTTATATAGATGAATGTGGCTACACCCACTTACAGCTATTTCACAACTATTTGTTAGGAATTATTTGATGCTGACAACATCAAGTAAGAAGGGAATGATTCTTAGGCTAAATAAGATCTTCAAATACAGAATACTATAATTATTAGTTGTAATAGGTTTCAAAAGTTATTCTGATGTATAAACCCTAACAGAAGAATCTAAAATGTATCAATTTAGTTATATGGTAATCCAATAAGGCTAGTGCCTTGAAAACATTAAAGTAAGATATATTTCTTCAAAAAGCTAAATATCGGTGTCTCTTCTTGGTTTAGAAAATATTAAATATTAGGTTTTTCAGAATGAACATTCATAGTTGATGATTTCTGAAATGAATCCAAATTCAACCTGAATAATAGTGTGATACAATGTTGACATCTCCGTTCTCTGTGCAGTACCTTTACATCAACATCAAATCTATGTTCTTTCTTATATCCACTGGCAAACTTAATCATTTATATGGTAGAATATCTTGTTCTCTAATAGAGAAACAAACTTTCAGTCTGACAATATAATTATAAAATAGATGCCTTCTCTTTCTAGGCTTATTTTCCTTTCTGTTACTGCTTAGTTTTGTGATTCACACATCCCCATCTCTTGTTTAACTTCCTTTCTTTAAAAATGAGATATTTGTAGTCTGTTGACACCACGCCTGAAAAAAAAACACAATTTAACTTTTTTTTTGGTATGTTTATTTGTAGCACCTGACGTAGGTTCAGTCAGCCAGATTTGAGTCTAAATGTGTTAAGTTCTATCTCTGCCTTCTGGCTCTTTACCACCCTTGCTAAACACCTGAAGCAAGTGGGTGTTTTTCTGTAGGTCAGGGAAAAAAAAATACAACTAAAAATATCTGTTTCTTTATTGTGCTAACTTACTGGTTTCCTGAGAAAACAAATAGATCAAACATAGTTTTAACTTTGATACGCAGCCATAGAGTTTTTTTTTTTTTAATTGCTTCTGATTTAATAGGAATTATCTCATGGTATTTACTAGGATCCTCTAATTTCACATGGTTGGGGTGGAAGCACTAGAGAAGGTGACATTGTGAAAGTATCAGACCCTCTTAGGAGCAAACAAGACAAGCTGCCCAGGGGTGTGATGGGCTTTCCTGCACACAACTAAACCGAAGGCTGAGGTCCCCCCTAGTGCTGGTATAATAGATTGCTAATGATTCATAGATTTAACCAGCTTTAAAAGGCCTCAGAAATTGATTCAGTAAATATGTGCCATGTTTTGTCCTAGAAGATTTCTCAGTGAACAAATTAGACAAACTTTTTGCTCTCATGGAATTTATGTTTTGTAGTAGACATATGGATGTCAAATCAATGCCATCAAACATGTCCAGTGGTTACAATTGTTAGGAAGAGGAGTAAAGCAGTGGACAGGGTGAGTGGTTAACAAGTCAAGAGAGCAGTGTCATTTCAGGGAGGGTGACCGGGGAGGGCCTTTCATATGCAAAGTGATATTTGAGTGTAGACGTGAACCTTTAGATCATGAGATGCAGTAACATGTAGGGGCAGAACACTTCAGACAGAAGAAACAATAAGCACAAAGGCCATGATGCACTCATGTGCTTCATGTATTGGAGGAACTGGGGAAAACCATGAATGCTTAAATAGCTGAGGGAGGAGTTTTGGGAGAAAATGAAGTCAGAAAGGGAGTGAGAAGTGAAACCGTAAAAGGAGTTTGTCTGAGGTCTGAAAGAAATGCAAGATGCTTAACAAGTATTTGTCACTTAACTAAGGGGATACATCCCGAGAAGTGCATCCTTAGACTATTTTCTTGTGGGAATATTATAGACCGTACAACCTGCAAATCTAGGTGGTGTAGCCTACTACACGTCTAGGCTACATGGTATAGCCTGTTGCTCACAGGCTACAAACCTGCAAAACATGTTACTGTATTGAATACTGTAGGCAGCTATAACACAAGGGTAAATTTTGTGTATCTAAACATAGGTAAGCTATAGTAAAAATCTGATGTAAAAGATTCAAAATGGTACACCTGCACAGGGCACTTAAGATGAATGGAGCTTACAGGACTTACAGTTGCTCTACAAGAGTCAGTGAGTGAGTAGTGAGTAAATGAGGGCCTAGGAAATTACTATTCACTACTGTAGACTTTATAAACACTGTACTCATAAGCTACACTAAATTTATTAAAAAAAAAATTCCAATAATAAATTAACCTTGGCTAACTACAACTCTTTATAAACTTTTTTTAACTTTTGCACTCTTGCAATAATACATTGCTTAAAGCACAAACATACTATACATCTGTAAAAATATTTTCTTTCTTTTTGTCTTTATTCTATAAAACTTTTTTCTATTTTTAATTTTTTTAATTTTAGATTTTTATGTTTTGTTAAACCCAAGACATGAATTCACACATTGGCGTAGGCCCTACCCAGTATCAGGATCATCAGTGTCACTGTCTTCCCCTTCAGATCATGTCCAGCTGAAAGATCTTCAGGGGAAATAACATGCATGGAGCTGGCCTCTCCTATGATAACAGGACTTTCTTCCAGAATGCTTCCTGAGGGATTTGTCTGAGGCTTTTTTACAGTTAACTTTTTTTTTTTTTATAAATAGGAGTATACTCTAAAATAATGGCAAAATATACAGTATAGCAAATATTAAGCAATAGAAATTTTTCAGCTGCATTATAATTTTATGTGACTACCATCACATATAGGGTCCATAGAGGACCAAAACATGTGGTGCTACTAAAAGGCTCATGTAGCTACTAAAAGGATTATTCTGACTATGAAATGGAGATATTGCAATACACTATTGGGGGCTTGAGTGAAAATAGGAAGAGCAGTGCTGTGTTTACTGCAATGGGCCAGATGGGACAACAGAGTTTGGGTCGAGTGACAGTGGAAATAGTGAAAGGGAGTCAGATGCTGAAGATATTTTAGTAGTTGATCTAACAGAGCTTACTAACAGTTAGAAATGGTGTATGGAAGAAAGAGAGCACCCAGTGTCTCCACTGCATCTCCAACCCAACTACAGAAGCAAGACAGATTTATGTCAAAAATTTACTTTGGCAGCTATTTGAATGCCTGCAAAGTTTAGAATTCAAAGCAGTTTTATTTTGGCTTCTTAAAAATATGTTATCTTTCCTAAGTTGAACCCAAATCCTTGCTGCCGTGGTTTAAGCCCATTTCGTTTTTACTGTTCTCAAAGAGATTGAGTAATTTTATCCTCAGAAGCCATCAGCATTCTGTCATCCCATATAAATCCTTGGGCAAAAGCCAGAATGAAATTGTTCATTAAAATGACTTTATAAAACTACACCTCATATTGAGTTGCCAGCTAACAAAGGAAATAAATTCTACTTGCCCTACCAATTTTGTGTTTCTTCTTCTATTTGTAAGGCCATGGAACCTTGAGAATAGAACTCTTTTTTTTTTTTTTTTTTGAGATGGAGTTTCATTCTTGTTTCCCAGGCTGGAGTACAATGGCACGATCTCAGCTCACCGTACACCGTAACCTCTGCCTCCCAGATTCAAGTGATTCTCCTGTCTCAGCCTCCCAAGTAGCAGGGATTACAGGCATGTGTCACCACACCTGATTAATATATTGTATTTTTAGTACAGAGGGGGTTCTCCCTGTTGGTCAGGCTGGTCTTGAACTCCTGACCTCAGGTGATCTGCCCACCTCAGCCTCCCATGGTGCTGGCATTACAGGCATGAGCCACCATACCCAGCCAAGAATAGAATTCTTAAGGCTCAACCAAGTCCAGCAGGAAATTAATCAGCTCCATTATTTTGAAAACAGTTTTCTGGTTTTTTTAAATAAAAATTTAAAAATAAGAATATATATAAGTTTATTATCTAAGTTGGAAATAGATTTGCAAAACCTCTTTATCTCTACAGTTTTACAAATGTTATTTGTAATGGAACTACTCTGATAGTTGTAACCCTGGACCTTAATGTAGAAAACACTGAGCATGTTATGATGTTTCAACTTATCAGTAGGCCTGCAGTCTTTTAGAAGTTAACTGGTGTGAAAAAAAATAGTAATATAATATTTCTAAACTTATCTGTTTTATACAGCCATTCTCAAACACACAATTTTATTCATGGTGTCAGTATTAAATAATGCTTCTTGTCCTGGAAAAACCTGAAAACATTGTTAATACTCTTTCTTGTTTTGAGTGACACAAATGCCCTAAACTTTCTGGATTATCACATATTATGCCAATTTCTAGCCCTAAACTTCTGAACTTCCTTCACAAGTACTTTTTGAGTACAAGGTAAAGAAAAGTATTTATATTTGTTTTCCCCCTTTTATTTCTCAAGATTTCTAAGAAAAGTTTTACTATAGCATCCTTTATATTTTGTAGCATTCCCCAAATTAATGTTTTCACAAATATTCATGATACTATTTACTCTTCACAGCCTTTCTGCCTAGGGGAGAATGGCACCCACATAATTTGTCCTACATCAGTGCATCCCATTCAGAGTGGGTGCATTTTTTTTCCCTTTGCATCTTGGTAATTGAAAGTTAAAGATTTGTTTCATTACCTTGCTCAGCCAACCATACTCTAACCTACTTCTGTTATATAATGAACTTCAGTGTAATTTTTTTATGATGTGACTCTAAGGAAATCATATTCACATGCTCTATATTTCTACATCAAGGTAAAATAACCCCTGACCATTTTTTTTCTTTTATACTCATATGCTTCATATGTATCTACTTTGTTAAAAAACTTAAAATTGTTTTTCTGGCTAATTACACAAGTTAACCTTTCAATAAATCTTTTATACCATATCTTAGATAATGAAATGTGAACTTACTTGTTACTTCTTCACTCTCCATCCCTTCAGCAACTGTTTAGGAGAGAGGGCATAAATAGAGGGCCAAACCTTTCATTCTACGGCCCATAATTTCTTTTGGATTTTTTACCTACTAAGAAAATATTCATGGTCTAAAGAACCCTAAGGAGGTCACACAGAATTAAGTTGGAAATGTATGATATGTGGAATGTACATTAATGTGCAGCAGCATTGGGAACATGAAAAGCAGAGGAAAAGCTGTCTTCTGCTGTAGCTCTACAGTGTATGAGAAAAGAGCTTAAGGACTAAAGAATGAAATGAATATAACAGAGACAGTGATGATAAAGATATATGCTTGAGTGGTATATCTTGGTATACTAGACTTGAATTGTGAAAGATGTTCTCAGGTAGAAAACTATGACTTCAAAAACTAAGATTTCTGATGAGAATACAGGCCAAGAATTCTAGAGCTTCTTACATGTTTTTTTTTTAAATATATATTTTATTGCATTTTAGGTTTTGGGGTACAAGTGAAGAACATGCAAAATTGTTGTATATGTACATACATGGCAATGTGGTTTACTGCCTTCCTCCCCACCACCTATATCTGGCATTTCTCCCCATGTTATCCCTTCCCAACTCTCCACCCCTCTAGTTCCCCCCAACAGACCCCAGTATGTGATACTCCCCTCCCTGTGTCCATGTGTTCTCATTGTTCAAAACCTGACTATGAGTTAGAACATGCAGTGTTTGATTTTCTGTTCTTGTGTGAGTTTGCTGAGAATAATGGTTTCCAGGTTCATCCATGTCCCTACAAAGGACATGAACTCATCATTTTTTATGGCTACATAGTATTCCATGGTATATGTGTGCCACATTTTCCCTGTCCAGTCTATCATCGATGGGCATTTGGGTTGGTTCCAAGTCTTTGCTATTGTAAACAGTGCTGCAATGAACATTCCTGTGCATGTGTCCTTATGATAGAACAATTTATAATTCTTTGGATATATATCCAGTAATGGGATTGCTGGGTAAAATGGAATTTCTCTTTCTAGGTCCTTGAGGAATCGCCACACTGTCTTCCACAATGGTTGAACTAATTTACACACCCACCCACAGTGTAAAAATGTTCCTATTTCTCCACATCCTCTCCAGCATCTGTTGTCTCCAGATTTTTTAATGATTTCCATTCTAACTGGCGTGAGATGTATCTCAGTGTAGTTTTGATTTGCATTTCTCTAATAACCAGTGATGATGAGCATTTGTTCGTATGTTTTCTGGCCTCATATGTGTCTTCTTTTGTAAAGTGTCTGTTCATATCCTTTGCCCACTTTTGAATGGGCTTTTTTTTTTCTTGTAAATCTGCTTTAGTTCTTTTTCTTTTCTTTTCTTCCCCCCCCCATTTATTTATTTTATTGTATTTTAGGTTTTGGGGTACATGTGAAGAACATGCAAAATTTTTGCATAGGCACACACGTGGCAGTGTGATTTGCTGCCCTCCTCCCCATCACCTACATCTGGCATTTCTCCCCTTGCTATCTCTCCCCAGCTCCCCACCCCCCACCGTCCCTCCCCATTTCCCCCCAATTGACCCCACTGTGTAGTGCTCCCCTCCCGGTGTCCATGTGTTCTCATTGTTCAACACCTGCCTATGAATGAGAACATGCGGTGTTTGATCTTCTGCTCTCTGTCAGTTTGCTGAGAATGATGGTTTCTAGGTTCATCCATGTCCCTACAAAGGACCCAAACTCATCGTTTTTGATGGCTGCATAATATTCCATAGTGTATATGTGCCACATTTTCCCTATCCAGTCTATCGTCGATGGGCATTAGGGTTGGTTCCAGGTCTTTGCTATTGTAAACAGTGCTGCAATGAACATTTGTGTGCACTTGTCCTTATAGTAGAACGATTTGTAATCCTTTGGATATATACCCAGTAATGGTATTGCTGGGTCAAATGGAATTTCTATTTCTAGGTCCTTGAGGAATCGCCATACTGTCTTCCACAATGGTTGAACTAATTTACACTCCCACCAACAGTGCAAAAGTGTTCCTATTTTTCCACATCCTCTCCAGCATCTGTTGTCTCCAGATTTTTTAATGATCACCATTCTAATTGGTGTGAGATGGTATCTCAATGTAGTTTTGATTTGCATTTCTCTGATGACCAGTGATGATGAGCATTTTTTCATATGTTTGTTGGCCTCATATATGTCTTCTTTTGTAAAGTATCTGTTCATATCCTTAGCCCACTTTTGAATGGGCTTGTTAGTCTTTTTCTTGTAAATCTGTTTTAGTTCTTTGTAAATTCTGGATATCAGCCCTTTATCGGATGGGTAAACTGCAAAAAATTTTTCCCATTCTGTTGGTTGCCGATTCACTCTGATGACTGTTTCTTTTGCTGTGCAGAAGCTGTGGAGTTTGATTAGGTCCCATTTGTCTATTTTGGCTTTTGTTGTCAATGGTTTTGGTGCTTTGGTCATGAAGTCCTTGCCTATACCTATGTCCTGAATGGTTTTGCCTTTTTCTTCTAGGGTTTTTATGGCGTTAGGTCTTATGTTTAAGTCTTTTTTATTTTATTTATTTATTTTTTTTTTTTTGAGATGGAGTTTCACTCATGTTACCCAGGCTGGAGTGCAATGGCGCGATCTCAGCTCACCGCAACCTCCGCCTCCTGGGTTCAGGCAATTCTCCTACCTCAGCCTCTTGAGTAGCTGGGATTACAGGCACGCACCACCATGCCCAGCTAATTTTTTGTATTTTTAGTAGAGATGGGGTTTCACCATGTTGACCAGGATGGTCTCGATCTCTTGACCTCGTGATCCACCCACCTTGGCCTCCCAAAGTGCTGGGATTACAGGCTTGAGCCACCGCGCCCAGCCATGTTTAAGTCTTTAATCCATCTGGAGTTAATTTTAATGTAAGGTGTCAGGAAGGGGTCCAGTTTCTGCTTTCTGCACATGGCTAGCCAGTTTTCCCAATGGCATTTATTAAACAAGGAATCCTTTCCCCATTGCTTGTTTTTGTGAGGTTTGTCAAAGATCTGATGCTTGTAGATGTGTGGCGTTGCCTCCAAGGCCTCTGTTCTGTTCCATTGGTCTATACCTCTGTTTTGGTACCAGTACCTTGCTGTTTTGATTACTGTAGACTTGTAGTATAGTTTGAAGTCAGGTAACGTGATACCTCCAGCTTTGTTCTTTTTGCTTAGAATTGACTTGGCTATGCAGGCTCTCTTTTGGATCCATATGAAGTTTAAGGTGTTTTTTTCCAGTTCTTTGAAGAAGGTCATTGGTAGCTTGATGGGGATAGCGTTGAATCTATAAATTACTTTGGGCAGTATGGCCATTTTCACGATACTGTTTCTTCCTAACCATGAGCATGGAATGTTTCTCCATCTGTTTGTGTCCTCTCTTATTTCCTTGAGCAGTGGTTTGTAGTTCTCCTTGAAGAGTTCCTTTACATTCTTTGTTAGTTGTATTTCTAGGTATTATTGCTACAAAGAGAGTTTCAAACATGTTAACCCATAGACATAGCCACAAACATTTGGGTTTGAGTTTTCTTTTCTTTTCTTCTCTGTCTCTCTCTCTCTCTCTCTCTGAAGAATTCTAGAATTTCTTACATGTTAAGACGTAGACCTAGCCACAAATATTTTGGGTTTGAGTTTTTGAGGTTTCTTTTATCTTCGCTCCCTTTCCTTCTCTTTCCCTTTCCCTTTGCGTTTCCTTTTGTTGAGACAGGTTTTTAATCTGTCATTCAGGCTGGGGTGCAATGATGTGATTTCAGCTCACTACAGCCTCCATCTCTGGGACTCAAGTGATTCTCCTGCCCAAGCTTTTTGAGTAGCTGGGACTACAGGCATGCACCACCATGCCAGGCTAATTTTTGTATTTTTGGTAGAAACTGGGTTTCACCATGTTGCCCAGTTTGGTCTCAAACTCCTAGACTGAGGAGATCCTCCTGCCTTGGCCTCCAAAAGTGTTAGGATGACAGATGTGAGCCAATGTGCTAGCAGTCTTTTTTTTTTTTTTTTCTTTCTTTCTGTGAAGAACTTGATTTTCTACAAAAAAAGGTCTTGATGACCTGTGTGCCCTTGGGAAGGAATTGTTGCCTAAAGAGAAGTGTTGCATAAAAGGGTTGTTGCTTTGTCTCAGTTTAAGAGATCTTCAGAGGACTGGAAAATGTTTTTAAAAATAGGATTGAGAAAAAAGACCATTTGGGAAACCAGCAAGTAGTTTTCTATTTACCTGGAGACATTGTATTTGAAAGATCTTGGAATTATAGGTCTTCCCCAGCTGACTTCATTGTTATTTTTGAGATAAACTCCTTCAAAATCTGATAGATTCACAGCAACAAACATAAATAGAAAGATGAAATCTAAAGTCAATTGAAAGCAAATTTTGAATTTTATAAAATATTCTGATTTTTATTGGTTTTTTAGTGCAATGATTTCAAATTAGTACAGTTACACTGTATGTCTTCTTTTCAATTTTGCTCTTCAACGGAACTACAAGGATGTTACTGTGAGTTTGTGTGAATATAAAAAACAACCCCAGTTTAACAGTTTCTATGGCAATAATTGCTCATCTCTGTGGAAATAGTAATCTGCCTATTTAACAATAACCAGTAAAGAGAAAAGAGGTATTGACTCCCTTTTAACAATTTTTTTTTATTTTTTTCTATTTCATTTCACTTTTTCAAAAGTCTTATTTTGTTTGGTTATACCAAGAAATCTGGGCTAAATTATTCCTTTCCTAAATTATTCCTTTCCTCTTTTGCTTTCTTCACTGAATTCCAGATAAATAAATTATCATCGGAATTTGAAAACTAAAAGTTCTGGCTCCAATTGAAGACTGATGCTTTTATGTCACTGCAAGTAGGGATGCCATTTTGTATCTTTTAAATCATGCTAGCTTAGGAGTTAGACATCTGGCTGCAAACCTTGACTGTACCATGACTAACTAGACTTATGGAAGTTATCTCCCCTGTATAGTTAGTGGTCAAGATTAAAGATTACACGTATTTAGCACTCACAAACACAGCACCAAATGTGGACTCTGCTACTGACTGCTACTTTGGTTAGGCCACTCAGTCCCTTGCAGCCATAGTTCACTCCTCTAGGGAACTTCTAAAGTTCCTACTTAAATTTAGCATCCTACATTTAAAAAATAATCTAAATATTTTACTTATTGCGTACTTTACAAAGCAGACCCAGGTCCCAGACTTCTAGGCAGATATTATGACCAATCTAAAAAACCATATGTGATGTCTTGCTATTTTAAAAATATTATATTGTACAATTGTCTTCTGTGTGCAATGGCAGGGCCCATGAAGATTTTAATGGTATTTGGCATTTTGCTATCTTAAAAAGCTAATCTTCTATGTAGTTATTTGTTATTATTCAGATCCTAGCGCTCTTGAATGATTCATACAAATAAAATTTCTTCTTTATTATTATTTTTTTAATGAATGGGAGGTTTTATATGTTGCCCAGGTTGGGCTCAAACATGGAGACTCGACTCCTCAAGCATCAGGACTACCAGCCAGAGCCACCGCAGTTCTTCTTCTTTAATTTTATATATTTTTTCTTAACATGTAATCCATCAACTGTGGTCTGCAGAATTTTGTCAATTATCTCTATAAATGCATCAGATAATTCTGTAGCATTGCTACATTCTCTGAAATTTATAAATGAATTAATTCATGTTTATCCTTAACATGAATTAATTAGAATAGAATATCCTTAACATGAAATCTTTAGAATAGGCAAAAATATTTTCATGCTTTTGCAATGCAATTAAATTTTCCATATGTACAGCTTAAACTTTAGAAATGTAAATAATTTCTTATATGGCTAGTTTAGCATTTTTTAAAATTTGGTCTTTTGTTTTGATCCATGGCGTATGTACATGAGAGAGCAGGTATGAGTGTGTATTTGTGTATGTATCTTCTAAAATATCAGTGTTTGAACCAGAAATATAGTTGTTTTAGATATTATTAAAATTTATACCATAGGCTTAAGGAAAAATTAGGTTTTCTTTTTCAAAGTCACATTAAATAATGAAGATACCTTTTGGCAAAAGTTAAACTGAATTGAGAATCCTACAATAACAAGATTTAAAGCGTACATAATTGTCTGTACTGGACAGTATTGCATTGAAGGCATAGCTGATGACTACAAACTAGAACTGAACAGTTCATAAGGGAGTGATTTATATTGGATAATAGGTGATATTACCAAATGTGTATTCTGAATTCAGACAAAACCTTACTCACTGAATTGATTAATAGTGTTCTAAAATGAAGTATGAATACATAGTTGATACTAAGATATTAAAGTCTATATTACTATAAAATGTTCAGTAATCATCTTCAATATCCATCTGAGTTATAGTTTTCCTCTTTGAAATATGAGACTTCCCCCTTTTGAAGACTCTGTACTTTTTATTATAGAGCCTGTCCTTCTTCTCTACATTTTACATAGTCAGTTTTTGCTTTTTCCAAACTAATTGCCTGATTATTTGTCTTTTAATTTTCCCTAACTACAAATACTTTATTGCCCCTAAAATAGATGCTATTCTTACTAATGAGGATAACATCTGTTATATTTAAAATGTATTCTGAAAATCTAAAATATCTTTAAGGTCACAGAATTTTAGACATAATGGAATATTTATTTTTAAATAATGTCTTAACAGAGAAACAAATATATTATTTTGTAACATAATTTAGACTACATAGGTGAAACAAAATTATAATTGGTTGATATGCTGTCTTTAGTTTCATATAATTTATTAACGAACACTCAATTAGTATTAGCTGAACTCCGTGATCATTGGTAAATTTTATATAGCTAAAAAGAGCATAGCTATATAAAGTGAAATAGAAAACTCAATTTGATCATAGAGTATGTGTTTACGGAGTTGGAGAGTAAGCTATTGTTTGTTTGAGGATTTGTTTGTTTAATAACACAAAGACCAAAATTATTTTTTGAACTTCAGTGTTCTTAATAGCCATTGCTTCAAATGGAAAAGACACGTTGTTTTCAAATATAGAGTTGATGTATTAATTTTATTAATCATCATCCTGTCTATAAAATAGAATTAATTGTGCTTGGTTCAGAGTGTATTGTGGGATCAAATGAGGTAATGCGCTGGTACAAGCACTTAAATGCTTAGAAAATGGTGTCTTCTATTGCTACTATTATCCCTTTTCTCTCTTCAAAAAACTGTATTTGGTTAGGCATACATACTTCAGTTCTCCTTATTTTGAAAAAGATATAGACCTATGTTTTTTTTTTTTTTTTTTAGTAAAATGAAGTAAGTATCTACAGATCCACAAACAAGCCAGGACCCAATGTAATAACTAGCCAAGGGAGGAGTTCGTTGAAATGAAAGATGGAAAGTGTGACTGAAAAGTAATTGTTAATGGAAAAGGTCATGAGCTAACATAGAAGTTGGAGATCTGGTTAAGGAGACCCTGAAAAGGATTTCATATCTTCTATAACAGGAAACTTTGGGGTGACATGATTCAACTTATATTTAAAACCTATGCTGCCTGCAATGTGGAGAATGAATAGGAAAGGCACAAGAATGGAAGCAGGGAACATAGTGAGTTGTTTTAATTTAGATAGGGTCCGATGGACTAATGCGTGAGTCAAGGTGGGCATGAGAAGACAAAATTAAGCTATGTTTTAGAAGTAAAACGGTTAAGTACAATGATGAATTGGATTCAAGGCGTGAGGATATAGATGTGTCAAGGGTAACTTACTGATTTCTGGCTTGAGTAAAGGGTCAATGGAGGTTCTGTTTACAGAAGTTGGTAAGATTGGATTGGGAATTCATATTTTGATGAAGAGTAGGTGGAAATCCAGAGCTAAGCTTTGAATGTGTTACATTTGAGATGCCTGAAGAAATTCAATGAAAAAGTCCAAGTAGACAGTTGAGTATTAGATCTGCAGTTAAGAAGAAAATTTCTTATACCTATTCTGCCCATACTTAAGATACTTGTGTGAAGCATGTCTTTCACTAGATTGTAAGCTTTTTAAATGTAAGGACTCTTTCCTTCTAAATTTTGGATCTTCCATAGTATTTTATACAAGGCAGAGAATGGTTAAGGTGAAGAATAAAAAAGAGTTGGCATGAATTGAATCTTACTGTATATAAGGAGTGAGTTAACTGCCTCCAACTTAATCCTAATGAAAGGGTATTGATTTTTACAGATGGTCAAAGTGAACAGCAATTATATGACTTGCCAAAGTTCACAAAGTAAATAGAAAACTAGGCCTGGTTGACTCCAGGGCACAAGTTAATGATAGTAAATTCCCTGCCCCTAATTAAGCTTTGGTAAACCTCATCTATTAAAAAGTGTGGACAGTTATTGCACCAAACTCACTATATGTTAAGATCTTACCACAAAACAATACGCAGAAAAATGCCTATCCTTTTGGAATTTAAAATTTAGTGTGGGAGGCGGAAAATGAGTAAGTCTATGTGAAAAACAGAATTACATAACAGTGAGAAATGGGGGCTTGGATATCTTTACATGGGGTAGTTAGGACAGACCAAGCTAAGGAAAAAATAATTTAGCAGAGACTCAAGGGTAACAACAAGGAAAGAATGTTCTAGTTAGAAAGAGAAAACTCTGTGGTAGAAAAGATCTGTGCATCTTAGGCATGGTCATCAAACAAGAGAGTCATGCATAATGTGATTACAGAGACGTACAGCGCCAAGCCGAGCAGAGCTTTGTAGGTCAAGGCATAAGATTTGCGTTTTATTCTAGGAACACTGGCCAGCCATTGAATTATTCTAAGTAAGAAAAGGTCATAATCTACTTTATGTTTAAAAATGATAACTCTGGTTTATGAGACAAGAAATTCAGGGGCCAGGAGGAGAATAATGAAAGCCAGTCAGATAGCTCTTGAATTAATTCAGTTGAGAGATTCTGATGGCTTTTGGCAAGTTATGAAATGGAAACAGAGGGAAATGCGGTAATTGAAGACATGTTCCAGAAATAATACCAAGAAGGCATGTTGATGGGTGGGTTGTAGGGGGTGAAAAAGATCGTAAGTAAAGAATGACCTCCAAATTTGTGGTTTGAATGTCTGAATATATGGTGGCATCTTCTAGTAAGATGGGAGAGACTGTGGAAGAAAGTGCTTTGGTAGTGGAAAATAAAGAGTTCTAATTAGTAAAAGTTTGTTGAATTAAAGAATCTCAATATTGGCTTTGCTTATATGATTAAATACATTATTGCCTTGCATGACCATTTATTTATGGTTTGTCTATTGGTGTTTTCACATAATAATTGCAGAGTTAGGTAGTTGCAACCTAGGCATGATAGCCCACAAATCTGAAAATATTTACGTTTTAGCTCTTTATAGAAAGAAGTTTGTCAACTTCTGCTATAGAGCATGGCTTAAGCATAAAACTAACTTTAGAGCATAGTTTTCATTTTTTTTTAATCCAATGGCTGTTCTTCATTCTATGTAATCCTTATAAAGTCTTTGACTCCTTATAAAACCATCCTCTCATTATTAAACTATCCCTTTCTAAGTTAATGTACTGTTGTGATTTCTCTCTCTCTCTCTCTCTCTCTCTCTCCCCCCCCCCCCTCCCTCCCTCTCTCCCTCCCTCCCTCCCTCCTCTCTCCTCTCTCCTCTCTCCTCTCTCCTCTCCCCTCTCCCCTCTCTCCCCTCTCGTCTGTCTTCCTCTGTGTCTCTCACCATTTATTTTGGTATTATCTTTCCCTATGTATTTGTCTTAATCCTCTAAAAGTGGGTCTTTCCTAAGGTCTTGTATCATTTTCTCAATATCTTCATAGCTTCTCACCTGATTTCTTTCAGGCGTCTGCACAAAAGTGAGCTTACATGGGAAGCTTTCTCTGTTTATTAGAGCTTCCCAAGGCTAATCCATCATTGTTTTTATTTATCATTAGTGACATTCTATCTCATTTTGTTTATCTGTTCCTTGTCTATTTCTCCCCCAATACTGTGCCAGGCCCATCAGAATGGGACTCTTTTCACAGGTATATTTGTTCATTTGTTAAATTCTTAATTGGTAGGATAGTCCTCACAAAACTGTAGGGGCTCAGTAGAAGTTTGTTGGATAGACAAATTTATAGAATGATCTCTTTTCCTTTGTTAAGTTACAACACTTTTCATTGCCACTGCTCCTCTGGGACTGAGTGATTCACTATATTGGAAAGCCCTTGTATTGTTGCCTCTTGTGGTTGTTTCTTGCCTGCAGTGGTGCCTAACTCCTGTTAGGTTCCTGACTTATTCCTCTAATAAGGTTTGAACACCATTGAATATCAAATATGATATCATGAACACACACACACACACACACACACACACACACATACACATGCACACACACACACACACACAGAGTGAGTTGATAATGCTGTATATACACAAGTTCTTATTGTTTTATACTAGATCGATTATCATCTAATGCTCTTTCCTCTGCAAGAATTCTGTTCTTAATCTTACTGGTTGAGGAAACAAGGGGGATTTATTTCCTAAGGCATTTTCTATATTGATTTATTTTTAATTTTCACATAAACATGCAAAAATGACTTCAATCACATCTATTTTGTGTTCATGTTTAGATTGAAATCATGAATTACTTGTTTAAAGGATATCAACATTTATAAGCATCTATTTCTGAAAGACCATAAAAGATACTCTTCGTGAAAACTAAAAGGAAAGTGCTATAATCACCTTAAATTTCACCATTATATTATGCATAGCATAGAAAGAATAAGCATTCAACAGATAACAAAAGAAGTGACAAAAATAAAATATAAATTATATTGTGTTTTAGGTTTTGAGGCGCATGTGAAGAACATGCAAGATTGTTGCATAGCTACATACATGGCAATGTGGTTTGCTGTTTTCCTCCCCATCACTATATCTGGCATTTCTCCCCATGTTATCCTTCCCCAACTCTCACCCCCCACTGTCCCTCCCCGAGATCCCCACACAGACCCCAGTGTGTGATGCTCCCCTCCCTGTGTCCATATGTTCTCATTGTTCAACACCTGCCTATGAGTGAGAACATGTGGTATTTGATTCTCTGTTCTTGTGTCAGTTTGCTGAGAAATGCAAATCAAAACTACATTGAGATACCATCTCACGCCAGTTAGAATGGCAGTCATTAAAAAATCTGGAGACAACAGATGCCTGAAAGGATGTGGAGAAATAGGAACACTTATACTGTTGGTGGGAGTGTAAATTAGTTCAATCATTGTGTAAGACAGTGTGGTGATTCCTCAAAGACCTAGAAATAGAAATCCCATTTGACCCAGCAATCCCATTACTGGGTATATATCCAAAGGATTAAAAATAAGAAGTTTTAAATTATATTTCTCTTTAAAGAATAATTATCATCTTCAAAAACAGTCTGTTCAAGTTTCAGTAGTTCCTTCTTATGTAAGGTTTTGTTTTACTTGGTTTCAGTTACCCACTGTCCACCATAATCTGAAAACATTAAATAAAAAATTCCAGAAATAAACAATTTATAAGTTTTAAGTTGTGTGCCATTATGAGTAGCATGACGAAATTTCATGCCATCTCACTCCATCCTGCCCCAAATGTGAATCATCTTTTTGAGTGGCATGTCCACACTGTCTATTCTATGCACCCTTTAGTCACTTAGTAGCCAGCATGTATATCAGATTGACTGTCAAGGTATTGCAGTGCTTGTTTAAAATCTTTATTATACTTAATAATGGCTCCAGAGTAGTGATGCTGGCAATGGGATATGCCAAAGGGGAAGAAACAAAGTACTTTCTTTAAGGAAAAAGGCTAAAGTTTCCAACTTAATCAGGAAAGAAAAAAAAAATCATATGCTTAGTTTGCTAAGAACTATGATAAGACTGAATCTTTTATCCTTGAAGTTGTGAAGAAGAAAAAATTTGTGCATAGTATATATATGGTACTATCCATGGTTTCGGGCATCCACTGAACATCTTGGAACATATCCTCTGTGGATAAGGGCGGGGTGGGGCGGGCTACTCTATGTCTAAGATGATGTAGGCAAGCTTTTTCTGTAAGGGGACAGTTAGTAAGTATCTTAGGATTTATGGGCCACATAGTCTCCATTGCAGTAACTCAACTGTGCTATTGCAGCATGAAGGTAGACAGGGACAACATTGTCAACCTAAATAACAAAGAGAGAGACACTCTCTAAAAGAAAATATTTATTCAAGAATGGGCAATGCAGTGAGAATTAGCATGCCATAGTAAACTATGTGCATATTCAGAATAGTAAAGGAAGATGATGCTTTTTAAAGGAAAAATGGGGAAGATTACGTAATTGTTTTGAGATAATTATATTTACCTACAGAGATCAATAATGAGAGTGGTGCCAGTCTGAGACTGAACAGACAGCTGCTTGGTAGATATTTTTGTGTGCCATATCAGTGGCTTTTGTGCAAGGTTGTGGTTTTCATAGTCTTTTGTGATTCTTATTTTTTTTGACATTTTTCCCCATTTATTTTTTTAATTATACTTTAAATTCTGGGGTACATGTGTAGATTGTGCAGGATTGTTAGGTATACACACATCATGGTGGTTTGCTGCATCCATCCCCCCATCACCTGCATTAGGTATTTCTCCTAATGCTATCCCTCCCCAATCTCCCCACTGCTATCCCTCCCCTAACCCGACCATCCCCCAACAGACCCCAGTGTGTGATGTTCCCCTCCCTGTGTCCATGTGTTCTCATTGTTCAACACCCATTTATGAGTGAGAACATGTGGTGTTTGATTTTCTGTTCTTGTGTCAGTTTGCTGAGAATGATGGTTTCCAGATTCATCCATGTTACTGAAAAGGACATGAACTCATCCTTTTATATGACTCCATAGTATTCCATGGTGTATATGTGCCACATTTTCTTTGTCTAACATTGATGGGCATTTGGGTTGGTTCCAAGTCTTTGCTATAGTAAACAGTGTTTCAATGAACATACATGTGCATGTGTCTTTGTAATACAACGATTTATAATCTTTTGGGTATATACCCAGTAATGGGATTGCTGGGTCAAATGGAATTTCTATTTCTAGATCCTTGAGGAATTATCACACTGTCTTCCACAATGGTTGAACTAATTTACACTCCCATCAATGGTGTAAAAGTATTCCTGTTTCTCCACATCCTCTGCATCATCTATTGTCTCCAGATTTTTTTTTTTTTTTTTTTTTTTGAGACGGAGTTTCGCTCTTGTTACCCAGGCTGGAGTGCAATGGCGCGATCTCGACTCACCGCAACCTCTGTCTCCTGGGTTCAGGCAATTCTCCTGCCTCAGCCTCCTGAGTAGCTGGGATTATAGGCCACCATGCCCAGCTAATTTTTTGTATTTTTAGTAGAGACGGGGTTTCACCATGTTGACCAGGATGGTCTCGATCTCTTGACCTTGTGATCCACCCGCCTCGGCCTCCCAAAGTGCTGGGATTACAGGCTTGAGCCACCGCGCCCGGCCAATTTCCAGATTTTTTAATGATCACCATTCTAAATGGTGTGAGATGGTATCTCAATGTGGTTTTGATTTGCATTTCTCTAATGACCAGTGATGATAAGCATTTTTTCGTATGTTTGTTGGCCACTTAAATGTCTTCTTTGAGAAGTGTCTGTTCATATTGTTTGCCCACTTTTTGATGGGGTTGTTTGTTTTTTTTTTTTTTCTTGTAAATTTGTTTTAGTTCTTTGTAGATTCCAAATATTAGCCCTTTGTCAGATAGGTAGATTGCAAAAATTTTTTCCCATTCTTATGGTTGCCAGTTTACTCTAATGATTGTTTCTTTTGCTGTGCAGAAACTCTTAAGTTTAATTAGATCCCATTTGTCTGTTTTGGCTTTTGTTGCCATTGCTTTTGGTGTTTTAGTCATGAAGTCCTTGCCTATGCCTATGTCCTGAATGGTATTGCCTAGGTTTTATTCTAGGGTTTTATGGTGTTATGTCTTATGTTTAAATTTTTAATCCATCTGGAGTTAATTTTTGTATAAGGTGTAAGGAAGGGGTCTAGTTTCAGGTTTCTGCACATGGCTAGCCAGTTTTCCCAACACCACTTATTAAACAGGGAACCCTTTCCCCATTGCCTGTTTTCATGAGGTTTTTCAAAGATCAGATGGTTGTAGATGTGTGGCATTACTTGCAAGGTCTCTCTCTGTTCTGTTTCATTGGCCTATATCTCTGTTTTGCTACCAATACCATGCTGTTTTTATTACTGTAGCCTTGTAGTATAGTCTGAAGTGAGGTAGTGTGATGCCTCCAGCTTTGTTCTTTTTGCTTAGGATTGTCTTGGCTATATGGGCTCTTTTTTGGTTCCATATGAAGTTTAAGGTGGTTTTCTCCATTTCTGTAAAGGAGGTCCATGGTAGCTTAATGGTAATAGCATTGAATCTATAAATTATTTCAGGCAATATGGCCATTTTCACGATATTGATTTTTTCTGACCTTAAGCATGGAATGTTTTTCCATCGGTGTCAACTCTTATTTCCTTGAGCAGTGGTTTGTAGTTCTCCTTGAAGAAATCCTTTGTTAGTTGTATTACTAGGTATTTTATTCTCTCTGTAGCAATTCTGAATGGGAGTTAGCTCAGGATTTTACTCTCTGTTTGTCTGTTATTTGTGTATAGTAATGCTTATGATTTTTGCACATTGATTTTGTATCCTAGACTTTGCTGAAGTTGCCTATCGTCTTAAAGAGATTTTGAGCTGAGATGATGGTGTCTTCTAAATATACAATCATGTTGTCTGTAAATAGAGAAAATTTGACTTCCTCTTTTCCTAATTGAATACCCTTTATTTCTTTTTCTTGCCTGATTGCTCTGGCTAGAACTTCCAGTACTATGTTCAATAGGAATGGTGAGAGAAGACACCCTTGTCTAATGCTAGTTTTCAAAGGGAATGTTTCCAGTTTTTGCCTGTTCAGTATGATATTGGCTGTGGGTTTGTCCTAATAGCTTTTATTATTTTGAGATATTTTCCATCAATACCTAGTTTATTGAGAATTTTTAGTATAAAGAGCTGTTAAATTTTGGTGAAGGTCTTCTCTGCATCTGTTGAGATAATCATATGGTTTATGTCTTTGGTTCTGTTTATCTGATGAATTACATTTATAGATTTGCATGTGTTGAACTAGCCTTGCATCCCCAGGATGAAGCCCACTTGATCATGATGGATAAGCTTTTTGATGTGCTGTTGCATTTGGTTTACCAATATTTTATTGAAGATTTTTCCATTGATGTTCATCATGGACATTGGCCTGAAATTTTCTTTTTTAGTTGTGTCTTGGCCAAGTTTTTGTATCAGAATAATGTTGCTCTCATAAAATGAGTTAAGGAGTATTCCCTCTTTTTGTATTGTGTGGAATCATTTCAGAAGGAGAGGTACCAGCTCTTCTTTGTATGTCTGGTAGAATTCAGCTGTGAACCCGTCTGATCCTGGACTTTTTTAGGTTGGTAGGCTATTAATTGTGCCTCAATTTCAGCCCTTGTTATTGGTCTATTTAGGGATTCAACTCCTTCCTGGTTTAGGCTTGGGACTGTGTAAGTGTCCAGGAATTTGTCCATTTCTTCTGGATTTGTTATTTATGCACATAGAGTTGTTTGTAGTAATCTCTGATAGTAGTTTGTATTTCTGTGAAATTGGTGGTGGTATCTCCTTTATCATTTTTTATTGCATCTATTTGATTCTTCTCTCTTTTCTTTTTTTTAGTCTAACTAGTGGTCTATCTATTTTGCTGATCTTTTCAAAAAACCAGCTCCTGAATTTAATGATTTTTTGAAGGATTTTTTTGTGTCTCTATCTCCTTCAATTCTGCTCTAATCTTAGTTTTTTCTTGTCTTCGGCTAGCTTCCAAATTTGTTTGACCTTGCTCCTCTATCTAGTTCTTTTAATTGTGATGATAGGGTGTTGAATTTAGGCTTTTCCTCACTTCTCATGTGGGCATTTATTGCTATAAATTTCCCTCTAGAAACTGCTTTAAATGTGTCCCAAAGATTCTGTGTCTTCATTCTCATTGGTTTCCAAGAACATCTTCATTTCTGCCTTCATTTCATTATTTATCCAGTAGACATTCAGGAGCAGGTTGTTCCGTTTCCATGTAGCTCTGTGGTTTTGAGTGGGTTTCTTAATCCTGAGCTCTAATTTTATTGCACTGTGATCTGAGAGACTGGTTGTTATGATTTCCATTATTTTGCATTTGCTAAGGAGTGATTTACTTCCAATTATGTGGTCAGTTTTAGAGTAAGTGCGATGTGGTGCTGAGAAGAATGTATATTCTGTGGATTTGGGATGGAGAGTTCTGTAGATGTCTATCAGCTCCATTTGGTCCAGATCTGAGTTCAAATCCTGGATATCCTTGTTAATTTTCTGTCTCATTGATCTGTCTAATATTCACAGTAGAGTGTTAAAGTCTCCCACTATTATTGTGTAGGAGTCTAAGTCTCTTTCTAGGTCATTAAGAATTTGCTTTATGTGTCTGGGTGCTCCTGTATTGGTTGCATATATATTTAGGATAGTTAGCTCTTCATGTTGCATTGATCCCTTTATCATTATGTAATGTGATTATTCTTATTATCATACATTTGTGCAATAGAATCCTGTCTTCATTGCTTTTCCCACTCTATTTACCAGGTTTTTGTCTTTCTTTCTCTTTCTTTTTCTTTTTTCCTTCCTTCCTTTCTTCTTTCTCTTTTTCTTTCTTTATTCCTTCCTTCCCTCCTTCCTTTTTTCCTTCCTTTTCTTCCTCCTTCCCTCTTTCTTTCGTCTTTCTTTCTTTCACAAATTACTCCATTTTGATTCAATTAACTTTCACAATATGTGAGTGAATGGATGCGGCTGCATGCCAAAAAAACTTACAAGAGTTGTATCTATGGCTCTAGATGTACCCTGTACATCAACATTAGTAAATGCTGGGAAGGGAAGTAGGAGTGGCCTGAGAGGAAGCTGAGGGTGTCCTCAATGGAGATTACTGAAGTCTGGCAGAGAGACCTTGAGCAGAAAGCAGAAACGTGCCCCACTGCCCAGGGATGCCCAGGCTTTGAACTGACTAATGGACAAAAAAGAAGAAAGAAAGAAAAACACACACACACACACACACACACACTCCAGAGTTTGAAGTTGATGAGTCACAAATAATTTACAAGTTTATTTTCCATTTTGATGCTGAAAAGGAAAATGCAAAATAGCTAATTATTTAAAGTTTCTATATATACATTTTAGTAATGTATTATATACAAATATATATGTAATACATTATTTAAAAGAATATATATATATATAATACATTATTTAAAACAAGTTGAAAAAGGAACCCGTGAAATACTACATAGTTACTTCCTTGACTGCCCTTTTAGTTTGTCTACTTTTGAGCATCAAAGAATCATGCTTTTTCTCTTTAAAAAATAATTATAAACTCCTAAGGTGAAGAATTTTTCCCATCTAAATCTCCGTGTGAAGACACTTCTGGGACTTGGAGATCTTAACCTATGTCATGGTGACAGTGGAGATGGAGCTGTTAGAACTCTTTCAGGCACTGTGGTTCTTACTGATGGCTTCCTAGCTGCTTTGTTTCCAGGGAAGTGATGGCTACCTGTTACTCTCCAGCAATCCTATTCTTTTTCTATTCCTGAACATTCTAATCCCAACCTTTTGGGAAAGAAATAATAATAGATGAGGAAAGTGGGGTTCAGAGGGCAACAAATAAAAATGTCTGTATAAATAACTGAATGTTTCTTATAGGCCACTGTTGCAAAATCCTGAAATATGATTTTTCATAGAAATGCTACAACACAAAAATTGTGCTAGGCAAATTAAACTGAGCGTATATTTATTTCCCCTTTTGATAATTACCACTCTTTACTGGTATCTAGTTTTGATCTCCTGACTCACAAGTGAGAATTTTGTTTTCTCAAATGAAATCATTATGTCTGTCTTTTATGCATAGTAGAAAATATTACAATGAGGCAAAATAAATTTGCTATCAATTTGATACATAAAATCACATTGCACCACACAGTGCAGAATCACAGTGGACTTCCTCATTTGTAAAATGAGCATCTTGATAATAATGATAAGGATGTCAATAATAAAGATACCTCGCAGGAATTTTTTTTGGAGGGCCTCACTCTGTAGCCCAGGCTGGAGTGCAGTGGTGCAATCACAGCAGCCTTGACCTCCAGGACACAGGGGATCCACCCACCTCAGACTCCCTAGTAGCTGAGACTACAGGTGCGCACTGCTGTGCCTGACAAATATTTGTTTCTTTATTTTGTACATATGGGGTCTCACTATGTTGCCCAGGCTGGACTTGAATTCCTAGGCTCAAGCGATCCTCCTACCTTGAACCCTGAAAGTGTGGAGATTACAGATGTGAGCCACCATGCTTGGCCGTGATGTTTTAAATGTTAACTAAGTGATATGTTTTGGCTGTGTCTCACCTAAATCTCATTTTGAATTGTAGTTCCCATAATCCCCACATGTCATGGGAGGTGGAGATAATTGTAGCATGGGGGTGGTTTACCTCATCTTGTTCTCGTGATAGCGAATTAATTATCATGAGATATGATAATTTTATAAGGGACTTCCTCCTTCACTAGGCATTTATTTCTCTTTCCTGCTGCCATGTGAAGAAGGATATGTTGGTTTCTCTTTCTGGTATGATTGTTAAGTTTCCTGAGGCTTCCCTGGCCCTGCAGAACTAAGACACAATTAAACCTCTTTCCTTTAAAAATTACCCAGTCTCAGGCAGTTCTTTATTGCAACATGAGAACAGACTAATACACTAAGATATCATGTGTAAAGCATTTGGCCATGTGCTGTGCCAGGAACAGTATCTAGCACAGAGGAGGCATTTGGTAAATACTTGTTGAATGAAGTAAGAAATGAATGAAGTCATACAAGTGTTCAATAAATGTCAGCTATCCTTCCCTTCCCTACCATATGCCCTTAATATTTTACAAGGTACTTAGCATTGCTATGTAAATATATGTCATGTGTTTTTAAAAAATTGTTAATGCCAAAGCGGTAACACTACATGTAGACTCAGTTCAGACCCTGTATGCTTGCTATGGTTACACTAACAAAACCATTAGATGCTTTCTCACATGCTGGGGTAATGTATCATTCTCTCCTGACCCTGTATTTTTCTTACAGAATTTCAAAACCAGGCAGGTGACCATTTAGTGATATTGAGTGATGTTTTCCACAAACAATTTCATTTTGATAATTGCGCAATTTTCTAGTATTGATGAGGCAAACTTTCATTTGTAAGTTGTTTCCTCTGAATCAACATGAAAAATGATGAAAATGTCAAATATATTGAAAACATCAGTATAAGGCAACAATGAAAAAGACAGTTTTTAGGACAGCCCTTAAACTTCTTTTGTATCCCCTTAAACACTTGTTTATGGTGATAAGGTGCCATTACATGAGTGTTTCCTTTAATCAACTGAATGCTATGGAACTTGAGTTACTGCATTAAGCACTTAGGTCGATGCTTAAATGCAATGCTTTTGAAGTGCTGTTTGCAGTTTGTGGTCTTCACTGCAGTGGAAATACTGAATTTGACATTCATGATGCAGTGATCCTCTCATTCTATTGAGGCAAGATTTTTTTTTAATCTTGCTGATCTTGTGTACCCAAATAAGGCAGCCCCTTTCCTCTGGCAGATTCCATCAGGAAAAAAAAAAAAAATGAAAAGGTGAAGGAAAAAAGAAGACTAAGTAGAAAGGAACCCTTATGTAACTCCCAGGTGATATATTTAAGTACTAAAGAAGGAACTCTATTTATTTTGGGTGCAGTTCCTGACTTTTGTTATATGAATATAATCAACATAAAGTTTTGAATATATAATCTCATGCTTAGGATCACTGAAGAACAACCAAAAAATAATGTATGCTACATAGTCAAATACATTATAATGACATGTAACACACTATGGTGTAGTTCTCTTGGATTTGGTAACTGGAAAACCTGCTCTAATAATAATACACAACAGTGACATAGGACCATTCAAGCACCAAATACTGTTCTAGATGTTCTATTCTCAGCTCTTGATAGTAACTTCTTCACTCCTCAACAGCTCATGAGGTAGATAGATAATATTATTCTCATGTTACAGAAAAAGACATTGAGGCACAAAGAGGTTAGGCAATTTGCTCAGTCACACAACTTATAAGATGAACATGGAATTTATCCTTCAAATTGAAACTTTTGAGACTGATAAAGGATACTATATATAATTATACAAAGCAGCAGGAATAAACCGGAATGGATCTGTGAAATCTAGGATAAATAGTTACCCTAAAAAAATCAGGGATGTGAATATTGGATCCAGATCATAAGTCTGTATGAGCTATTCTAGTGACCACTGTTCTCATATTTTGGCCTTTGTACATTTTGCTCATCTTTACCGCCTTCATTCTTCCACTCTTCCTTTCTTGCTCCTAGACTTTTTCTTTCACATGCCTTCCATTCTTGTCTGTAATGTAACTGATGCATCAAATTAACTGACTCCAATTTGTATGTGAAGTCCTCATAATACAAGGATGAATAAGACTTAATCCTCATGCTTTAGGACCTAAATAGAGCCAAAGGGATAAAAACTTCATTATTTCTCTCAGGGAAAAGGTGAGAAGTATTATCCTGCTTTGATATATCAAAGGAGTGCTCAGTGGTTACAAAAAAAAAAAAAAAAAAACCCACCTCCCCCGCCCAAAAAAACACACACACACACAAAAGATCTTGTGCTTTTAAACCCATCCGTAAAATTTCCCTACGCTTTCTGATAAACAAAAATCTATACTGAACCTGAATCCCTTAAAAGTTTGGTCAATAAAAGACATGATGCTCTCAAACAAATTTTATGCTGCCCATCGAAATTCAAAATGAAAGTATTAAAATTGCAGAATGGAAGTGCAGCTGGTTTTCTTCTAAGGTTTATCAGTGATGAGTCACCTATTTTTATTGCATAAGAAATCAAATCTAGTGTTGTAATGAAAACATGATACAGTGAATTTAGAATAATTCTTGGAGCGCCCAAGATGTGCCTATTTGTTCAGGGACACTGAGTCCTCTGAGATTTATTTTAAGTACTTTAATATTCTGTTAAGAAGGGCTTATTTTTTTCAATGTTTGAGGAAAGTTGCCCCATCTTCTAAACACCCACAATGACTGGTTTTAATTCAGGAATTGTTACAGAAGCAGCATATGCAGATTAGGCACTTATGCTTTGCATTTGTGTCCCTTTATCAGCATGAGGTACGTATTTACTTAGATGTAGTTTAAGGCATTACATTTTAAAATCTTACCTCTTTTGTATTCACTTAACATAGGAGCTTCCTATTTCCCTAAAGATGTTAACTGCATCAAAATGTTACCTGAGTGTTTTGACAGTTAAACTCTGAAGAAGGAAAGGGATTGAAGGTTGGATTGATCTATTGTCTGAAACAGAAACAGGAAAAACAAAGAAGTAAAAGTCATCTATAAACTACCTTTTCTGTATGAAAATAGGTTTTCTCATCGGTTACTCAGGGGTCATAAAGAACCACATTGCTATTTTAGACATCTGCCTGTTTAGGTTAGAGATAAATATGTGTAACTTTAAATTTCACATTTGTAAAAACAGGCATATTGAAAATTTCACAGGTATAATTTGAATCTCATTAGTGTATGAAAGTATATCCTTTTCATAATGGATTTATTGAAATATTCATTCTACTTTAAGAACTATATTGCTAAGAGAGTAGATTTTAAGTGTTCTCACTACATAAAAAATAAAGTATATGAGGTAGTGCTTATGCTAATTAGTTGAAATTAACTATTCCACATATATACATATTTTAAAGCAACATGCTGTACCTGATAATTATATATAATTTTGACTTGCTAACTAAAAATAAAATGAAATAAAATATCTCAAGAAACAAAGACATATTTCAGGATCTTAGTTACCATCCAGGCAAAAATCTCAAACCACCTAGAATGTACATATGATAATAAAAATCTCCATTACATTCCTACTATAATTAATAAGTATGTGTTTACTTTTGCACACTTCTCATACTGAAAACTATGCAATTTAAAGGATTTATTTCATAAATTAGTGATCCTAATTGATTTTTCCATTTCTTTAGACTGTGTTCAAAAGTACAATCTAATTTATATAATTGTAATTTAACAGCTTATGTACCTCTAATTGAAGAATGAGTATATTTCATAAAGAACCACGCATGCATAACGATATCAATTTATAGATTTATGAATATGGTATTAGACTAGCATTTATTCTGAATAAAGTGATATATAGTTCATACAAAATATTCTTCATCGATTGGTTATGTTTCTATTTGTTTTTTGTTTCTATCTAATATACACAGAGACAGAAAAATTATTATACTGCAGGGTCCAATAGTTTCTTTTATTCTCTTTTATAATAGGAACTAGTTGTATGACAGTGAGAAAACCTTTATTTTTTTTTCAGCAGTTTTTATACCAAAGAAGTGAAATAAATTTTCTCTAAACCCCAAGACAACAAAAGTTAGAGTCAAGGCGTATAAAAGTATGTATACTTAATTCTGCACATTGAGTATTGCTTAGAGGACTCAAGAAAAAATGTCCTACTAACTTGCTGACCTGCTCATCTGTATACAGCAGGGATTTGGACCATCTAGAAAAGATGAACTGGCTTATTTATGGACAGCAAAAAGTATATTGTTTTAAAATTTAAAGAAACTATGTTATAGCTGGTATCCCCAAACAGCATTTAACATCCATAATTTATTTATGTGTTACCCAGTACCCTCTTTCCTTTAGCATTACTTATAAAGTACTTTTTAAAGCTTAGTATGTCAAATTAGAGGAAAAGTGAAATTCCACCCTATGCTGATAATGGATTGAATAATAACCTGAAAGAACTTTAATAGAGTACAATTTCACTAATTTGATATAACCAATTTAATTTGAAACTAAGTTTTGCAGTAATATATTTATATGACTAATATTGTTGAATTCTTTATTTTCATCCTCCCAATTTAAATTACAAATTCCTTTAAACGAAATTCACTTATGTGGACTGTAATAAATTTTTACTTTAGCTTTTCAATTGCAATAGCTTTTACATGTCTGCATCATGGCCAGGCGCAGTGGCTTACGCCTGTAATCCCAGCACTTTGGGAGGCTGAAGCGGGCGGATCACGAGGTCAAGAGATTGAGACCATCCTGGCCAACATGGTGAAACCCCGTCTCTACTAAAAATGCAAAAAAATTAACCGGGAGTGGTGGCATGCACCTGTTGTCCTGGCTACTTGGGAGGCTGAGGAATAATCGTTTGAACCCAGGAGGCGGAGGTTGCAGTGAGCCAAGATTGCTCCACTGCACTCCAGCATGGTGACAGAGTAAGACTCTGTCAAAAAAAAAAAAAAAATTGTCTGTGTCACGTTTCCATATATGGGACACTTAAACACATGATGTTGAACAACTGTGGACCTATCTAAAAGTTGTACAAATAACACTACATAATTGAATATGCTTATAATCTATAAGTGCTGGAGTATTTATCATCACAGTTTTATTATACATTATAAATTTTACATGTATGAATTTTTATATACTATAAAAATATATTAAAGTATTACTAAACATTATTCATGCATTTTCTGATATACATTATAATATTTATTGGTATTGAAGACACAATTCTCTATATATATGTATATATTTATACATACATTTTTACTTTCAATTTTAGAGAGAAGTTTTAAGAATTGTTATTGTTAATCTATTTGATGAATATTTCTACATATTATTTTGGTTGTGTAATTCTGACAGTATTGGTACTTTATTATTTAGGTTCTCACAGTTCTGTCTCCCAAAGTAATATAGCTTTGTTGTACATTTCTTCAGGGTACCCCACCTAATCCATGAAAAATTTGTTCCAAAGACAATGTTCAGATGAAAATGCAGTTAATTTCTTCTTAAGACAAAATTCAAATTTAAATACCAATTGTAATCCATTAGTCATAAGTCTGTTAATAAAAATGTTTTTAAAAAATGCAGTGTGAGTTTCTAAAAATTAGAATGGAGACAAACTATGAACAACCACTGTAGCAGTGCCTGCTGATACGTTCAGAATATCCACTCCATCATTGACCACCATTGTATGCTTCCTGCTGAAAGCAACAAAAACTAAGACTGATAAGTAAAATTCGGCAACCTAATAAAAAATTTTATCTGATAAGAAGACATAATTATATTTTTGCTCTGAAAAATATAATTTTGACTTGAAATTTTGTTTTGAATATGCTGTAAGATTTAACTTGATCAATATTAATTACACTAAAAAATAAAGCAATTTTAGTTGAAATTATTATTTCTTTTTTAATAGTGGCTAGTATTCAGAAGCTTCCTGCAGCCTCTGTCCTAACAGACATCAACTTTCCAATGAAAGGACGGAAGGGAATGGTTGACTGGGCAAGAAACTCAGAAGATAGGGTAGTAATTCCAAAAAGCATTTTCACTCCGATATCATCAAAAGGTAAATACCTGAAATACTGTGAGCTTGAACAAGACATTTTTGATAAGGTCATTTAATTAGAAATTAGGTATAAATCTTCATACATTATACAGTTTGGAAATAGTCTGTAATCAGTATTTTAAATTAATTTTCTAAATATAGACTACTTTTTCTTGGTTTAAAAGTCTTGGAATTTACTGGAGAAAACAATCTATTACAGTGGTGAAAATATACAAGTGCAAATTATTGACCTGAGCTTGACATAGCCAAGTTTCAGTATTGATGTTTTTATCCCTGTGTAAAGCATGTGGACTCATATTTTACATCTAGGTATTGAAATGTGTTGTATTTTCCATGCAATGTAATTTTTATTTCTGCCTCATTAAAATTTACTTTGGTTTGAAGATACTGTTTTGGCATATGAAAACAAATTTAATACCTGGGTGATAAAATAATCAGCACAACATACCCCATGACACAAGTTTACCTATGTAACGAACCTGCACACGTTTCCATGAACTTAAAGGTCTAAAAAATAATTTGAGAAAAAATTTAGTTTTTAGAATATTTCTAATAGCCTTTAAAATTAATGACTCTTTTTAAAAGTGAAATTATGGTCACTTTTGCAGATTTCAAACTTAAGAGGTAGTTACCTGAGAGAGAATTGGCTTTCTTTCCTGATATTACTGGGAAATTAAACTCTTTAATGGAGACTAAGGCAGCTTCTTGTCTCAACCTGGTGAAGAAAGTTTACATCATGATGCAAAACTATAAAAGGACATCTCAAAAGCGACTATTAATGTGCATGGTTAGGAATGCATTTCTTTTTACCAGGCTTCATCTTTGCATAAGGAAGTACTGGAATTATCTTGTAATTAGCAGATTTAAGTTTTGTAAGAAATAATATTTTCTTGCTGTTTGCTAATATTTCAAATTTTATTCTTTCTAGAATTAGATGAATCATCTGTATTTGTTCTTGGAGCAGTTCTATACAAAAACTTAGATCTAATTTTGCCCACTTTGAGGTAAGCTACAAAGTAATAAGCTGTTGTAATTTTGTAAATTATTCCAAAATGTGATTATATCTCATTTTATAAAAATAGTCAAACAAGCTTTGGTAATACAAAGGGACTTTTCTTAAATGAAATAGAAAATACAAATTTAATGAACAGGCTATTAGCAATTATGCATTTCAAAACAACTAGAAAAGATAATTTTGGTGTCTGACTGTAGCCCTGCTAATTCTTTTGTAACTAATAATGCCTTGCTTGATGCTGGAAAAAAGAAAGAAAGAAAAGAAAAATCTCGTCTCTATAATAGAATGGGTCATTGGAAAAATTAATCTGTCTTCTCCCTGTATTTGTACTTAATGGTACTGTTCATCAACATAAAATGAAATTAAAGGAGTGATGACTGGGAAAACATGGTCTTGTTTATTTGCACAAGATCTCAGCTTGCTTTGAAATAAATTTTCAATTACAGCTATATTTTTTAAAATGCTGCTGTTCATTTAGAGGACTATTTCTGGAATAAATCTATTAATTCCTTTCCTCCCAGACATTAAGTACAATTAAAAATAGTGATTCTACCAACACTGACTTATTTGCTTTACTCTCTTATCTACTATGCCAAATCTCTCAGAAAACATCATTCACACCTGCTTGGATTGTGATGTTATCACTCATAATGACCTGTTTCTCCACACTACCTCATTTTGGAAGATATAAATAAAGTTGTGTTTTAAATACAATCACAGTTGCACTTTTTTCTTATACTCTCATAAATAAAGCTTTACATTTTTAGAGAGGAAAAAATATAAATGATGTATACAGTTACACCAGGAACCAAACAGTCTAATAAATAAAAACAGAGTTCAAAAGAAAAAAAATTACCTGAGGTAGCAGCAGTGATTAGTCATGAATCTTTATAGAAAATCTTTCTATGTGAAGCTCTTTATTAATATGTGTAGAATCATCCAGAGCCCCTGTGAATGCAATGCAGGGTCTCCTTCAGCCATAAAGACAACTATGAGAAGTTGAAATTTATTTACCTTCCTTCTCCTCTGAATAGAATGTAGACTTCCTTAATTTGGATCTCTTTGTTTGATTGTGTTTTGCTTAGGAAAAAAAATAGTTTGAAATCCAAAAATGTCTACTCTCAGCTTTTCCAATGGTTTTATTAAAACTCATTGGTACATACAGCTATTCACAGATAAAATTTATTCATAGTTACACTGCCTATATCTTTGTGTTTTATGTTTGAGGAGAAATATGTTAAAAGTGCCCAGATAATCAAAATTAGGCATTTATTTACACAGGGAATTAGTTTATGTAAAGCTTATATTTTAAGAATTCTAGACTAGATACTAGCTTAAAATCAGGTGACTCGCGTTTTCTTTTCAATTAAACATGTCAAGAGTTTTATAAACTTGTCCAGTCACTCAGTAATTGTGTGCCTTCAGTTCAAAGTTAAAATAGAAATGTATTTATATGCAACATTCTCTCTATTTGCTCCTGAGGTATATAGTGAGTACAAATGAAATATTCAATATAACATTTTTTGTATTATCAATTAGTTTCCCTCCTAGATATCCACCAACATTGCATTATGATTTATCTTGTTCTACATAATCTCATAGCACTCACTCACCTACACAAACAAATGAAGTAAGGTTATTCCAAGTTTTATAAATTTATGCAGTCAATGTAATTGGAAATTTCCTTAGGAAATTTCCCAAGGGATGCCAGCCTTTTTTTTTTTTTTTTTTTTAGAAAAAGCATTTAATTAGTGTTTCAGCTTTTTAAAAAATATCATGACAAGAGGCAGTTTGTCTCATACAGTTTATGGGCAGATTAATGGATACATCATGGATGATTTAATGGATACAGCAGAGACTAGTCTGATGCAATGGCTCCCCTAATGCCGCTTATAACACAAAGGGATTCAGATAGGCCACTGGGCAAGTCATTGACTTTTTTTTTATAAGTAAAATGTGGAAATTGAACTTAAAAATTATTTTCAACTTCAGAAATTATCTTTCTGTTGCAAAAGTTTTCTACATATTCTTTAGATTGAGGTCCTTAATAATCTCTGTATAAGAATTATAAATTCATCTACCTATACGTTATTTGCATCTATAAAGTAATTTAGTAAATGTCTATAGGACAACTATATAGTAATTAGATCATTGACCAGATAAAAGGACAATAGAATGCTCAGGGTGAAATATTTGTACTCTTAGAAAGGTGAAGTAATAGTGTTTATTTCTCATTTTCTTTTATATCATAGAGTAATATAATGTGACCACTAACTGTACCCTTGAGCTTGTTTTTCTCCTTTTCAAAACATTGTTCCAGAAAGTCTAATGAGTAACTGCACCAATTATAGATCTGCTAAATGGAAATAATACATTTTAATGAACCAAGGTGAATCTTTCTTCCATAGTCACTCAGCAAACATTTACTGAGCAGTGTGCCTGCTAACAGTAATGTATTATTTCTTTTAAACTTCCCCTGCTATTGAAACTCTCAGAATAGTTCTTAATAAAGGGTAAAGGATTTTTTTCTGTAATTATTACTTTTTCTATCTGGTAAAATATCTTATATAAGATACCTTTAAAAGTAAGACTCACAGAAGTTTAATGTTTGCACTATGAAAATATTTTAGGAAGAGAGGATTAAAATATGTATCTTTTGTCATTTACTGTATAAGTTTGACTGTGTGAATTGAACCCAATAAGAAAAGAAATATCTTCTTATTCAACATTAAAAAGTACAAATTTGTTCTATATGTTTAATTATTTACAAATTTTTATAAAATATTTTCCTTGTTGATGATTTTACTAATTATCTGTTGAAATATGTGAAGCCAAGTTTCTCATACACAGAAATAATAATAGTAGGTTTGCTGTTAAGTTTCCAGAAATGGTATATTTTGGTGTAATCATTTTTATAATTTCCTTCATAGATACTAAGAAGGAGGACTTGATGTAATGCTTTGAATAGATACAGTTTATAAATTGTCCTTCATACAAAGTCATAAATAATTTTGCATGTTGACTGTCTCTTTTATTGAGATATTTATCTTCATCTCTCACCCTAATATACTTCCTACTGTCCTTTGAGCTGCAATTTTTATTTTACTATTCAATTGTCCTCCCTTTTAAAGTTAAGCAGGTTCAGATTTTTATTTCAACTCAAGGAAATAGGCTTTAGATGAAGTCCAAACTAAATATGTGCTATTCTCAGCCTCTCACCTTCCTCCTTCTTCAGAATAATTTCTTATAGATAGAAAGCATAGATGGGCCAGGCAGGGCGACTCATGTCTACAATCTCAGCACTTTGGGAGGCTGAGGCGGGTGAATTACTTGAAGTCAGGAGCTCAAGACCAGCCTGGCCAACATGGTAAAACCCTGTCTGCACTAAAATACAAAAATTAGCCATGTGTGGCGGTGCAAGCCTGTAATCCCAGATACTTGGGAGGCTTAGGTAGAAGAATCACTCGAACCTGGGATGTGGATGATGCAGTGAGCAGAGATCACGCCATTGCACTCCAGCCTGGGTGACAGAGCAAGACTTCATCTCAAAGAAAAGAAAAGTATAACACCATAGGATATTAATGCTGTAAGGTCTTTTAGAGTTTAGTGTGAACCAGAAGTCTCATTTTATAGATAAGGGACCTGAGATTCTATCACTTAAGTGACCTGCCTAAGATTATATGTCCAGTAGGTAACTAAGTGCTAATCCAACTTGTCTTGTTTCCTAAAACCAGGACTCTTCTATTATATCTCGTTGCCTCCATGCTGTTACTATTTATTCTAAGCAATACAAAACATAGACTTCTATGATAGTTCATTAGCATACATGTATCCTTTGCAGTAAATCTTATAAGATCCAGAAGCAAGTGTCTATGTATAGGCAGTTTCAGGAAGCACTGAGGCTGGCCTGGTGGCCCCAGCCCAGACTGTTAATGCCAAGACTTAAGTTTGTCACACCTCCAATTCCCCTATGACCACCTATGTGCATGTCCAGCCCAATTCAGAGAGTGCTTTGAGTGAGATATTGACACGAAGACCCCATTTACATGAAGGAATTAGAAAACATCCATATCTTGGCAAACTCATAAACTGCTGTGAGAAATTTTGGCTTATTTTTATAGCATTTTTGGCAGTACCATGAAACTTAAAAGTGCTTTGTCATTGATATAGCAATTCTACTTCTAAGAATTCATTTTAAGGAAATAATCTCTAAGGAAAAAGAAAAGTATATCTGATAATACATTCAAGCCAAGAAATCAGTAAATGGCTATAAACAATCATTTATCTGATTCATTTAATAAGTTCAGCCTCCAGTTTTGTGGGAAGCCATGATACTTTTGAGTATGTGAGCAGTATGTGATTATCCTGTTAAGACATGAAAAATGTAGTCCTTTAAAAAAAAAGTACGTTTTATGTAGTGATTAACATTCAAGATATGATAAAAGAACTAATAAAATTATAGTAAATTCCACTATAGTAGAATCAAGAAAAATACAGATGAAGGAAAACTAAAGTGTCCTCATAAACCAAAAGTCATTACAAAATTATCTTTAAAGAAAGGAACAAATTTTAATAATGCAAAATCACATGAATTTCTTGTCAAGTGCACAACCTAATTAAGATAAATGATGCTAAAATTTTTATATATTCAGGAAATGGAACTCATTTGAATACCTAATACTATAAAAATTAAACATGAACAACAATATTGGAAATAATAGAAAGAAGAAAACATAATCACTTTTACACCAATGCACGCTGAAGGCAATCAACCTGAAGCAGTCAGCTCTTTCAAGAGCTCAAACCCTTAAGTTTAGGACCTAAATTTTGAATCTTGCTTTTTCATTCTCACTGTGCAATGAAATAAGGATCTAGTTTTGTGACATTCTGTACCTTTTTAGAATTGCTTCTCATGAAAACATTAGAAATTTAAATTATCTATGGAAATAACAAATTGGCATGACTTATATGTATAAAACATTGTGGTATTACATAGTCCATTATTTTTTAAAATCTGGGATTAGATTGGTCAGATATTTTAAAAGCAAACATAAATCTCTGATCACTTGACATTTAAAAAATTCTACATTCTACTTATCTTAGAAAACTTACAGTGAAATTCTAACTCCTTTCAAAGCTTTAATTAAGCCCAATCCTACTTTTTAGCAGCTGTCAGCTGATTTTAGGTTTGAAAACAAAGATTTTTAGCTTTAAATTTTTGATAAAGTCCCCAAGTTCCCATATTGTATGAAATAATCTATGTTATTTTAATCTTATTTAAATTGTTCCATTAATTTAAAACATTTATAACAGCTTCATTTTTGAAGCTACATGAACTATAAATCTGCAGATAGAAAAAGACTATAGTAACTTTTCTAACTTCCATTGAATTCTTAACATATTTTTGTTGTATCTTGGCTGGCGATACTATATCTATGCCATTAGTTCTGCCATTTCCTTCACTGGTGCTTTTTGTATAACACTGCATTACATTTTTTATTATGTTAAAAAAAACATTAAATTTACCATAATAACTTTTTTAAATATACAGTACAATGTTAACTATATGCACTTATGTAACAGATCTCTAGAATCTTCTTATCTTGCAAAATTAAAAGGCTACAAAAATTAAAGCACAATTCCCATTTTCCCACTTCCTCTGACCGCTAGCAACTACCATTCTATTTTCCAATTCTTAGTTTGACTACTTTAAATACCTCATGGAAGTAGAATCATGCAGTATTCATCTTTCTGTGATTGACTTATTTCAATTAGCATAATATCCTTTGGGTTCATCTGTCTTGTAGCATATGATAAGACTTTTTATACGGCTGAAGAATATTTCATTGTTTATATATATACGCTACATTTTCTTCATTGATTCTTCCACTGATGGACAATCAGGTTGCTTCCGCCTCTTGACAGTTATCAATTATACGTGATGAACATGGGTGTGCAAATATCTCTGTGTGAGATCTTTCTTTCAATTATTTTGGATATATACTCAGAAGAGAGATCATTGGATTATTTTTGATTTGTTTTCTCAGAAACTGCCATACCGTATTCCAAAGCAGCTGCACCATTTCACATTCCCACCAACACTGCATTGTTCAATTTCCCCACATCCTTGTCAACATTTGTTATGTTGTTTTTTGGTTTTGTTTACTTTTTGAGACAGAGTCTTACTCTGTTGCCCAGGCTGGAGTGCAGTGGCACAGATCTCAGCTCACTGCAACCTCTACCTCCCTGGTTCAAGCGATTCTCCTGCCTCAGCCTCCAAAATAGCTGGGATTACAGATGTGTGCCACCACACCTGGCTAATTTTTGTATTTTTAACAGAGATGGGGTTTCCCCATGTTGGCCTGGCAGGTCTCAAACTCTTGGCCTCATGTGACCCGCCCCCATCAACCTCCCAAAGAGCTAGGATTAGAGGCATCAGGCGTCCCACCAGCCTAACTTTTGTTATTAATAGTGGCTATTCTAGTGGGCGTGAGGTGATATTTCATTGTAGTTTTGATTTGGATTTCCCTTATGATTAGTGATGTAGAGCATCTTTTTATATCCTTCTTGACCATATACATACCTTCTTTGGAGAAACGTCTGTTCAAGTCCTTTGCCCATTTTTTAATCAAATAATTTGGTTTGGGTTTTTGCTGTCAAGTTTTAGGAGTTATTTATGTATTCTGGATGTTAACCTCTTACCAGATACATAATTTACAAATATTTTCTCTCTTTTCATAGGTTGCCTTTTCATTCTACTTGTTTCCTTTCCTGAACAAAAAGTTACTTTGTTTTGGTTTTTTGATTTGATGAGTCTCATTTACTTATTTTAGCTATTGTTCCCTGTACTTTTGATGCCATCTCCAAGTTCAGTGATTTGGATGTGTTTCTCTGTGTTTTCCTTGAACAGTTTTACAGTTTCTAGTCTTACGTTTAGGTCTTAATCTATTATATGTTGAGTTTTTTATATGATGTAGGCATGTGGATATCCAGTTTTTTCAACACTGTTTGTTGAAGAGATTATCCTTTTCCTATTGTATAGCATTAAGACCCTTGTCATGGACCATTTGGCCATATACATGAGGATTTATTTCTGAGCACTCTGTTCTTTTCTGTTGGTCTGTACGTCTGTCTTGACACCAGTACCATGCTTTTTAGAAATTATTACTGTAGCTTTGTAATGTAGCTTGGAACTATAGGATATTTTATTTTTCTTTCTTAAGACTGATCCAGCTGTTAAGGATTCTTTCAGATTTTATGTGAATTTTTTTTTCCATTTCTGCAAAAATACCATTTGGATAGATTGCTTTGGGTAATATGGACATTTTAACAATATTAAGTCATCTAATTCATAGACACAGGATTTCCTTCCATTTATCTGTCTCTTCTTTCATTTTTTTTTTCAGAAATGTTTCATAGTTTTTAATGTACAAGTCTTTTCCTCCTAGTTTAAGTTTACTAATAAGTATTTTATTTATTTTGGTGCTTTTTAAATGGGATTATTTTCTTAATTTCCTTTTAGATTGTTCATTGAAAATACATAGAAACAGTTGATTTTTGTGTGTTTATTTTTTTACATTCTGCAACTTCACTGAATTTGCTCATTAATTATAACAAGATTTTTTAATGCGTGTCTGTGTGTAATCTTTAGGATTTCTTTTACATGATATAAAGTCATATCATCTAGGAACAGAGGTAATTTTATGCCTTCCTTTTCCATTTGGATGCCATTTATTCTTTTTTCTTACCTAATTGCTGTTTCTAGGACTTCTAGTACTATGTTGAATAAAACTGGCAATAGAGGGCATTTTTGTCTTATTTCTGATCTTACAGGAAAAGCTTTCAGTATTTTTTTTTTACCATAAAGTATGATATTAGATGTGAGTTTTGCATATATGACCTTTACTATGTTGAAATAATTTCTTCATATTCCTGGTTCATTAAATAGTTTTTATCATGAAAGGGTGTTAAATTTTGTCACATGGTTTTTAAAAATCAATTGAGACACTCATGTAGTTTTTGACCTTCATTCTGTTAATGTGATGTATTGCATTGATTGATTCTCATTTGTGGAAACATCTTTGTATTTCAGAAATAAATCCCTCTTGGTCATAGTATATAAACTTTTTAACATGCTGCTGAATTTGCTTTGCTAGCATTTTGTTGAAGATTTTTGTGTCAGTATTTCTTAAGGATATTTGTCCTTAGCTTTCTTTTTTTTTTAAATAGTATCTTTGTCTGATTTTGGTATCCAAGTAATACTGGCCTTCTAAAATGGGATGGGAGGGGTCTCTTCTTTAATTTTTTGGAAGACATTGAGAAGGAGCTGTGTTTATTCTTTTTTAAACCTATCGTGGAATTCTCTAGTGAAGACTTCTGGTCCTCTGGGCTTTTGTTTGTTGAGAGATTTTTGATTACTGATTCGATCTCTTTACTAGTTATGTGTCTATTCAGAAATAAAATTTCTGCATGATTCAGTCTTGATATGTTGCATTTTTCTAATAATTTGTCTATTTCTTTAGGTTATCCTGTATGTTGGCATATAAATAATTGTTCATAGCTGTCTCTTATGATACTGTTTACTTCAGTGGCATCAGTTGTGATGTCTCCTCCTTTTTTTCTGGTGTTATTTGATTGTTCTCTCTTTCTTTTTACTTACTCTATTTAAAAAGGGTTTGTCAATTTTGTAGATAATTTCTAGAAAAATAAGCTCTTAGTTTTGTTGGTTTTTACATGGGTTTATTTTCTATTCTGTATATTTCAGCTCTAATTTTTATTATTGTCTCCGCTAACTTTGGGTTCAGTTTATGCTTCTATTTTTAGTTCTCTGAAGTATAAAGTTAGGTTTTGATTTAAGATCTTTCTTCTTTTTTAATGTAGGTGTTTACTGCTATGAGTTTCCCTCTTAGTACTTTTTTGCTGCATCACATATGTTATGTGGTATGCTGTATTTTCATCTTCACTTGTCTCAAGGTATTTTCTAATATTTCTTGTGATTTCTTCTTTGATCACCTGGTTGTTCAATAGTGTGCTGTTTGCCTTCTACATGTTTGTGTATTTTTCAGTGTTTCTTTTGGTATTGAGTTCTAGTTTAATTCCATTGTGGTCAGAAAAGATACTTGTTAATATTTCAGTCTTCTTGAATTTGTTAAGGCTTGTTTTGTGGCCTACCTTGTAATCTATCCTGGAAAATGTTCTGTCTGCCCTTGAGAAGAATGTGTATTCTGCTGTTGTTTGGAGTGTTCTGCATATGCCTGTAAGGTCGAATTCATCTATAATGTTTTTAATGTCATCTGTTTTCTTATTAATCTTCTGTCTAGGTAATCTAATTATTAAATGAGGTAATAAAATATCCTATTAGATTGTTACTATTTATTTCTTCCCTCAATTGTTTCAATGTTTGCTTCATATGTTTGGGTGCTCTGACATTAGGTGCACATATATTTATAATTGTTATATCTTCCAAGTGAATCAACTCTTTTAACATTACATCGTGTCCTTTTTTTGTCTTGTGACAATTTTTGATTTAAAGTCTATTTTGTTTGATATAAGTGTAGCAACCTCATTCTCTTTTGGTTATCTTTTACATGAGACTTTTTTCACACACTTTTACTTTCAGCCTATAGACGTCCTTATGTACTAAGTGAATCTGTTGTACCCAGCTGAGTTGTATTTTTAGTCACTTTTTATACTCTCTTTAAGATATGGTTCATGTGCTTTAAACATCTTAAGAATCTGCAAAAAAATGTGATGATTAAGTTGGGTTACCTTTAAATGATTAACTCTATACATTTTAAGATATTTTATATATCAACTAGCACAAATCTTAAGGACAGATAATAATTTTATTTCAGTCATGAAATTCATTTGGCTGTCAGATCTGCTTTTCTAGCAGTGAATGCAAACATACAGCCAGCCAGGGAGCATTAGCAGATCACAAAGCCTGACATGGCACATCAGAAGCCAGCTATTCACTTGTGCAAATTAGAATGAATTGATGGAATACATTAAAGACAATTTTGTATGCTATTCACTTTTTTAAAAAGGGAGCCATTGCATAATGTAAGTTTGCTTATTTATTTTTCCTTTATTAGGCATTTTAATACCATAATGTTGGCATTAAATTTTAAATCAACTTGTTAAAATTTTAATATTTTTATTTAGTATTTGCTTATTAAACAAAACAAACATGTTTAAGTATTAAAATATTCCAAAAAATAGTACAAATGAGGACATATAAATGATAGATAAAATTCTTGCTCTCTTTGAGCTTATTATCATGTGGAAAAAGACATGCATAGAATTGATGGATGATTTGGAGAGGTAAGTGCACATTACTGTGTTGGGACAGAAGAGGGCAGGGACTCACATGAATGACATTAGCACACTGATATGCTTAAATAAACTGACATACATCTCTTCTCAAATATATTCTAAACATGTTAAAACATACACACATCACACATTTTCTCTCTCTCTCTCTCTCTGCCTCTCTGTCTGTCTCTGTCTCTCCTTTCTCAGCAAAAGCCACAGTGTTGATTTACTCCTTTAGAGAACTTCTCCACCAGTCCAGTTGAGCAACTGATAAACCTAACACAGTGTAATATTCCCTACAGAAAGCAGCTTCTTGTAGCTCCTTTGCTCCTTATAGATCAGTCATTCGGGGCCAAAGTCTACACATTCCCAAACACAGAGAGCTTCATAAATATCTTAACAAAATTGCAGTCTTCTTTATAGAATATCCACATCTGTGTTTTCTGGTAATGTATCCTCTTATGCAACTTAAACATAATAGAGATGCCTTTCTAATATAAAAATTATCTAATATTAATTAAAATTAGCAGTCATTGGGTTTTATTAAAAGCCCTTGACTAGGATTATAAACAGAACTAAAATAAATAGACAAATGGAATTTGAGTGATGTATCAATATTTTTTTTTTTGCAAAACCAAGCCAGAACTTAAACTTATTCAGGCTAATCTGAAAAATGAACTTACATCTGTTTGTTTAGGACTAATTGTTCTCTGGGAGAAATTTTCATAATTTCTCTGGTAATGACAGGTGGATATTTCCCCTAACTCTGAGCTGTATGCACCATTCTCTGGGAGGCCTGTCAGCTGTGCTAATATGATCAACCACACAGGATCACCTCTCAACTTTGTCAATTTCATCTATTCTCACTTGGTTCCCTGATCGCTTTTACTCACAGAAAAACAGGGAAGAATAATTTGGCAAAGGAAGCTTGGCATTTAGAACTTAGTTCCCTTCCCTTCAAAATGCACTGGACCTTCAATTGACTCATTTAGCATTTAATGAAAAAAAGGACAGTTAACCAGCTCTCTCTGTCTACAACAATCTTCCTAACAAAAACAAAATTGATTTATGCTTTGTTGTTTTTTACTCTTTACTCTTAGGCTGAGTGGCTACCTGAATGTTGAAGAAATTGTTATTTGACATTACTGCATACATGAGAAATGCACTAAAAAATGTTAGCCCGTGCAAAATGGGTGTATAGTTCCTCTGCTACTAAATATAGTAAATTCCCTCAACCACAGAATAGCTCCACATTTTTTTCTGATGAAATATTGTACCAAAAACCATCTCATTAGAGAAAAAAAAAAATCTCAAAAAATGCAAGTTTCAGCATGGCTCCATATGAGAATTATATGACTTAAAATGGTACAACCACTTTAGAAAACAATGTAGCAGTAACATAAAATTAAGTATGCCTTTACAACATGATCAAGGAATTCCACTCCTAGATATTCACCTGAGACATATAAAAATACATGTCCATACATAAAGTATATATGGTAATTATTTGTAATAGCCAATTATCATGAGCTATTATTCATAAAGGCTAAAAATCAGAAATAACCTAAAGTGTGTTAACCTAATTGATAAATACATCAGTAAATTTTGTTGTATTCATACCATGGAATATTGCTCAACTATGAAAAGAAATAAAATAGATGAATCTTTAAAAAGTTGTGCTAAATGAATTAAATTAAAATTAAAAGTCTGTGTACTGTATACTTCTATTAAAATGAAATTTTAGAAAAGGCAAAATTATAACAACAGCATGTCCATGGTTTCCTGGGAGCATTGGTGGGTATGGAATTAAATACAAAGGGACTTGAGGAAACCGTTTAGGGCAAGGGATTGTTTGTCTATGTATGCAATTATCCAAAGCATTAAACTATATACTTAAAATTGGTGAGTTTTATCTGTAAATACTACCTTAAAAAACAAAAAAGAGAAAAAAATTAAATGATTTTGTCATTGATACCTAATGTGAGTTCCCCAGGATAGTACATACCCAGTGGAAGACCAAGTGGTTTATTTAATTCCAAATTCCAAACAGGGATGTATTCACACATACACATACACTCAAATGGGTTATAAGTACAATTAAATCATCTTTAAATCTCTAAATACTAGATGATCTGCAGCATTTTACATATTTTGTGTGAAAACCTATATGTACAAGAAAACATTGGTTCGGTTTTATATTTATATTGGTAGATAATTTCTTATAAATTATAGATAAGATTTTATTTAAAATAAACTTCTTTGTAAATGAAATGTCTTGGTAAGGTATTTCAGACAAAATATGTTTCTTAGATTGAGAATATCGAGATCAAGCAGTGGCCTGTAAATCTCCATTGCTGAAATAAATTATGGTCAATAATTAGCAACAGCATTTATTTCTATTTAAACTCTGCTTGCTCTAATGTTACTTCATACTCTAATTATTTATTGTAATGTATTTTTGGATAGTCCAAAAAAACACCAAGACAGCACATTGCAATAAAATATTTGATCTCCTAGAAAACAAACTCTTAGGTCCTCCTTGATATAAATTAATTATATTTACGTATTTAAAGATTTATGAAAGTTTGAATTCACAATCCATAACTCTTGTAGGTGAATCACATTTAAAATAAAAAGCTTATCTGTGCTGTTGCTTTTTTATATTTTCTGAATGTAAATAGTAAAATGGCCTTTTCTTCCTAAGTTTTCTATTCTGCATAAAGTTTCTTTATAGCAGTAAATTGTGTCTTTCCATGAATAATACTACAATTTCTGTTTTTGCTTTGGATGCATTTAATTAAAACCATCCTAAAATGTATTGAGCAGTAGCAGTTTATACTTCTAATCAATCATTTCTCCTTTTAATCATAATTACTCTGTTTCAGAAATTATACTGTCATTAATTCCAAAATCATCGTCGTCACAATAAGGCCTGAACCCAAAACAACTGATTCGTTTCTGGAGATAGAACTAGCTCATTTGGCTAATGTAAGTACCATCTACTGGGCATTGACTTGCTTATAGAATTACATTTTTAATAGTCATTCTTTTGACTGATAACAGCAGAATACATTTTCTAGACTTTTATAGTTGCAAATGAATTAACTTGTTATGATATATATATTTGAAAGATTTTTCTATGCTTTTTTCATGATCGGATTCTCTTGAATTTATCCAAATGAGTATAGGTATTACAAAGAAATAGAATAATTATTCTATGTTTTTTTAATGATCAAATTCTCTTCAATTTATCCAAATAATAGTTAATAAATTGTTTATCAGTACACACGTCTTTACCACACTGTGGTAGGTGCTGGAGAAGATGAGGTGAGTAAGAGCCGCTCTCACTATGCGGTAGGAAATAAAAATTTAAGTTGCATGCTGCAGTAGAAGTTATAAACAGTGGAAAGGGAATGATTAATTAAGGAGAAGGTGGTGTTGGGTGGGCTGGGTGGTATGTAGAAGTACTAAGTCAAGGGTCAAGGAAGGCTTCTTATAACTGCCTGGGTGCTCCCATTGTCTAAATCAAAACCTTTCATCTCAGAATGAAAAGAACCCATTCTTAAATCTATCCAACTGCAACAGAAATGCTTCAGATTTTGTTCAGTCCTCTATACAAATTTCCAGTATATACTCATTATTTAAACATCCACTTCAAATACTTAAATCACTGAAGGGCAGGAGCAAGGAAAGTGATTCCTATGAAAGTCTTCCTTATTATACTTTCATACTTCCTGTATTAAAATAAGTCAATCTCATGCTTTACACGTACACATTTAAGTTGACCTTTCCTGACGTTGAAAAAAAAAAAAGCAAAAAGTGATTAAGTGATTTTCCCAAGCTCATATAGTTAGTGAATGACATAGCATAATTTATACTCACATCCTTTTGGATATAAAGCTTGTATATTTTCTGCTATTGTGTAGTTTCTGATTTCCTGAAGAAATCAGGCTTGGTTTTATAGAAAAATTATAATCATCTTTCTGTGAATCACTTTTTACTAAGATGCCCCAGGCTTCCTGAATTATTTAATAAAAATTTCAAATCTCTCTGCAATAACTTTCAAAGATCGTGGTTAATATTTAAACTGTTTGGTGTTTTTCTGCTTTTGCCAAAATGTGACCATACTAGTTCTATCTAACATTAAGAATGTGTTTTAGTTCTACAATATCTACCTCCTCATACCTTAGTATAGCCCTCATCTCTTCACTGCATTAAAAACTAAGAGAAATTTCTAATATTTGCTTTTGAATAAGAAATTTGTGTATTTAAATTTTTATGGAAGTATGTGTTTTTATTGTTTATCATGATAATTACTATACAGTTAGAAGCATTGGGAGAAAGTATTAAGAGAAACTAATTTTCTGTATCATATTATAGAATTACTGAAAAAGCACCCAGTATCAGAATGTGAACTCTGTTTCTTATGCGGAAACAGTTGTGCAGATGAATCATAAGAATTTCATAAAGATTAAATCATTATTTAGAATTTAAAGAACATGTTAAAGAAAGCTTTTTTGATAAATTAAAAAAGTAGCCTCAAAAATAGTGTTGAAATAGTCTCACTATTTAAATATAATAAAGCTATTTGAAATGAACATATTTAAGCATGGAGTCTGTCTTTTATCTTCTGGAAATGTACTTTGTCAGCTGTATTTGTCAGCTATTTTTTGTACAAAAGATATAAGCCATGTAAAAATATATTTTCTACATATACAAAAGAAAGTAAACAGAAAAGAAAGAACATAGTCAACAAATTTTATTAAGCACCAGCTAGTACTACAATGGCAATGAAAGTCAGCATATAAGAATGATGAGATAATTATCATAAGTCACATAGAATTAACTGTGTCTTTAAATATTTTGAGTAAGTGAATTGACCAGGTTCCCATGAGAATACTATCTCCACTCTAGAAAGCCCAGATTTAAAATATATGTATACATGTAGACAAATCTGTTATAAGAACTTGATGGGGAGAGGAGAATAGAAAGAGGAACAATTTACGCTAGAGAAGAAAAAATCTCCAGGTGCTCTTGCTTAGAATCTCCACCACCACCCTCGCCCCCCAGTGTGGTGTATATCGTGCCTCTCCTCAGAGGCTTCTCCAGTTACAGACCACACAATTGAGCCTCTCTGGGCTGCTCTGGACATATCCTATTTGAATATCTATCTATCTCACTCTTGTCTGTACAATATATACAGCACTTTTACCTTATTGTTTTAAATTTCTAAAGCTTATTATATTTACATTTATTGCTCAAACTAGATTTTGCGAAATACTTTGGGAAGTATTATTGTTCACTAAGGGAAGGAACATGTGATTGATTTATTGGATATTATTATTAGCAGTCTTATAAAGATACAGTCTATATACTAAGTTTATTTCCATTGAAGAGAAAACAAAGGTCTATTTTGAAACATAATGTTAGCTGAAATGTGAAGAAAAGATGTCTTAAATATGCAGACTGAAATTTATTAAAACAAGCCTCAACATCATATACACACACACATACACACACACACACACACACACACACACACACACACACACGTACAGTTACAGTTGGCCCTCAGTATCTGCATCCATGGATTCAGCCAACCACAGATCAAAAACATTTGGAAAAATCCAATAAAAAATAGCAATACAACAATAAACAATACAAATATAAAATATATGAAAACTAGTATTTACACCATATTATTGTATTATGGTATTAGGTCTTGTAACTAATTTAGAGATGATTCAAAGTATAAAAAAGGATGTGCATAGGTTATATGCAAATATATATAAGATACTTGAACATCCATGGATTTTGGCAGCTGCAGGAAGTTCTGGAACCAACTTCCTATGGATAACAAGAGACAACTATATGTACACACACAAACACACCCCTCCACCTCCACCCTTCACACATATACACCCACCCTTCACACTTATACACCCATATATATATATATATATATATATACACACACACCATATATATATAACTATATATATGCATATATATACCTATACATGCCCATTGTTGCCTTCAAAAGTTTTTAGACATGGCATAACTCTAATATCAAATCGGTCTACTTTCACCTATTTTCATATCAAAAGTATCTGTTGTACTTTCAGGAAAGAATAACTCGAAAGTTACATTTTTTAATATCATGTAAAAAAAAGAAAGGAAGAATGGGAACTAATAGTTACATGAATTAACAGAAAAAAGCCTGTTAACATTTTCTTTTAAAAATGTGTTTCAGAAAGCTTTTCAACAAATAGCATTTACAATATGTTAAATATAATAAGAGTCTTGGTAACTGATAGGAATAGGTAATAAAATATGAAACCTAGCAATTCCAAATTTTGATTAGCAAGGCCAGTTGCAGTTTTAACCAGCTATTATGTCATTAATTAGTAAGACACTACTCTTAGTTCAGTTTTTCAGGCTGATGGCTTCATTGTCATGAACTATAGAGTCAGGGTATATGGGTTTCAGTGCTTAAGCACAGCAATTAATTGCTTTTAAGAAATATCACATTTGTTTTTCCCAGGAAAATAATTTTGTTTTTTATAGCACTTAATGTTTCTTCAGAGTAACATTTGCACTCATCAAATTTTTTAGATTCTTTAACGCATAAGGAAAGTTAATCATTTTATTGAAAATAATTCTTGAGACCCAAATAAGTGCAACAGAATAGATCTCTATGTACACACACACAAATACTCTTAAGATATCTTGAATCTGATAGGTCTGGTCCTATTGTGACTTTCCAAGGTGAATGACATCTTTATCTTTAAAAATGAGTTAGAAGAGAAAGAAAGTAAATGTCTTTTAGTTATCTCATGCTCTATCAACTTTGCAAGCCTGAAAATGCATACTTTTTCCAAATGAAGTCTTTATGTAGTTCCATTTTGAGTAGAAAGATAGAGTGGACCATACTGGCCTGCAGTCTCATTTTGGCTTTTAAAAATTTTTTTCCTCTGGGCATCAACTCCAAATGGTGTAGGTAGGGTGTTCCTGATGTCTTTCAGGGTTCAGGTAAATCCATCATGTTTGTAGTTCTCAAATTGATCTAATTGTAATTTGGGCTTGTAGGTTTTGTTTTCTTTGCCATATTTGCATGGATCCTAATAGCATGAAGCTAACAAATTAAGAAATTTGTTTTATATGTATAGACTAATTTTAAATGAAAATTAACCATGACCCTATGACCTTTGTAAATCATAGTGGAAAACACAGTGACAACTGTAATTAATATCCTTTTTATCATTACATAAGCATGAGAAACAGTGAAAGAAATTCCAGCATTCATCGATGGGGATTTTCATGAATGTAAAGGTTAATAACCTAAGGATTTAAAAATTACTTGGCAAAACTTTTAAAAATTCAGTTTCATGCATCCATAATTTTCACAAAGGGGTGTTTGATATGCCTTTACTTTTTGAATTACTTTCTGCCCTCGCTTTATCCATTTGGAAGTGATTTCTGATATTCTGTCTGTTTACAGCTCTTGGTAATTTTTATAGAGAGTCTTGAAATTCTTGCCAGACAAGGAGATTGAAGGCTCTCCCAACAAGTGAAATTGAGATGGAAATTGCTTTCTGGCTACATTTTTTGGTTGTAACTTAAATTTCTTAATTTTATTAGACATCCTTCTCATGTTTCAAATTTAGTTTATTTTTATTTATAATACATGATTGATATTCTTTAAAAACATTTTAGTATCATTGTGCTATTGTTGGAGCAGGAGGTCAGCAAACTTTTTTAGTTAAGAGTCAGACAGTAAACATTTCACGCATGAGAGGTATAATGGCTTCTGTCACATCCACTGAAGTATGATGTTATAATGTGAAAGCAGCCATAGACAATATATGAACAAATGAATGTGGCTTTATTCCAGTAAAAAGTAATTTACAAAAACAGATGACAGGTCAGATTTGGCTCATGGACTATTGTTTGTCAACCCCTGTGTGATAAGCAGAATAGTGACCCCTCCAAAGATGTCCAACATCCTAATCCCTAGAACCCGTGACTATGCTGTGTTACATGTCAAAATGGGTGTTTGTGTGAGTACCTGTCAAAAGGCGTGTTTGTGTTACATGTCAAGAGGAACTTCTGTGTAATGTAGTTAAGGGTAAGGACTTAAAGATAAGGAAATTTTCCTGGATTATCTGAGTAAATCCAGTTTAATTACGTAAACCATTAAAAGTGGAGAAGCTTTTCCAGCTGTGATCAGAGAGATGCAAAGTGAGAAGACTCAATTTGCCATTGCTAGCACTGAAAATGAAGGAAGAGGGCCACAGGTCAAAAGATTTGGGCAGCCTCAAAAGTTGAAAAAAATCCCTCATTGCCAATAGGGAAGGAAGTAGGGACATCAGTCCTACAACTTCAGATAACTATGATTGGATTCATTTCAGCCTTGTAAAACTCTTTAGCAAAGACCCAACTGAGATCTGACCTATGGAAATTGTGAGATGATAAATTTATGTTGTTCTCTGCTGCTGTGTTTGTGTTATTTGCAACAGCAACAATAGAAAACTATTATACCCTGTATTAGAGTAATGCAAAATTAATTTTTTGTGATGAAAATAATATATACAGATATACATTAATAGTGGCATTTAATATCAGATGTACTGTAATACTAATAAGACATTATTCAATGAAATTAATTAGCAACTACATAGTTTATTTTGCCTTAGCACTTTAGGGGTCTGATTAAAGGAATCACTAGTGAGATTGGTCCCTATAAAGTGGTGGTATGATGTTAGGGGAAACTGGAAAATGTTGTGAGACAGAATCACTTAGGCAACCAAAACAACCATGAGGAACAAGATGTTGATGCCAACAGTGACTGTGACATTTGCAGGCATACTGTGCTCTTGAAACAACCTAGCAAAACTTTCCTGCTGGCAGCTGATAGCCTAGAGCTATCACTACCCCTGACTGCCCTTGTCTCTGCAACAACCCCATATAATTATTGTTAGGACATATTATTGTATTTCTTTTGGATGTAATAGAAAAAGACATTGACTATATGTTGTACCTATACAAAATCTAGTTAGTTATTTATTTCTTTATGAAAGTTATTTGCCACTTTAATATTAAATACCTGAACAGTTTTAACTCCAGAAGATCCATTTGTTTGCTGAGAGGTGCACCAGACTCTATGCAGCCATTATGGAAAATGATGTAATCACATATTGGTAGAACACTCTAAGACACATGTGGAGGCAATGATTCTCTTTGAAGGATACACATGTAAAAACATCCTGATGATAGTTCTACTTTTTACTGTTTCCCATATGACAAGTAGAAAGTATTCATCTAGAAACAATGCGGGTTAGTGATATATTTCAGAAATTAAAGAAGCAAGCTGTCATCACATCTATAAATATAGTGTCATCTGGTTAATGTGGGCTACTAACTACATAGCAGAAGTGACATTAACTATGTGCCCTCTCCTTGTATTCCAGTCAAATAGCTTCAACTTTCTATGAATAGCTATGTAACATGGATGGGACTCGTCCTGATAAAAACAATATTCTACATTTCTCACTTCAGTGACCTTCATGTAATCCTGCTTTGGCTAAAACCATTTTTTTTTTACTCCATCGTAGTTTGTCTGGAAAAACTACGATTTTCAAAGTGATGAGAATCCTCATAAGATCCATCCAGATTATCTATGTCTCCATACTCCTAATAAATAAGAGTACAGTATTGTATTCTCAGTGCCTTTTCAGGCTTTTGGTACATGACAGCTACTCCTTAAAAAGTGAACATAAGACCCAGATTTAGCTCCTTCTAAGTATCATTTAAAATACTAAAATATGGAACAGTACTTACCGTATCTTTGAGGAAATACTGAAGAAGAAAAAATCCAGGAGATTACCTCCTGTTGAGTTTGATGTTGTACTCTTTCACTGCCTGATCGCCTTGGGTGGTGTCTTACTCTTTTAGGGCCTGTAGAACTGTTCATATGTTAAAAGATATGACTCCGAAATGGGTCCCTCTCACTGATCAACTGTTAGTGACCTGTGATAGATTTGACTGTGGAAAAATTTATATCTAGTAATGTCTTGCTTCCTTTAGCAATTCCTGAGATTTTTTGAGTGTGTCCTTCTGAAGTAGGATTAAAATTATGAACAAGATATGAATTAGTATTTTTCATATCCAGTTAAGCAAATTGGAAATATTCTTGAGGAATCCCCAAAATCTATTCGGGTAATTATATACTATAACAACAAGTAATCCTTTGTGGGGTAAGAAAGAGAGGATAAGCTTAGCAAAATCCAGATCGTTTTAAAGTAATGCCTTGCCATCTAAAATTTAGGAAATTAAAGAGAGACAGTGCAGTGTCGGTTGAAAATCTCTCTCTCATCCATACTCAAGGGATCAATGTCCATCTCACTGAATGATGTGACAGAAAAATTCATTCTGGAACATCTGACTCAGAGCACTGAAAATGTTAAAATAGTTATGATGAAGTCATTGCCCTTCTTCATGCCCTTAGTTGCTTTGTCTATTTGCTTGCTTTGCCTCCACAGAAATTATTTTGTTTCAAGAGGGCTGTGAAAGGTACAAGAAAGTTCAGAAGTTTCAAGATTAGTAGTTTATTACGGCATATGAGCACCAAGCATTCAAAAGTATGAATAAAAACAAAGCAGAATAAGCATGTTATTTCTTTTTTTTTAAGCACTTGTATTTTTAATTGACAATAATTGTATTGATCTGTGGGGTACAGTAAGAGGTCTTGATATATGTTTACAATATAGGATGCTTAAATCAGGGTAATTAACAAATCCATCACCTCACAAAGTTTAAGTAGACAGGAGGAATACATTTAGTGATCTACTGCACAGAATGGTGACTATGATAATAGTGCATTGTATAGTTCAAAATTATTAAGTGAGTAGGTTTAAATGTTTTTCAGCATGTTATTTCTGCCATGTGTATCTTGAGCAGTGATTCTCTAAATTTGATGTGAATAAAAATTATGGAGAGGCAAGAGTGTAATTATTAAAACGCAGATTTCTACATTTAGCCTCAACCTAAAAATTTCTATAGCCAACGAATCTACACTTTTAGTAAGCATTTCAGTTTATTCTGAAGCAGGTCCAGAGAAAACACTTTGAAGACATCATTAAGATAGCAAGAGTGTGATTAGGATAGAATAAATAAATGGGAAAAAAAAGAAAAAAGAAAAAAAAAAGGGTAGCAGCATATGCATTGAATATATTTAAACTTTAAAACACCAAGGAAAACATAGAGAAACTTGATCATTTGTATTGTGACTTAATTGTGGTCTTTTCTGTAACCAACTTATTTCAGATTTCTGCTCAAAGATAATCTTACTGGTAAAGCTTTCCTAATAAAAGTGCCATCACTCTATTTTTCTAGTCTAACCTACTCACTGTGATTTACTTTTCATCATAGTATGCTACTATCTATATTATATTACACATTATATGTTTACTTGTTTATGTCCTTTCTATCTCTCCATTCCCTCATTGGTGCCTTACTCAGTAAACTGTGGCTAGTGATATTTATGTAAGCATTTTGATTGTACTGTTATAGGAACATTCCATGCCTATGTTTCTCATCTACTTCTATAGAACTATGACCTTTTTTCAGGGACCACACTGTTATTATACTTTAGGAGCATAGTATAGGGAGATATCAGCATTTCATAACAAGTAAGACCCCACCGCATCATAGGGCAGAAGCTTCAGGGAGGTAAGAAGGGCCCAGCAGGGGAGACCCCAAGAGGTATGACTACCAATGGGTTCCAGCAAAGGAGTCTCCTGAGAATCCACCTAAGTGCTGGTGATGTTGTAGGACTTTTTCCTTAGTTCAGCTAAGGGCTAGGTTCTTGTTACATGGCCATGAGAGATTAGGCTTGCAGAGACTTTGAAGGGTGAAAAAAAAATTGAATTTGCTGGGAAAAAAGGAGAATAAAAGTAAACAGGGGAGTCCACAAAGCCAGACTCCTGCTAGCTGTCTTCCTGTCTCAGAGATTGAATCCCAGTTTCCACCCCAGAAGAGGAGGGGCCAGACTCCTCCCCTGCAAATGGTGGGAATATCCCAGGCTCACCCCAGTGCACATTCCTCCCAGTGCACAGGCCTGGAGGTTCTGCCAGGGATCCCCTTCCCACCTGGCTGTCTCAGTGAGAAAAGTCAACTTAAATCATCAAATAGGGCCAGACTGCTCAGAGCTGACTTTTGACCTTAGTGGGCAGGTGAAAACTATTGCCTTCTTTACCTCCTCTTCCTCACCCCTCTACTCCCCTGGCCACTGGCAGAGTCACGCCACATATTTGCCCCAGTCCTTCATCTGCAGGAGGGAAGATGACAGTCAGGTTCTGTGTTTTGATTATCGTTTGTAACAGATCATTTTCAATTGCTAATGACATGACCATTGTAATTTTTTTTAAATATTATTTTAGGTTCTGGGGTACATGTGCAGGTCATGCAGGGTTGTTACATAGGTGCATACATAACTAGGTGGTTTGCTGCCTCTATTCCCCCTTCATCTACTGGCATTTCTTCCCATGTTATCCCTCCCCACCCTCTACCTCCTCCCCACACTGTCCCTCCTCTGCACCCCCCACTCCCCCTAGTGTGTGATGCTCCTCTCCCAGAGTCCACATGTTCTCATTGTTCAGCACCCGCCTATGAGCGAGAACATGCAGTGTTTGGTTTTCTGTTCTTGTGTCAGTTTGCTGAGAATTATGGTTTCCAAATTCATCCAAGTCCCTACAAAGGATACGAACTCATCGTTTTTTATGGCTGTGTAGTATTCCATGGTGTATATGTGCCACATTTTCTTTGTCCAGTCTATCATTGATGGGCATTTGGGTTGGTGTGACAACCAAAGTCTGTTATTTAAGAGTGGCTCAAAACTTTGGAGTTTTTTTTTCAACTTATCACTAAATTTCCATCCAGAAGCAAGAAAAAGACCATTTTACTAAATAAATGTTAAAGGAAGAGTGGGAAACAAAAACAAATGCATTTTCTGATTGCTTTAAAAAAAAAAGAAGACAGACACCTTAAGTATGTGGTCTTTCAGGGATTTTTGAGAATAACTGGGATGCTACAACGTTGGAGTTTCTTATATGTCTCAATTAAAATGAATAATATATAAGGTTGGGGTGAATTTCATACATTTTAGTGAGCTTACTATTTATTTATGGCAAAAATTTAGAATGGACCCATCAAACAGCGTTTAAAAAGGCACATCTCCTGAAGATCTTCTCTGAACTTTCAAAGATATTGCTTTCCCAGATACACTCCAGTTATTGTATATTTGTAGACAAGACTGAGGGCTGGATCATAGCTTGCTGGCAATGAGGGACCACATCCACCTGGGGAAGGAAATCAAGGACTTGTTTCAGGACTGTATCTTTTAACTGCCTTGCTCTGTTAATTATTATTATCAATGACTAAGTTGGATGAAGGGAAAGATAATCATGTTTGTTTTTTTAATCCTGTAATGACACAAAGCTTAAAAGCAATAGTGGTTGTATGGGATGCCAAAATCAGGATTTTCAAAGCTCACCAGAGATTGCAATGTATGAGTAATACCTATATAGCTAAGGAAAAGTCTACCAAAATATCTAATACAATCTTAGTTTGCATTATTAGAAAGAGGGCACCTGAATTGGAGAGGCAGTGGTACTGCTTTGCTCTGCACAGGTCAGACACAAGTAGAATGACTTCCCTAAATGCACTTTAAAAGAGTGTGCTCCAAGAAATGGTTCATGTGGAGGATGAGAGAACTTGAAATCAACAGTGTATGTTTAATGGATAAGAGAAGGCTCTTCAGGCATATGACAGATTCTGTAGATACATGTATCTAAATACATTAGAACTCTTCAAAACAGAAATACATTGAATAATGCAGTGTGAAAACTCCATGGTATCATCTTCAAGGTCATGGCAGGTACTTAATTGACAATTATTGAAGTAAATTTAAAATCTAGCATTTTCACTTAAGCTTTCATTAAACATTATCCTATACAGATATGATATGTTAGGAAGATGTTGGTGCCTCACGCCTGTAATCCAAGCACTTTGGAGGCCAAGGTGGGTGGATCACCTGAGGTCAGGAGTTCAAGACCAGCCTGACCAACATGGTGAAACCCCATCTTTTTAAAAAAAGAAAAAAAAAGAAGAAGAAGATATTGCAAGTCAAGAAACTCCAGAAATGGACACCTCTTGTCTCTAGGAAACATTAACTAGAAGCTGAAGAGGAGGTAGTGATGGTGATTATACCTGTCATAATATAGGATATTTCACTGTGATTTCAATACTGTGAATACTATGATCTTAAAATAATCTAGCAACTAATGTTTTACAGATATAAATATAAAATCAAAATCATCAAAATAGGGACTTACGGTATATGAGAGCTTCACTTTAAATTTTCAGCAAAACTAAATACAAGTTAGGGTATTTGGAATAAAGATATTGTTTTCATAGAACTTTATAAAATGGGTCACTAAATCTATGAGAAAGGCAATGCAAATTTCTTATAAAAAATTGAAAAGAAATCATTAAATTTATCTCTTACCACAGGATAAGAAATCTTCCATTCTGTTTCTATTTCATATAATCCTTCAATCTTTTATATATGTACTCAAGATAGATGTATTCTTTCTCTGCTTTTTTTTAGGGTACTTTGAATCCCTATTGTGTGTTGTGGGATGACTCCAAAACGTAAGTGACAGATGTTTTCCTACATTACTCTGTGCTAAATATTCAAAGCACATTAAGTTATTTCAGCTGCCTGCTAGTTAACAGGAATATAAGTCAGTGGGATGTTACATTCAGAGAAAAAACATTCTCTCTTTGAATCTTCAGGACAGCATGATGAATGTGTTTGTGTGTAATGATGCCATCAGGTTACATCTCAAGACAGGATTGCATTACCTAATGTGTAAGGCACATTGCAATGCGAATTCCATGAGGATTTTTAAAAGCTCTGATATTTTAGAATTTATAGAAGCTCGAATGCCATCTTAACATCTTGCCCTAGTAATTCAGCTTAGCATTGCAGAATAAAATAGCAAGTTCTATGGTCATTTGGCCAATACATTACTCACATGACCTTGAATCTATTATCAGAGAAATGCAATATTTATATGGTCCTTCCAAATTGCTTTGTTATAAAAACATTGACATTTAATTTTTAATTTGTATATTTTTGAATTCAGACAGAAAAAATAATTGCACTAAATAAATATGAGTTATTATTCCATGTTTTTATTTGTTTGTAGAGGAAATCACAGTATGTCTAATCAAAGCCACATTTATTTTCTTGATAATTCTATGATATTTTGGTGTCTCAAAGAGCAGAAAAATCTTAAGTCTTGGTTAGACTTCTATACTATAAATACTTATGTAGGTTACAACTTTCGTTTTTTGCTTTGGTTTGGTTTTGCATGGGGGGAGATAAATATCAACCAATCCCAAAAGCTAATACCACTTTATATCTATATGCTGTCAGATGAAGCACTGTATTGTTAGATTCCATGTATTCTAAGAATTTTCCTGGTGTTCTTCATCCCTAATATGATTTACATCTGAGGTTTTGTGATGCAACTTGTCTCTCACCAGGGAGTCTAGAAGAGAAACATTCTTAGAAACTCTAGGAAAGGATCAAACTCTCTGGCAATTTTCTGAGTCTAGGATGCTGATGTAATTTAGATTATAATTAATATCAAACATATTTTTTTGCCATAGGTTCTAATATTCTGGGTATCCTCTACTTCTAGTGCAGTACAGTAGTGAAGTACAGAGAATTCCAACTTGCCCTGGTGATAATATGAGCTGGATAGCCTTACTGATGTCATTTGTTTTTTCTTTTTGGAACTTTACAGACAAATTCATGGTAGTAAAATTTTTGCAAGCTTTTTCTCTCTACTAATAGCCAGATAGAATTTGGTGGTTTAATCTAAGGTGCATTTAGTATGTTATATAGCCAAGTGAAGAATAAAATGCTATAAAAATCTAGTTGAATATTTTCTGCCCAAGAAACATGTGTCATCTTGAACTCCTGACTTTAGTTTCCATATCTCTGTGAATAATAAGCAACTTTGATATAGTTTTATTATCTTTTTACTGGGTAGATTCTGCTTCTTTGTTGATCTAAACAGGGGGAAGTATTAGTTATTCCAAAAGGCCCTTAGGATTATTAAAGGGACACTACAACAAGAGATAGTCCCTTATTTTGTGCCTCCTGTCCGCTACTTTTCATAGACAGTATACAGTGTTAAGTTGAATTTATGAAACTATTGGTATCTGAGGTCAGCATTCACCTTAGGAATCAATCATACTCCACTTTCCCTAATATGTGCCAATAACATCACTCTCATCCAGCACAAAGAATGTCTCAACTTTACAAAATTCAACTTTTAAGTTGTCCTCAAAGAAAACTATCTAGGGAGAGGAAGTGTGTTTACTTGTCTTTCAAAGAAGATAATCTCAAGGGATAGGTATAGTTCATGTTTTCATGATATATCTGAAGAGTAATCAAAAACCTTGCCATTGCAACAGAGCTTCTTTCCCATCATAGTTTTTGCCAGATTGTTTCATTATTGTTTTTTCTGGATGAGCCTTAAACAATGAAGGTTAAGACAAGTTTATTTCATTTCTTTACATCTGTTTTCTATTTTGACTATATTCATATATACACAATAGTTTTATTGATGTAATGATATTGAATTTTAGTATAGGTTCTCTAAGTATAATTAATAGTGAAGAGATAGTGCTACTTCTTTTTGTATACAGAAAAGATCTGACTTATTTTCAAGATTGTAGTAATAAAGTTCAAGTTAGAAGTTGTGCTTTTATTTTGGTTTATCTACTTGATGTTATTTTTAATTTTAAAAAATTTATTTTTAATTACAAAAGCAATGCATGAGTATTTTTTTACTTGTAAAACTTTAAGACAGACTGTTAATATAAAGAGCCCCACTGATCATCACCATCTTGGGTCTCCACATCCACCCCATCTCTAAGATCATTCCTATTTACATTTCGTTGTTCATAATTTCAGATATCCATTTATTTATGCATTGACATATATATGCATATAATATATGCATATTGATATATGCATATCTCCATGGTGATATATCTGCCCACCTAATCAAAAATGTTGCCCTGCTGTTCTCACATCACCCTGTTTTATAATTTCACAGCATGCGTTATTCTTTTTGTTTGTTCCATCTTCCCCCACTAGAAAATAAGCACCGTAAGAGAGATACTTTGTCTTTCTTATTCATCACTGCACTGTTGATGCCTACTATACCTGTATATAGCATACTTTCAATAAATATTTATTGGCTACTTTTGTAAAAGAATGAATGTTTGCATGCGTCCTAGGTACACTTTCTATCTAAGAATTATTCCCATGTCTGTTTGATTTTATCAGTTGATAAATATTTCTAGAATTTATTAAACCTAACATTGGAAGTTTGACGGAAGAACGTTTCAGCTTGTTACAGTAGTAAGATCCATTATAAACAACTAATTTTATTTCCAAGGATAATCTATTATCCTGATTATCTCAAATAAAGGCATATCGTTTTACTATCATTAGACATAACATCTTTAGATAATTTAGAAACATAAATTTATTTTACTTTGACTCACTAATTAACAAGATATTGAAAATGCTTCATTGTATGTGATGCATGAAATAAATTCAAAGTAATTTTCTCACCAGATATAGGCTTATATTAAATAGGAGATATATTTTCTTCAGTAGATGCAGAAAAGACCTTCAATAAAATTGAACACTGCTTCATGCTAAAAACTCTTAATAAACTAAGTATTGATGGGACATATCTCAAAATAATAAGAGATGTTTATGACAAACATATATTATATGAATGGGCAAAAGCTGGAAGCATTCCGTTTGAAAACTGGCAGAAGGCAAGGATGCCCTCTCTTACCATTCCCATTTAACATAATGTTGGAAGTTCTGGCCAGGTCAATTAGGCAAGAGAATGAAACAAAACATATCTAAATAGGAAGATGGGAAGTTAAATGTTCTTTTAAAGTGGCTTACAAAGTTTTCATTTGAGTGATTGATTATTTGCACATTCTTTGAGCTACTCTAAATTTGGATTTTGCATATTAGATCATGCATGGTGACTGTGTTTCCTGGAAAACCTATAATCCTTCCCTTAGACTAGCCTGTGCTCTTTATGGATCTTGTAACCATTCATCTAATACTCCCACATCTGTGAAGAACTATGTTTGTTTTCAGAAAATGTTTGTTTTAATTGACTGAGGTTTTATTGTAACTTCTTAACCATGGCTTACTATGGTAAACAGTTTCATCAATCCATTTAATGTTTATTTACCTATCTTGTCATTGAAAACAAAAGCTTCTAAGGACTAGACTTCACCATTTTTTCTACATTTCAAATTGATTTATTGGAGTTGGGAGTAACAACAGTCACATCTTGACTGAGACTGACACTGGCTTATTTTCTCTCAAAGTTAAATAATTAAATTGAACTAATTTCTCCCCTTTGCTTACATTATCCTTATTTCTTCATAACCAGAATATCTTTCTCTCCCTTTGTCATTCATACTGAAAGTCAAAATTTCATTTACTCACAGTATAATGCGTAGCAAACATAAACTAACACTTCAACTTCATCTTTTTATTTCAGGGAAGTTGACATCATTTTCTTTGCTCTGTCAATGACTGGCATATTTATACATTAGGAAGACACAACATTGTATACCTTAAGAAAAATCTGTTACCTCTTAGAAATTTTAAACACTTATACAAAGTGTTACCATTATTGGTTAGTCAATATTTCCCTCCAGGGAATAACCAAATGATAAAGCTTTTTTATATGGTTCTGTTCAAACTGGGATACAGTTGGACCCAACTAAGATGAACAGGAAACAATTTTCTTACAAGTATAATACAGGAGCAAAAAGAACAAGAAAGAGGTTTTCTTGGAGACTTCATTTAAGCAATTAATAAAGAAATTAAGAATAGTAACCATGTAAAATAGTAATATCATGGTCTCATTGTTTGGAAAGAAATGTGGAAACACCCTTTACAGACTCACAATTACCTAACTTAAGACTTTTCATGAGCAGCAACTAAAAAAATAAAAGTCTGTATTAAAAATATTCTACAAGGTATAGCCAACACTCCAGTAGAAAACTATTTCTAGAAATTCCTAGTAATTCAATTAACCATAGACAGGATTTGAAAACTATTTAACTTCAAGAAGTGTTATTACTCTTGTAGTAGAGGTTGGTCTGTTTAGAATATGTTAACATGTAACTGATTACATTATAGCAGTCATACTTTAGAAAGAAATCACAATTGTATGACAAACATCTGATATTCAGTCTTGTAAATTAACATTGTTATGTACAGCCTCTATGTCCACTATATGTTCTAGGTGCCGGCATGTTCCATTTTACTTAATAGTTCCTAAGGTCTAGTAGTTGTTCTTTTCTGTAGTTGGAATAGTAAAAAATAACTAATTTTGGCTGACACTTGTAATCTTGCCTTAGTCGATATATTTGCAGTCAGTATGTTGCAGAACTGCAGAAGCTAAGTTAAATTTTTGGAGTTCGCATCTGAGAAGTTAAAATTCCATGAAACTTTCCATTATCCATTCAAGTCCAATCATTAATTCTCTAATATTATAAAACTATGTTATGCTTTTTGTCCTTTGATTATATTCATACTGAAAGAAATGAAAATACTAGACCTTTATATTACAAAAATACCAGTCCTTATAAAGTAAAAATTACCTGATCTCCAAAAAGATGATATTTATGTCATAGTCAAAGATGATAATGGCAAACTTTAGAAGGGTTATTGGTTTACAGATTTATTGTGAATAAAATGTTTGCTTCTGTTTGAAAAGCAACCCTGCTCTTCTAAAAATATTACAAAAAGCAATAGAAAAATTATAATTTTATAAAAATAGAAAGATAATTAAGATTTATCGGTGAAGAACTAAATGAAGCTTTTACTTTTTGCTTTTCTGTTTATACTATACATTACTTTTTGAAGCTTTGTCATATTCACAATGTATGTTTTCTCATAAAGCCATTATAAGTATTTCAGCTTTCTTCAAATAATTTTTTCTTTTTAATTTCTTAAAATGTTAAAAGTTTTCTTAGAATGTTTTAAGTTATGTCATAGATTTAATGGGTTTTAAATCTTAAATGCTTAGTTTCTTGAAGGTGTATTATTAAATTGTTAGCACAAAAACGATTCTTTTTTAACTGATAACGTTTAAATAAATGCCTCTAATATTATTAGCAGCCCATTACATCCATCAGCTTGAGCTATAAAGTTCCAGAAATGCTGCATCATGCCCTCAACACAAATTCTCTGGGCTAACATTAGGAATCAAATGGCACTATGCATTTTTTATTGTAACCCTACCTTGATCATCTAACACAGGGGTTTGCACACTACAGCCTGTGGCACAAATACAGACTGCCACATGTTTTTGTAAATAAAGTTTTGTCAGACACAGTCGTTCCTATTTGTTTATATATTGTCTATTGCTTCTTTTGTACTACGACTGCAAATTTGAGTCACAAAAGAAATCATAATGTCTGTAACTCCTAAAGTATTTACTATTTAGTCTTTTACAGACAAAGGGAAAAAAAAGAAAAGAAAAGAAAAGAAAAACCAACAGCCCCTGCCCAAAACAGTGCTTCTCAGCACTTTTTATATCTTGGCACACAGAAAATCTTGATTATACATCATATTGAAGTAAATGAATGAAAATATTTGGAAGCAGGGTCAGGGTAGGATACTCAACGCTAGAAAGGATCAGTATTTCCATTAGTTCTGGAAATTCTCTGTCACTTTTTGAAATACAGATTCACCCATAGTTTGTCTCATCCTCATCTGTAATACTGAATAATGTTGTCTCCTATCCTTTTCACCTCATAACCTCTCTTCCATAGTTCTACTTTTTTCCCCTCAGTTATCTCTTTTAACTTACCTTTCAGTTCATTAATTCTCTCTTCAGTTTTGTCTAACCTGTTATTTAATTATCCATAGTGTTTTAAATTTGGGTTATTCTTATTTTTATTTCTAGAGTTTCCATTTAATTATTTTTAATCTGCTAGGTTACTTTTTAGGTTTTTATTTTACACAGACATTTGCAATCTGTTGTGTTTCTTTTAATGTATTAAGCATATTTGTTTTATAATCTGTGGCTGACATGTCTTATATTTGAAAACTTTTGGGGTTTGTTTCCGCTCTCTTTTATTTCTTCCAGTTCTCACTCATTGTACTTTATCTTTCAGTGTGCTAGGTTATGTCATGTTAATTGTGTTTAACAAACTATTGGTGATAATTCTTTGAGGCCAAGGATAAAATTACATCCCTCCAAAAACAATTTATTTGCCTCTGATTAATGCTGGTTGATATTACATTAACCTAGGATCCCTTAAGCTAAATTGAATCTAGAGGTTCCCTGAATCACTCAAATGTGGTGAACTCAAGCTGCAAATCCTGGCTAGATGATTGTCACATTTTTCCACATATAGTTCAGAATCTCTAGCATATTCTAATGGAGAAAGTTGATCTGAAAAAAAATTATTGTTGGAATAGGAAATTTAAATCAATATCTCCCCATATGTATAGTTCTTGAATAAGATACGCACATCCCAAGCATGCCTGAAGAAAGTGCTGCCCTAAAGAGCTTTGTGTATATATCTTGTATAACCCTTATATCTTCTGCTTTATATTGCAGCTATTTGATATTTCCTTTTAGACTAAAGTATTTGAAGACTAGAAGTATGTCACGTTCATTTTTGTAAATTCTACTGTGTTTACTGAAGAGATTTTTCAACTAGTTCTCAGTAATGTATTTATTCATTTGACAAATGTTTCTTGAGAACCTATTATTGTTCTGCTGTTTAAGGTGCCTGGCACACGTATCAGTAAACAAACAAACAAACAAAAAAACACCTTTTTTATGATACTTAAATGTGGGAGGGTCTGAGGGGTGATAAGATTATAAACATGATAGATATATAAATTATATAATGTGTTAAAGGGTAAGAATTTCATGGGTAGATAGATCAAGATGAAAATAAGGTAATGCCGTTTAATTCAATTGATTCATTCATATTTCTTTGACTGACTTACTCCAAGATTCCACCATTCATTATTAATGTTTACTTAGCAAGTATCCAAAATGTGTAAAAGCATCACTTAAGCATCCAGGATCCATCTTTGGATTTTCTGAGCCACCTAATTAACTGTTTTTTTTGTTTGTTTGTTTTTCTTTTTGTTTTTTTTTTGAGACTGAGTCTCATTCTGTCACTGAGGCTGGGGTGCAGTGGCACGATCTCGGCTTACTGTAACCTCCACCTCCCAGGTTCAAGTGATTCTCCTGCCTCAGCCTCCTGAGTAGCTGAGATTACAGGTGCGCACCACCACAGCTGGCTAATTTTTGTATTTTTAGTATAGACGTGGTTTCACCATGTTGGCCAGCGTGGACTCAAACACCTGACCTCAAGTGATCCACCCACCTCAGCCTCCCAAAGTGCTGGGATTACAGACATGAGCCACTGCGCCCGGCCTTAATTGTTACATTTGGCCATTGAGTTCTCTGTCCATTTCCGCTAGCTTTCCTCAAGTGCTAGGTCTTTCATCTTTTGTCTGTTGTCTGCCTTTCTCTCTGGCCCTGCAGTGATTGTTATTGCAACTATCCAGGTAAATTATGTAATGCTTAAAAAGTGGTAGATATAAATTATGAAATGAAACTAAATATTTTCTGAAATTAAGGAAGCTAAGAATTCCGGCCAAAATCCTTATTTATTACAAAAGGAAGAAATTAAACCAAGGATCCATTTGTGTTAGAACAAAACAAAGCAAACTACTAAAGGTGCAGAATTTACTCTCTAATATTAATTTTCTTGCATGGTACTAACATTCAGAAATGAAAACTCCCTGGCTTTGTTCATAGATATTTCTAAATCCAAAATATTCCCAGTGATATCTAGATTACTATTCCTTTGTCTATTATTTAGCATATGAATAATAATCTGGAAAGACAACAGTTTTTAAAGGAATAATATTGTTCAGAATTCCTCTATATAGTTTACTGAAAATCTTACAGGAGATAGGAGCTTTCAATTTGTCAGTAAACATTGTCTATTTATTTGAGGTTATGAAACTGAAAATTTGCTTTTTTTTTTTTTTCCTTAAGAGTCTTGCTCTGTTGTCTAGACTAGAGTGCAGTGGTGCTATCTTGGCTGACTGCAACCTCTGCCTCCCTTGTTCAAGTGATTCCCCTGCCTCAGCCTCCTGAGTAGTTGGGATTACAGGCACAACAGGTGCCACCATGCCTGGCTAACTTTTTGTATTTTTTTTTTAGTATAGACGGGGTTTCACTGTGTTAGCCAGGATGGTCTTGATCTCTTGACCTCGTAATCCACCTGCCTCTGTCTCCCAAAGTGCTGAGATTACAGGCATGAGCCACCACACCCAGCCTTCAAATTTTTAATTAGTAATAAGAAATCAGGCATGATAATGAAAATAATTGTAATATACCTAATCACTTTAAGCTCCAGATTACTGAAAATTGGCATAACATTTCCTATTGTATGTGGGTAAATGATAAGAATCAACAAAAAAGTTCTCTAGTATGGGAGGGGCTCATAAAGGTTTGGGGTATGCATGAGTTGTCTGCTTCATTGGATGGTTAGTGGAAGAATGTACCCAGGAAGGATAGTTATTTCTACTCTCTTGTTTGAACAATGGGTCTTATGTATCTGGAAAAGTTATTTTTTAAAGGTATTGTATACTTTGGGAAGGATTTCCAGAGTGGAAAGGGAAAAAAAATAACCTGGATAAAAATATTTCCAAAAGATGCCAATCAGGAGACTCTTAGGTGTCATAGGAAGCTCTCATCAGTGTCTGTACTGTGTGAAATGTACACTTTGCCTCATCCATTTCTTCTTATTCTCAGGAAATCACTGAAGTCAGTTTTCAAAGTATTTACTTAAACTAAATGCTCCAAAAATCAATAATAGCAAAACTTGGAATTCATTCAATATTTCTCACCAATTTAGACTGTTCTCAGGGACTCTGGGATGATTTCGAGAGACATTTAAAGAAGAATTTTAAAATTATGTTATTAATATGTTAATGGATATAGTATTTGTAAGAGCAACCCAGAGCTGGTTGGTAAGGATAGGCCCTGGCTAACCTCTCTTAATTTTCTAGTGTCTGTGGTTCTATTTTGAAAAGATGCAGGCTTTATATTGCTGAGAATTTATATTAGGTATTTTTAGCACTGTATTTTTCCAGTCATTTGAATGACTCAGGCTATTTTTTTTTTCTATTTTACCCTATATAAACAAAAACTGGACATTTTTCTTAATATTTAATTTGTTATTTCATTTTCTTATTTTAAACCCCCACCCCAGAATTGCCCACTTGTACTATATAGTTAATAACCATTTTGTAGGTTTGGTGTTCTTCAGTGATTAAAGGCACCTAACATTGACTCTTTTAGACATTATTAACAAGCAATCTATTATGCATTTGCAAATATCTCCTAAAATTCCTACTAATATATTTATCTAAATTATTTAAAATATAGATTCAAATGAACATCAGTAAAGATAAATCTAAAGAAAATGATTTTAAAGTTTGGTAATAAATATTTAGGGTATTAGCCCAAATTTGGAGGCCATTGAGTAAAAGCAATAGAATAAAAATGCATGTATCAATAATGATTTTGTTTGAAAAAAATGAAACCTTCTGTTTAATCATTTTCATTTTATATAATGGGCATAAGTAATTATACTTGAGGGCTGTAAATCAATAATAATATTTTGAAAGTTATATTTGGAGTCAAGCTGCGATTTTATTGCAGGTAATATATTTTGGAAAGAATGAAAACAAAAGATGCCATTTAAAATATACATAAACATGGTCTACAAAAGAAAAGCAATTTGGGAACTTACATTTTAAAGGCATTAATATCTTCAATATAATAGTAAAACACGCTACTGCCAATATATAGTATAGAAGGCTGTCTGTCATTCACTCTACTTTGTACAAGTGGTTCTTTTTCAGTATGAACTAGTGTTGTTCAAGTGTTTTTTGATACTCTTAGTACAACTGGGCTTTGGCAAGAATTGGGCAAGTTTCATTGTCCTGAATTTTCACTAGTATAATAAGCTAGCAGGATTCCAAAATGTGATGTAATCTGGGCTAACTCAAAGTAGGTGGCACTATTTCCTGTCACTAATATTTGTCATTATAATCTTTAGCAGTGAAGTTGTATTTACTAGGTTTTATCAAACTATGTTTGAGAATATAGCCAAAGATTTGAAAGTTAGTGCCATGTTTTTTTATTGATTTTGTTGGTTGGTTGGGTCTTTTGGAGAAGGGGAAGAGGGAAATAGGAGTAGCACTGAAGAAAGATTTCTAAAAAGTACATTTTAAACCAGTTCACGCCTCACAGTGGCAGCTACCCAGGAATTGCTGTGTGTGGATATCTGTGTGCTTAGTCAATGAGGCTTAAGTTTTTTTGTTAGAAACATAATGTACCATGTAGTCTCAGAATTCTGTCCAACAAGGTACTACTTCCTAAAGTCTATAACCTGTCAGCTTCCTTTCTGGAATTATACACACGTATAGGTCCTTTACACTTTATAACTTGAGCCTACACTAAAATTGGAATTCAGAGAAACAGCCAAGACTGCCCCGTATCTGCTACCTACAAAAGGAGTTGGATTTATTTTCTTTCACTGTTGTGAACTTCAAATCTCAGGAGGAGGTAGTTGAGATTTAAAAGGTAAAAAGTTTAACATTACTGTTCTAAATTCTTTAGCATTCACCTCTCCTAATCTATAAACATATAGAAGATAGAAGAATATCTGATAATCCAAGTAGCTTTGACATACTGAGCTGATGTTAGTGCCACAGTCTGAATGTTTGTGTTACCCCAAATTCATATGTTGAAACTTAATCCCCAATGCAGTGGTATGAGAGGGGCATCTAAGAGGTGACAAGATCCTGGTATTCTTGCTCTCATAAAAAAGAACCCAAAGAGCCTGTTTATCCCTTCTGACATATGTAGAAATGTAGATGGCAACATCTATGAGGAATAAGCACTCACCTAACACTGAATCTGCTAGTTCCTTGATCTTAGACTTCCCATCATCCAGAACTGTAAGCAATAAATTTCTGATGCTTATAAATTACCCAGTGTGAGGTATTTTGTTATAGCAGCCCAAATGAATCATGACACTTGAAAAGTCAAAAGAAATTATTTATGAAAAAGAAATAGGTAGAAAGAATTGGAAAATATCTTAGACAACTGGCATGTATTGCACCTAAAAGAAATACAACACCTTTGTTTAGAAAGGCCTGACTACCCATAAGTCTGTCACAGGCAAGCAACTATCCTTTTAGTAATTACTGCAATTAAAAGATATTTCATGCCTCAGCTTAATATAGTTCCTGTGCTGATAAATCTTTTCAGCCTGACCTGAGTATGGATCACAAGTTGCTAATATGTATGATCTTCAAAAACTAATAACAAGAAAATCTGTTTTGTATGGTTTCAGGCATGCAAAACTGAACAGACTCTCTTAACTGGCATTGATTTTTCTCAGGGAGGCCTCTTCCTTCTATGGATTTCTTTGGATCCTTCCTATATGATCCGTTTCATTTTTTCCAACACCTGCATAGTTCTCAGAGCAGAGTAGCTATGTAATAAATATTTACTGAATTAAAATGGAATGAAGCTTTTAATTTTATGATAAATTTAAATAGGTTTTCTCTGTGTCTTTATTGACATATATGTTATACAAAGACATGTTCAGTTTTATGAATCAATAAAATATTATTTCTGAGTTGATAGGTAATCTAGTTCAATATGTATAATAAAGCAAGTGTGTGTGTGTGTGTGTGTGTGTGTGTGTGTGTGTGTGTGTGTGTGT
>NW_022436946.1:79082282-79103043 GCF_009761245.1 Sapajus apella | reverse complement strand
TGTGTGTGTGTGTGTGTGTGTGTGTGTGTGTGTGTGTGTGTGTGTGTTTAGATGTAGCCTTGCTCTGTCGCCCAGGCTGGAGTGCAGTGGCACAATCTCAGCTCACTGCAACCTCTGCTTTCTGGGTTCAAGCAATTCTCCTGCCTCAGTCTCCCAAGTAGCTGGGACTACAGGCACATGCCACTGCACCCAGCTAATTTTTTTCATTCTTAGTAGAGTTGGGTTTCACCATGTTGGTCAGTCTGGTCTCAAACTCCTGACCTCAGGTGATCTGCCTGCCTCAGCCTCACAAAGTGCTGGGATTACAGGCATGAGCCACCATGCCTGGCCAATCTTATGTGTTTCTCAAAGTTAAAGTGTTCTTGCTCTTTTTCTTCAAGAAAGAAATAAGTTCATTTGCCACAGAAAATACAAAGTGATTCAGTGCTCATGGGTGGAATTCATAATTCAGGCTCTGATTTTCACACTGCTTTTCAACAACACCTACGCCACCCAGAATAATAATGTGCTAAGCTGCAGTGCCTGCAAAGTATTTCAATAAAAGAAGGAAATTATTTTCATAATTACCGATAAGTTCTTAATTTGTTCTGCTAAATAGTAAATCAGCCATAGTTAGCAAAAGAAGCAATTTTTTTGTGTTGATATTACAGGTTTAGAAAAGGAGGCTTTCAGTTGTCTTGAAATACTAGAGAGTGATAATTTAAGAAGACAAAGGGTTAATTAGTGGAAATTCTTTGAAGCTCCAAAGGAGGAGGTACTGTATTGCTTTCTGATATTTAAAATGCTCAGTAAAGTCATTTATAGATTTCTACTGTTATTGGAAGTAGACAGTGGTATTTTCTAACAAATTGCAGTGTGTCTGTGGGACAGAAATCAGTTCAAACTGTAATTAAACTTGTCAAAAATCTTAACATGAGATATTTATTGAGACCTGCTCTGAACATAGGCATAATCATTGACTTTATAAAGAAAGTATACTATTTCAGATGTTTTCATGATGAATGTCAATTAGGTGCTCAAAAATTGTATATTAAATGGAATATTTATTGAATGAATGAACATTACATAAAATTTTATGAGCTAATCTTTCCCTTACAGGATACCTAGAAATATCATGAACACTCCTTAGCCTCTATTTTTAGGGTTAAGTAAATTATTGATTCACTAATATCTCGTTATCCAGCATCACTGGAAAATTTAAAAAGAGAAAAACAACTTATTGCTGATAAAGAAATTTCCAGTTAAGTGAGCTTATCTCTTTTATAACCACTTTACTGGGGTCTTTTAGAGGTTGGCAGGTGGAAAGAGGGAGAGGATTAAGACAAACAACTAATAGATTCTAGGCTTAATACCTGGGTGATGAAATAATCTGTGCAAGAAACCCCCATTGTATAAATTTACCTATTTACAGACCTGAATTTGTACCCCTGAACTTAAAAGTTCAAAAATAAATAAATAAAAATTAGCTTTCCATATAGTCTGTTAATTTTAAATAAAAATCATTATATTAAATGTTTGGAGTATTTTTGACATGATTAGAAAACATTCAAAATACCTTTTAATTATAAAGTTGAAAAATAATGTTTGAATGAGCCATCTGTTTAAGTTCCTCCAAAGCCTATTTCTCTATAAGCAGTCTTCAAGTGTATCCCCTCCTCCTGGGTCCTAGATTTCCATTTTTTTTAAGCTTCATCAGAGATTTCAACAGTTAAACCCTTTCTCTCCTGCTTCTTCAATCTTGCCCTCCAGAGACTTTTTCATCTTTGTTCGCAAAGATTCTCCACTATCTCTTATAAACAAATAGCTTCCTTTTAACCTATTTAAATTTTGTCATCATCTTCACAGGCCTGAGTCATCTGTCTTATTCTCTTTACACTTCCTCAAGGTCCATGTCTTGCCTAAAGAAGTACCAGAAACATCTGGTGTCCAGATCATTTCCACTGTCTATTTTGGAAACAGAAACAGTAGACTGAAGCAATGTTTTTTATTAAATTGTTGATCTGAAGTAACATTCTAATTAACTTTCTATGAGTTTATGTCTTTCACCAAATAGATGATAAATTTCTTAGAAATTGAGATTCAGTTTTTTTCATCTTCCAACCCCATTCCAAACCTGTACCTACCGCTGCACACAGTAAGTGATCCAAAAGGACGTTGAAGATTTGATTTTTTAATAATAATTGTAAGCAACATGTCTCAAAAATATTTTGTGTGCAAGTTACTCTAGTGGGCACTGAGGACACACATATTAATAAACACAGATTCTTCCCTTAAAAGGTAACAGTTAGTGATGAAAACAGGAAAGTAGAGATTACAGTTAATAAGCAAAAAAAAAAAAAAATAGTACATAGAGGGCAGAAAAAAAGCAGAATGGGGACCCAGGGAGGTCGGTCACAAGAAATAATGCCTGGATTGATCTGTGAAGACATTGGACAATTAAATGTGGGTGGCCAGGGGAAAGAAGGGGGAGAACAGTTTCAAAAAAGAACAAGGAGTTTGTGTAACGGCATGAAGGGTAATGAGGGGAAAGAAGGGGGAGAACGTTTTCAAAAAAGAACAAGGAGTTTGTGTAATGGTATGGAGCACTTATCTTGTTGAGAATGGAGCCAAGGTTGAGGGGGAGTGGATAGAGGTGGGCAGCCGAGATTCAGGGGTGGAGCAGTAGACAGCCTAGGTTCAGGAGGAGAGGGATTAGAAAGCCTAGATTCAGGGTGAAAGGGTGAACAGCCTAGGTTTAGGGGAAGAGGAGTAGGCAGCCTATGTTCAGTGGACTGAGAAGGATAGCCTTGTTTCAAGGAAGAGAGAGGTGGGCACCCTAGGTTCAGAGATAGAGGGGATTGGAAGCCTCAGCTCAGGGGTAGAAGGATGGGCAGTCTGAGTTCATGAAGAGAGGGGTGAGCAAAGCAGGTTAAGGGAGAGAGAAATGGGCAGCTTAAGTCCAGGGAATTGAGGTAGGCAGTTTGGGTTCAGGGAGAGAAGGTTGGGCAGCCTAGGTTAAATGGATGGAGGTGGGCATTTTAGGTCCAGTTGTAGATGGATGGGCTTTCTAGGTTCCAGAGGAGAGGTAGCGGGCATCTTAGGTTCAGGAGAGTCATGTAGACAGCCTGGGTTCAAGGGAAGAAAGGAACGGGCAGCCTCAGTTTAGTGGGGAGGGAGTTAGGCACCCTAGGTTCAAGAGGGTTTGGGCAACCTTTACTCATAGATGGAGGGGTTGGGCAATCTAGTTTCAGGGGGATATGGGGTTGGGCAGCTAGGTTTAGGGGGAGAGGGGCGAGAAGTAAAGGTTCAGGGCAAGAGAGGGTATCTAGCATAGGTTCAGGGGGATATGAGTGGGGAGCCCAGGATCTAGGGAGAGGGGGTCGGCAGCCGAGATTCATGGGAATATAGGCTGGAAAACCTAGGTTCACTGGTGAGTAGGCCTAGGTTCAGGGAAAGAGAAGAGGAGACAGCTTAAATTCAGGGGGACAGGAATGAGCAGCCCAAGTTCAGCAGTAGAGTGAGCTGCCCCAAGATGCAAAACCATATATGTAAGAATTGTAAGACTTATGTTTGCCTTGCTAGGGAGTTTTTACTTTTTCCTAAAAATTATAGAAAGCTATGAAAAATAATTAAAGAAAAGCACAATGAATTATTGTTTTAAAAAATATAATCTTAACGTACTGATGGAGAAATTGAACTAGAGTGATTGATGGCAGGCTGGAAATTGTATGGATGCTCTTATATGAATACAGGCCAGGCAGTAAGCTGTTGGGACAGTGCGGGCAAGGTGAAGAGGGGTGGACAGGCTAGAGCGGTGTCTACTATGACCCAAACCAACAGACTTTGGTGGTCAACTGCATATGAGGCAGAGGGAAAGGGAAGAGTTGAGAATTAGCCTCAGGTAGGTCTAATCAGAGGATCTGTACAATACCTTCTCCATGCAGACTCCTATTCTATTCTGGCAGGAAATTTAATTGATGCATTTTGATTAAACCTCAGAATTGATGGCTCTCATATGCTCTGACTTGTAATTGTTGAAGTGATTAAAGATGTAGTTCGTTCTTTCCAAAACTATTCACTTATCAGTTGTTCCTGTTTTATTAAGAAAGGTGCTGGTAGTGATATTATATTATGCCAAAGCTACTTTCTGAGTTGGTACAAATGGTAAACTAACACAGAAATGCTAATTAATATTTAGCATTTAGTTATCTATATCCAAATTAAATTGGCACTTCAAAGGATGAGAGATTGAATGATTCAACTGCTGTCTTTTAAAAGCAATATTCCATACTCTGTTGATAATTGTAGTTCTCAGAAGTCGGCTTTCATTATTCTACCACATGTGTTTACTTTCTCATATATCATTCAAATCTCCATGGTCAGCTATTTCTATAGAACACAATATTAAAGGTTTTTAATTTGAACAATTTATATAAAATGAAAAAAATACAATCTCTAGTCAGATAATGTGGTTTAAAGGCCATTTTTGGATGCCTTCCCATATGCAAAGATATGACCAGTGCCTTGATCAACCATATCTGAGGCAGAATGCTTATTTAGAGCATTGTAAAATGAAGCTGTTTGCACACTTTTTAGAGGGCTTAAAATAACATAAGTTACATGATGACTTTGACTTAAGCTACATGAAGAAAACAAAAGATATGAAACTAATAGCAGGCATCAGTGTGGCCTTTGTGCTTTAGGACTTTTTCAAGCACAAAACAACTTGAACCCCTCTTGAGTGTGTATTCCTTTGTTCCAATTATTCCAAGTCAGAATTAATAAACCCAGAGTAATTCAATGGTCTTATCATTTTCTGTAGGCTGCTTTTTACATATGTCTCCCACAATGTCTATGGGTTATTCTAACATTTAAGAAGCTGGATTAAATGGCAAGAATACGTAGAAGAACAGCAGATTTATGGAATTGTTTTTGAAATTTGTAATTGTTTTGAAGTAGCAGCCAGAACGGGAAAACTTAATCGTGGGAGGCCTTCAACAGAGGAGAATTCTGAACCAGGTTTTGTATAGATAGAGTACTCTGTGTCCATACAGATGGAGAGGAGGATGGGGCAGGCATGGCTGACAGTGGCTAATATGTTGAGAAAGGCATCATAAAGCTCTTTAAAGGTACAATCAAGATATTTAGATAGTGAAAATAACCAAAATGAGGCTGGTAAGGCAGGGAAGACTGGCTAGTGAATAATATTAAAGTTCAGACTAAAAAGCTGGGGATTAGCAATGTAAAATTTGTCAGTTTATCTCCTTGTTTTAAGAGCTTGGTCTGTCTGGAAGAAAGTACAGTGCTTTGGGATATTCTTACATTTTAGTTTATGAGTTTTGGCAATATAAAAGACATTGATTTAACTCACAAAGTAATCACAAAGTGGTTTCAGAACTAGGCAAACTGAGGTGCCTATGGAAATGTATTACTTCAATATCAATGGATAATACAAAATACACGCATGCATGTGCGCACACACCCCCGCACACACACACACCCCTTGCTTGTTTGTACTGTTGTATTGCATATGAGGTTTTTTTCTTTTAATACTTCTAGTTCTGGGGTACATGTACTGATTGTGCAATTTTGTTACATAGGTATACATGTGCCATGATACTGGTTTGTGCCATGGTAGTGGTAGTGGTTTGCTGCATCACACCATCATCTATATTAGGTATTTCTCCTAATGCTATCCCTCCCCATTTCCCCCACACCTTGCTATACCTCCCCTGGCCCCCCACCCACCAGACCCCAGGGTATGACGTTTCCCTCCCTGTGTCCGTGTGTTCACATAGTTCAACACCCACTTATGAGTAAGAACATGTGGTGTTTAGTTTTCTTTTCTTGTGTCAGTTTGCTGAGAATGATGGTTTCCAGTTTCATCCATGTTCCTGCAAAGGACATGAACTCATCCTTTTTATGGTTGCATAGTATTCCATGGTATATATGTCCGACATTTTCTTTATCCAATCTATCCTTGATGGGCATTTTAATTGGTTCCAAGTATTTGCTATTGTGAACAGTGCCACAATAAACATACATGTGCATGTGTCTTTAAAATAGAATCATGTATAATCCTTTGGGTATGTACTCAGTAATGGGATTGCTGGGACAAATGATATTTCTAGCTCTAGTCCCTTGAGGAATCACAACACTGTCTTCCACAATGGCTGAATTAATTTACACTCCCACCAACAGTGTAAAAGTGTTCCTATTTCTCCACATCCTCTCCAGCATCTTTTGTCTCCTGATTTTTTCATGATCACCCTTCTAACTGGCGTGAGGTGGTTATCTCAATGTAGTTTAGATTTGCATTTCTCCAATGACCAATGATGATGAGCTTTTTTACATGTGTTTGTTAGCTGCATAAATGTCTTCTTTTGAAAAGTATCTGTTCATATCCTTTGCCCACTTTTTGATGGAGTTGTTTGTTTTTTTCTTGTAAATTTGTTTAAGCTCTCTGTAGATTCTGGATATTAGCCCTTTGTCAGATGGGTAGATTGCAAAAATTTTCTCCCATTCTGTTGGTTGCCAGTTCACTCTATTGATAGTTTCTTTTGCTGCGCAGAAGCTCTTAGGTTTAATTAGACCCCATTTGTCTGTTTTGGCTTTTGTTGCCAATGCTTTTGGTATTTTACTCATGAAGTCCTTGCTCCTATGTCCTGGATGATATTGCCTAGGTTTTCTTTTAGAGTTTTTATGGTGTTAGGTCTCATGTTTAAATCTCTAATCCATCTAGAGTTGCAAATGAGGTTTTTAAAATTTTTTCATGTCCTAGAATTATCACACTAGTTTTAACAATTTCTTTGTTAATATTTTATAGGTTCAGGGTAGACATAAATAATGAGCAATAATCTAATGCAAGACCAGAGGCCTAAAATACCTTTAAAGACAAGTAAATATCAGCACTTTTATTCATTGTTCTATATCATATGTTTCTGTGGCTTAAGTTTCAGTTTTTGGTGGAGATTTCCATTTCTTCCTGGAACTTTTAAAATAATTCAGTTGAAGTGTTTTAAAATGACAAGGTCTGGAAGTCCCTTTAGTTCATAAATGAATATTTTAGCTTTCCTAATTTTTTACCACCAACTGTTACAGTTAAGGGTTTAAAAATTACCATTTTTACATGGTGATGCCTCACATCAGGTTTTAAAACCAACCCAAGTCTCAAAGCTACATGAACTTGCTTTAATTGAAGACAATTGTATTCTGTCCAAGAAAGAGGGTTTTGTTGTGTGCGTGTTTGCTTATCTTTATTAAATCCATCATCTTGTATATGCATCTATTATGAGTATTCAGAATTTTCCTGAGATCAATAAAAGCATTAACAATTATATTAACTATTTGATGCCACTAAACTACTTACAAATAAAAACTTCCCTGAGTATTAGCTCCCCATTGTCCTATTTTTTAAAAGTAAGCAGTTACCTGTTGAACTTAAAAGTGGGTTTTTTCCTGACCCCAAGTCACTATATAATCTTGCTTATAGTTTGTGCTTAACTTTTTTTCTTACTGACACCTGTTTCTGATTCTTTCTACTGATACGACTCTGTTCTCATAGCTGCTAGTCAGTTTTAAAAGTCACTGGTATACCCTGCCCCAAATATGGTAGGTCTCAGCTTCACTGTAGAAGATGGCAATACCTTTCTGACCTTTTTAAGTGCTTCTTTCAATCTTGGGGAGCAGTTCAGTCATTCAGAGTTGTTTTTCTCCTGTGTTTTAACCACACTGCACATTGCATTTCAAGTGGAATGTGAAGTGAATCTCAAGGTCTCTAGCGAATCCAAATGAAATTTGCATTGAGTCTTTGAAGGAAAGTGAAATTACATTTTCTCTGTGAGTTAGTTATTTGAATTCCTGCTTTATATAAATAGTAGGAGCTGACCCTGATGTCCTCTAACATTAAAGTAAAAGAGGACACTAAGAAAGCGATTTCATTTTAAAAGCTGTAGCTGGTAATCAGAATTAAATACTACGTTCTGTTTCATTTTATCTTTGGGAATGTTCAATAATATTCCAAGAAGGGTCATGTTAATGCCACTTATCACATCATAAAATTAGCATATCTGTGATTCAGGTTGAGCTATACATGATGACCAGCTTAATAAGAATAATACAAATGTATCTCTGGTTTTACACATTTCCAATGAATGGCAGTATTACTAAATGAACAGCTATAAGCCAAATGTCTTCACTTAAAGTATTTTTTTAAGTATCTGCTAGATCTTGGATGAATTAATTAACGTTTGTTGAAAATATACTGCATTTTTGGTGATCTTTGAGGATTATAATTCCCCTGGTATCATTAAATGAGGAGCATTTTCTGCATACAAATGCAATATATCTAACCAATCATGTCTATGTGCTTGAAACAATTTGTCTTAATAGATTCTATTTTTCTATATAGTAGCAATAATAAGTAAATTCCAAAGTCAGCTGTCATCTCTAACACTAAAATAACCACATGTTTTTCTTAATGCTACATTCTGGAGCTATTGTGCAATAAAATGATAAATATATATTGAATATGTGTGTGTGTGTGTGCGTGCGCGTGTGTATGCTTGTGTGTGTATATATGTATATATGGCTACTGTAGACATTGAAAAAATTTAGACATATCAAACACTTTGGAAATGAATTCTAAAATTATTTTATTAAATAAACATATTCATCATAGCTGCAAAACTAGTCTTCCTTCAAGAGACCCAAGGAAAATGGTACAGATTTTAACATAAACATTTATCAGTTATTTTAAATGAAAAGAAAAAGTAAAAATATAATTATGTTGATATTAAAACCAGATGTTCTGTTGCTCCATTTACACAAGTGGATTTAGATAATTTAGGTAAAAATAGGTTATTTTCTTGAATTACCCATTGAATGATTTCTGACAAACTGCCTCAGCATTCTCTGTTTCACTCTGTGATACTTACGCAGACACAGATTCTCTCTCTCTCTCTCTCTTAAAATAATGCAGCTTACTTGAGTTTTACTACTTTGATTCTAAACTCTTGGCTTCAAGTCATGCTCCCTTCATGCCTTAACCTCCCAGAAGTGGTGAGATAACAGGTGTGAGCCATTGCACCTGGCCCTGTTTTGCTACTTTGAATATCAAAATTATGACTGAAACAAATCACCTACTTTAAGTATTATTAATTTAGTACTCTATGAAGACAGCAAAATAAATTTTTGAGAATGAATGAAGCCACACTATGAGATATAAACTCATTATGTATTAACTTGAGATGTCATGGGCTTCCAACAATGACTACTGTATTAGTCCCTTTTCATTCTGCTATAAAGAACTATCTGAGACTGGGTAATTTATGAGGAAAAGAGGTTTAATTGACTCACAGTTCTGCAGGCTTAACAGGAAGCTGAATGGTAGGCCTCAGGAAACTTACAATTATGACAAAACGTGAAGGGAAAGTAATCACCTGCTTCTCTTGGAGACAGGAGAGAGAGTGAAAGGGGAAGTGCCACACACTTTTAAACCATCAGATCTCATGAGAACTCACTCACTATCATGAGAACTGCAAGGGAGAAATCCGCCCCCATGATCCAGTTACCTCCTACCAGGCCCTTTCTCCAATTCAACTTGAGATTTGGACAGGGACACAAGTTAAAACCATATCAACTACAAACTACTTATTTTACTTAAAGAATCCAAAATAATATTATATTATTAACACCAGGTCATAAAAGAAGGGACTTTTTTCATGTGAAATGATAAACTTTTAAAATTCAAATGAAAAAATTATTATAACTATCAGGTCACAGGTTGTCTTAATATTTTTTATTTTAAACCATTTTAATGAAAATTTTATCAATACCAGTTAATTTTCCAAGAACTGATATTTGAGAAGTTCTTCATTCTTAGTCAAAATTAATTTTAAATAGCTACCTCTATGAAAATATGTTTGTGAAATTTTGATATCAAAGTCAGGCTCCTTCCAGTGGTTCACACTGAGGGTGTTTATACTCCCCAGGGGATATTTAACAGTGTCTGGAGACACTGTTTGTTGTCACCACTATGGTGGAGATGCCACTGACATTTAGTAAGTAGAAGCCTGAGATGCTGCTATGTAGTCTACAGTGCATTATCCAATCCCCCGCAGCCAAGAATTATCTGGTTCAACATGTCAGTAGTGACAAGGTTGAGAAGCTCTTTTAACCTTTTTTTAAGTTTAACCTAAAGACCTGGTAAGATTGCAGAGTCACACTGACTAAGAGAGAAACAGCTTCTGTTCTTATTGAACCTAAATTTGTTTTCTCTGTATTCAAATCTCCTAAAACTTACCTAAATCCTGTGCTGATTTCCTTATATATATGACAATTGTATGCTTCCGAGACTCCTGCTATGTTACTGTTAGCAGAAAGTTTTTTTCATTTGCTTATGCATGAGTACAAATTTTTTTTAAAATGAAACCTCTATCCATAGTGTCCTAGGGAAGCTTTGCTCCTTTTCAACATGTTCTAAAAAAAAAAAAAAAAAAAAAAAAATGTGGCCTTTCTTGCACCTCACTGTGCTGCACTTACTATTTACTACTAAGTGCTTATTGACTAATTCTACCCAAAATATAAACATTCTGAGTACATTTGTGTTTAACAAATGAAATTCAAGATGAAAACAGACTTTCTTCATTCCTACAGGGCAGAAAGAGTTTTTCATCACTACAATGTAATGCTATGCACCAGGGCAAGACAGTCCAAGGCCTAATTCCATTTAATCATTCCTCACCCAGTATTATGTAACCTGTACCAAGTGAGCCAGGCTTAATGCAATTACTCACAGAGATTTACATATGGAATATGAAGTTTTAATTCCTTTGTTTCTTTATGTAAATATCCGTGACTCTTCTGTAAGAAGAGCCTTGTTACTCCCTAAACAACAAGGCCTGAAAAAGCGGAATGATTCCAAATGTTGAAAATAGTTTTGAACTCTATTTTGCAAGTGTTATCAGATTTGGACACAACAGCAATTTACACTTAAATTAACTAATAGTATTTCCTATGAAAAACAACTCCTACTGGTATCTCTTTAAATATTATTTAACTTTTATTAGATGTGCCCATTTACAAGGAAATATTTCTGAATGTGTTTCTCTCTGTGTTAGTGCAAAATTTTCTGCAAATCATATGTCTACATCTATAACTTTTAAATGTATTTTATATATTTTTCTATTAATCTTCTTACTTTTTGCTTTTGATTGTTTTTCCTACCTTTACATTCTGTGACACTCATATTATTGATTTTTCACCTGCAGGATTGTAACTAGATACACAATAACTAAAAACTAAGAATCAAAAAACATATGTTCCAATCCCTAAAATGTTCACTAGGAAAATAATGTCTTGAAAATGAATTAAAAAATGTTGTAAGAGAGAGAGAGATAAACAGAGGAGAGGGAAACAAGCAAAAACTAAGTTCTCCCATTTGGTAATTAGTAACTGGAAAATGTTCACTCAAGTGTAACAGCTGACCTTCTCACACATTAAATGCTTTTTGGCTATATGGGTCAATGGGAATACAAGCAAACCTAACCCTGGTCAGACATTGACAGTATTACACATAAGATCATGCCCAATACTATTCCAATTGCTAGAAGTTTTTCAAAAGACAACTTAAAATTTGTATAATAATTCCAGAAAATAATTACTGTTTCATATTCACCCTTTGAAGGCTTTAAATTCAATTGTTCCTAGAAAAAGTGTAGATTTAATAGAAAGAGGGAATAAAAAGAAGAAGGGAGGTAGGGAGGAGTGGGGGAGAAAGGAAGGGAGGAGGGAGAGGGGGAGGGAGGGAAAGAGGAGGGAAGGAAGGGAGGAAGGGAAGGAAGGAAAGGAAAGGCAAAAGGAAGGGAGGGAGGGAGGGAGGAAGGAAGGGAGAAAGGGAGAAAAGGAGGGAGGGAGGGAGGAACACTTGGATTCCATTGATGTGCAGTTATAGTCCTGGAAACAGTAGGTAAAGCATTTCCTAAATATTAAAATAAGATTTTATGTCCCACATTTTCCCCAGGTTAAGAACACTTAACCTTACCACTTTTTAGTGATTTCCATGATGCCTGACAACCCTCGCCCCACCCCCCTGCCACACACACAAGTAATATAAAACACTTACAAAAAATCTTCTCAAATGAATAGTATGATTCAATAAGAGTTAATGCATATAGCATGTATGGATTGCAGGTCTTCTGAACTCTATAATGCAGTGAAGTGAAATTCTGCCTAAATTTTATCTTAAAACAGTTTTATCTCATTGTTTTTCCTCAGTTATTTTGAGAACTGTAATAACATTAAAGCTATAAATGCAAATATTAGATTTAGTAAGTATCATATGTGTGTATTACAGAGCAGTGAGCAAAAGAGGAGAATACAGGAAGCTGAGCTGAATTGACACAAAACTGACAAACCCTGGAAATTGCTTAGTTTTTGTTTAGGCTTTTGTTTGTTTAAATATAAATATTTATATATTTCTTATAAAAATAGACTGAAAGAAATTTTAAATTTTATTTACTTTTTTTTTTACCATCCTGTACAAGGAACATTTTATGATATGTCCTACATACAGGACACCGTGCTAAATCGTTGTGTGTGTGTGTATAACATGTAATTTCATAAAGCCCTATAGGTAGTATCATTCTCATTTTACACAATAGGAAATGAAGCACAGAGAGGCATAAAAATTGCCCAATATCACTAAGCTGATGAGGGCAGAATAGAATTTGAACTCAGTCTATTCTGACATGAAAACTATATTGCCTTCTAATATATTAAGACTATCCATCTTAAAAATATGTAAATACAAAATTTGCATAGTCACTTTGAAACCTTCAGATTCCAATCATTTTAAATATCTGTAGTGAACCTAAAAAAGCGTTCCCAAGATATTTCTGAAATTCTTATAAGTAGCGTTAAATAAATCAGTATGGTATCCTAGAATAAGCCTGCAAACATATATCAAATATGTGTATTTTTGCACATTTAAATATTTTTAATATACATCTAAAACTCCTTTTAAGAAAGAGCAACTTGCATTTTTAATGTGTTTCAGCTTTTAAGAAGCAACTGTTTAAATACATGGCATTAGGGATCAGAGATTGCTGACATTGTGATTGAGGCCACCTTCCCTGGGCTAACGGGGAGCAGAGGCATTTATGTCATTCTGAGTACAGGGTGATGTTGAGGAATGGATGAGTGAGCAGCAGGGCCACCGAGGTACAACTGGTGGAGCCCAAGTGACAAGTAGAGCATCAGTGATTTTATACTGATTAGTTGGTAGAAAAGAGTCTACCTGGTGCCACATCTGATTTCTGGAACAGATTGGACTTGTAATGAGAGTCCAGATATAACTGACCTCTTTGAAAGAAGGTCACAACCTTTTTTTGACACACTTCATACATATATTCATGAATAGATTATCACTATGCAGCTTTTTCATTTTATTCTGCAGCTCATTCTTATGTTTAGATTTATTCTAATTTCTTTGTAAGAATAGACAATCATAAAATCAAAAGTATAATTTACTTCATTATTTAACTGCTCCTTTTTGCTGAATATTTTGTTTTGTGTATTTCTTCTCATGACAACAATTCCGAAAGGAAAAATATGCTTGGAATGAACTTGTAATCTCAAAATTGAAGTTTCAAAGTGCTCAAATGCCCTCAAAAAAAGTCACAAATAAAAATCTACTGACTTGTGTAAGGTGGATGGCATAACCCTTGCTGCAGCATGTACATAATGACATTCACCTAGCTTGAACTTTAGAGAGTCCAGTTGTTTCTGGTGTACTGAAATCTGTTTTGTTCAGTTGAAATAAGTGAGTTATAACTATGCAATTGCTACAGTATTTGCTGAAATGAAATACCATGCCAATATATAAAGAGACGCTAATTTTAATCAAGCAAAGTAGACATCAAAAAAGTTATTTTATATTGCACTGCTTAGACAACCAAATTAAACAAGTAATTTTTGTAGATTTAATTATACATGTCAGAACGAGAGTATGCCAACTTTCCGTCTCAATAATCACATTTAAAAAATATATTGATTAAGGAAAAAAAGTCTCATTTGGCAATGAACCTTTGGATATTTATTAATTAAGATAATTTCATGATTTTAATCCAATTTTTAAAAATCTTTCATCCATCTTCAAGTGGCTTAAAGATTTTAACAGTCTTTCCTATTTTTGCCCTCCTCCTGGCCATCTTTAATTTTATCCTGTAGTGAATTGTAAAAGTAATGAACAAGGGCAATTGGATGATTCCTCATGCACATACGCTCAGGAAAGCTCTCTTGAACATCTATATGTCTAAGTTTGTGTAAAATATAATATTATATACATTATGATATATTTATTTTTATAGTCACATATATTAAGGTAGAAGCATTTCTGTTTAAAAATTATGAGGTGGTAACAATAGGAAAACTTGTAGGCAAACTAATTGACAACTAGGTCCTTCCTATCTTTCAAGGCTTTCACGGATATTCTCAGTATTTAAATTATACATTAATATGCTAGGCACCAAATCATCATATATTCTGAAGTTGGAATTTTAGTTTGTAACTAAGATTCCATTAAACATTATATTTTAATTTGTTATGGGTTCAGAACAGAGCTTAACCATTGCTTGTTGTGAAATTTTAGTTCAGAATTTTTTTCATTAGATTTTTTCAACCTTCTAATAAAAATGTATAAACATAATGAAATTATATAAAGAATATGTTGCTATTTTCTATAATATGATATGGAAAACTGTCACTTCTAACGAACTACTTTTGTGGTAAGAAACCAAAGAATAACATTCAAAACACAGTATTTGTTTCAGTAAAAATTTTCCTAGTTTCTCAATATTTCAAAATTATTTTATTCTCATATTTCATAATACTTTTCTGGAAGTTTCTTTAAAAATTTATGTTTAAATAATTTATTTGTAGTCTGCTCCAAAGAAGTTAAAAAATATGTATTCTGTTTTACTGTTTTATCATCATCTGTTCATTTTCATCCAATAGATACTTTTCTTGTGATTGGGAGACACCAAATATCATAATCAACATACAAGTTGTACACTTTTGATAATATCTGAAAAATGTTTTAACATTGTAGTTTATGGCAAATGAGCTAAGAATTGATCCTCAAGTAAGTAAAGTAGAAGGTTAGTCAATGCTAATGGTAGTAGGCAATACAGAATGGATATTTGGTAGACACAACTTGTACTTCACAAATTCTGAATTTCAAGATATATTTCATGATTCATTTTTCTTAAAATCAAATTTAATCTGATTCAGGACACTTATCTTCGTAAGTTCCCTGGAAATTCCATCTCCCGTTATTGTACTACCCTCTCCTTTCTCCCACCTTTCCCTGCTGCCCATGGTAGCCTCCAAAAGTTCCAGGGATCTAATGAAGACACGTAAGGACTTCCACTGGTACTGACTTCACTTTGGCTTCCATGGATGAGTAGCAGTGCTTCTGCTGCTATTTTTACCCTCCTCCTGGGCAAGGTAATTTTTCTCAGAACTTGATCCAGACACACTTGTATACCATGCAACTATTTCCTTATTTCCTGCCCTCTCCTACCAGCAATGTGAGCTCCTCAGGCCTGCGTAGCCCTCTGCCTTCTTCCTTTTGAAAAATCTTTCCAGCTCTCTAGTCCAAGCTCATAGCTTATCTCTTTCTCTTACCTCTCTCCAAACTTCCAGCCCCATTTCCTGCCAGGGCTAATATTGTTTCTTAATAAGTTCAGGCTTTTATAAAAGAAAAAACATTTAATGCTCAAAATAATCATATCATGCAGTTACTGTTTTTATTTCTTTTATGAATGAGAAAATTGAGAGCAGGGCAGACTGAGTAGCATACCCAGATTACAAAACTAGTAAGTGACAGAAATCAGATATGAAACAGCCTAGCACCAGGGAGATCCAGTTGCCTTGTTGAATGAGGACAAACAAATATTAGAATAACATGTGGTAAAACATGACTGTAATCCCAGCCTTTTGGGAGGCCAGGGCAGGTGCATCACCTGAGGTCAGGAGTTCGAGACCAACCTCACCAACATGGTGAAACCCTACCTCTACTAAACATACAAAAATTAGCTAGGCTTGGTGGCTAATACCTGTAATTCCAGCTACTCAAGAGGCCAAGGCTTGGGAAGCTGGGGCAGGAGAACAGCTTTAACCCAGGAGGCAGAGGCTGCAATGAGCTGAGATTGTGCCACTGCACTCCAGTCTGGGCAACAGAACGAGAGACTCAGAAGGAAAGAGGGAAAGAAAGAGAAAGGGAGGAAGGAGAGAGAGAGAAAGAAAAAGGAGAGAAAGAGGGAGAAAATGAACAAGATACTTCAAAGAAAAGAAATTTTTTATGTTATTTTACATTTGTTGCTAGTATTTGGCTAAGGTATGCCTGTTCAATCCAGCTGCGCATTTCCAGGCATATGCTTGTAAAGAAGTATAAATTATGTTTAATTAAATGGTGATGTGTGACAGGCCTAGGTTGAAGTTATACTTCTGCCACCTACTACTTTCATTAAGCCTTATTTTTTTCTGTTCATATTAGTACTAAAAAGGTGAGAAAATGCATTTGTGTGGCCTCCTCCCTTCCATAAAAAGTAAATCACCTTTTGAAAAGTATCTAAGAAAGTAAAAGCTTTTGCTCCTCAACCAACTTATTTCAATTACCATCACTGGTCAGATCCATTTGTTCACCAGGAGAATTCAGTGAATTCAGCAGTTTTCCAGAGACTTTAATCGTATGCCATATAGTAGAGCCTGAAAAGACATTTTCCCGAAAGGGCTTTTGTGTAAAGGACTGTGCTACTAGGAAAACATTCATCGTGAATTATTTGTTTGCACCTGCATATTTGGTAATGTAGAAATGATCACTGTGCTATTGGCCATGTAAAAGACAAAGGGATTGTCTAAATAGCTGAAGGCAAATCTCATCAGGATGTAAACATGCTTAGAGTCTTCTATGAGGTGAGCATCACAGAGTAACTCCTGACACAGCATATGCAGCATGAAAACCTGCCTAGCAGAAAAAGTAAAATGGAAGAAATTTTGGTTCAGTGCCATTAGCTGACTTGAATATAAATGTGGCCAAATTCTCCAGTCTCTCAAAACTTGTATTATTACATTGGGGATCTTCATGCCTCTAGTTTACGTAAATGTCTTTAATAACTATCTTCCAAAAGAAAGTCTAAATAAATCTGTGATGTTCTTTCTAACCAGCAAAACAATAGCCTCTATGACTAATCTTTGTTAAGCTTCGGGAAGAAAATTACATGGTGTGTGTAAGTGTGCCTTCTTATTAATTAGCCTTTTTTAAATAGAAAATAATTTATATTTCTACTTATATATATGCACGAGAGATTTTTAAAATCCAGTTTTCTTAAAATTGATATTTCTGTTTAGTACATTGAATGTTCAAATAAAGATCACTTTCAAACATGTCATTTTAATGTCACATTAGATATTCTACCAAAATACATGAAAATCATTTATTTATCAAATATTTATTGAGTGCCTAATATGTGTAAATATTATGCAAGGTGCTAGCAATAAGAGTTTTGCTTCTTATATTCCTTCTTTAGTGGTAGCTTTGTCATTATGGAAAATCAACCAGGATTGTGTGAATTACTAGCAGTTATACTGCAACTTGGTCATGTATTTTTAAAAGATATCACTGAGTTTAAAAGTGGCAGCCAAAGCTTTATGCACAATAACAAAGACAAGCAGTCAACCTAGGTGCCCATCAGTGGTTGAATGGATAAAGAAGATGTGGTATATATACACCATAGACTACTACATAGCCATAAAAGCAATGAAATCATGTCCTGTGTAGCAACATGGATGCAGCTGGAGGCCACTGTCATAAGTAAATTTTTTTTTTTTTTTGAGACGGAGTTTCGCTCTTGTTGCCCAGGCTGGAGTGCAATGGTGCGATCTCGGCTCACCGCAACCTCCGCCTCCTGGGTTCAGGCAATTCTCCTGCCTCAGCCTCCTGAGTAGCTGGGATTACAGGCATGCGCCACCATGCCCAGCTGATTTTTTGCATTTTTAGTAGAGACGGGGTTTCACCATGTTGACCAGGATGGTCTAGATCTCTTGACCTCGTGATCCACCCGCCTCGGCCTCCCTAAGTAAATTAACACAAGGAGCAGAAAATCAAATACTGCAAGTTCTCACTTATAAGTGGGAGCTAAACATTGGGTACTCAGGGATATAAAAAGAGCAACAATAGACATTAATACTACCAGAGGGAAGAGGGAGGGAGGAGACAAGTGTAGAAAACCAACTACTGAGCACTATGCTCAGTACCTGGAATCACTCATACCCCAAACTTCAGTCTCATACAATGAATCTAGGTAACAAACCTGCACATATACCCACCCTCTGAATCTAAAATAAAAATTGGACAAAAAAAGTCAACCAAAGAAGAATGAATGCTCTTGAATGTCTGGATCATGGAGTAAGTCCTTTATAATTTGGAATGTCAGGCTACAGGTCACAGAAACTATTTAGTCTTTTTCTTTCAGGAGGGACTGTAAAGGCTAAACTTGGCCATGAGACTTCTTCAGTTTCATTGCAAATTCCTCATTGCAATTTATCTTAAGATTAAGTACAGTGAAGTGGCTAAGTGTTTACCCAAGCTTTCAGATCAACATGATATAGGTACATGTATGGGATATGGAATCAAATATACTTGAGTTCTAATACTAGCTCCATTTGTAAATGACATGATGAGCTTCCTGTTTTTTTTTTTTTTCCAAATCTCATCTCTGAAATAAGGATCAAAATGCCTATACAGTGGATTTTGCAAGAGTACAAAGCAAACATCATATGCAAAACACTTAACTTCTTTCAGCTTGCAATGCAGGAGTGAGAAAGGCATACCCTAAACACCTTATTTTGTGTGTGTTTCCATGGGTATGTGATGGCAAATTGTCGTAAGGACCAGAGTGGTTAGGAATAAGGTGCTATAAAAAAGAAAAATGGTGAGGAGAACAAAATTTAGTTTGGGGATTTCAGGAAGACAATTTTTTAGGAAATAAAATAAGGTTGAAGCTCGGATGACAGGCAAGAATCATCCAGGAAAAGATTTGGAAAAATGCTGGAAAACTTTTAGGCATAAAGGTGTGTAGTGCCGTAAAGAATCAGAAAAGCCAGTGGTATGGTAAAGATAAGCATGCAATGAGATGTGAAATGTATTGGGCCTCATTTAAAGAATTATTACTTAATTTGTATTCTGAGCTAGGAAATTTTAAGAGTGAGGGTAATAGGTAAGAGGTAGTATTCACCATCATGTAGGAAGAATAGACATAATCTAGAAGTGTCTTGAGCATACAAGTCTGCACCAACACCCTGCTAACTGGTCATATCAGGGAGCTTGGATTTTGTTCTGAATGCAATAGGAAGCCACTGAAGGGCATTCAATGAGAGGGTGACAGTATCGGATTTATTTCTTAATAAAACTACCCACTGTGGTGGGCTATAAGATTCTTAGATTATGTTATTTCTCTTAGTATAAACAAAATTAAAAATGCTAGTTGGATGACATTTTAGACAAGGTTGAATTTCTTTTGAAATTATAGCTTATTCATGAAATAAATGGCAAAGGAGGAGAAGTGTCTTTATTAGTTTAAAAGGGGATGTAGAAGTTCTTTCCACTGTTGTCTACTTTTTGGGGATGTCCAAAATCAGTTGTCCTTGGGCAATGAGGGACATAAAATCAATATTATTTACCTTCCCTATCTCTCCCAATCTTTCATTTTCTTTTTCCCCTTGTACCTAGGTATGCAGTTTTACTAATCTTCACATGGCTCAATAAGAGTAGATAGTCAAAATACCAATGATAAGTAATACTAATTACTACAAAACATGTCCTGAACTTCATATTCATTGTCTTATTTAATTCTCAAATTATGAGGTAGGTATCACTAACCCTATTTTATAAATGAGAAAATTAGCTTCATAGGGGTTAGGGTACTTGTCCAGCTTTATATAACTAGTCAGTGAGAAATTGAAATTCCTCCAAGGTCTGATGGCAGAGCCTCTGTTTTAATCCTCTGTACTAGAGAAGGCAGGTCAGTGACTATTCAGAATTCAGTTTTGGTGATGCAATGGAAGCAGAAAGGGGATAACATTAAATAACACTTGATGGGCTTAGTGTAGCAAGTCTAGTCTCTAATATCAGTAACACATATAAAAAATGTTACAAGATTTTTTCAGCTGTTATTGTTACTACTGAATATAACTATTAGCCATGATACTTCAAAAATGGAAATGGTGCAGAGGTACTATGATTGCCTTCTTTGCTTTTCTTTTGTTTTTTATAATCAGATAAACTATTACCTTATTTTAGAGGTTGTGGTTTTAACTCTATAGCGCCCATGCTTAGTTTAATGAAATTAAAATATTCCACATGCTGAGTTAAAAATAGAATAAGACCATATTTTGAACGTAATATCTCTGATAGTAGTGAACAATTTGTGATTGCCTAGTTACTGTTTGTTGAAAAAGAAAACCACAACAAGTTAATTAGGAAATTGCTACATAAAAACAGAACTCACTAGAAAAAAATGTTTGAAATTCCCTTGTTTAGAGGTAAAATGTTATTAGTGTTGTAGAATTTATTTTGATAAAGAGTATGTAATTGAGTCCTTAACATTTCTCCTGAAAGCTGTTTCATCCTTATCTTTTTTCTTTTTCTGATTCAAGTACTAGAAGATAAGAAGTTATTTTAAAAATTAACAGTAGTTTAAAAACTTGCCTATTCTATAAT
>NW_022436946.1:79055853-79082182 GCF_009761245.1 Sapajus apella | reverse complement strand
TTTTTTTTTTTTTTTTTTTTTTTTGAGACAGAGTCTCGCTGTGTTGCAAGGCGCCAGGCTGGAGTGCAGTGGCGCAATCTCGGCTCACTGCAACCTCCTGCTCCTGGGTTCAAGTGATTCTCCTGCCTCAGCCTCCTGAGTAGCTGGAACTACAGGTGCGCGCCACCACGCCCAGCTAAGTTTTTTATTTTTTAGTAGAGACGGGGTTTCAACATGGTCTCGATCTCTTGACCTCGTGATCCGCCCGCCTCGGGCTCCCAATGGCTCACCTTCTTAATGGGATATGCATGATTAGACTTGCCATTTGTGGAAATATTCAATCTCAGAAAAATGGACCCTATCTTGGGTAATCCTGAAAGTAAATTATGTTTTTTCACCACTATTCAGAATATAAAATGAATTGGTTTTTGATAATTTTATTTTTAATAAAATAATATTGTGGTAAAATAATTTTACTTTTTATCAAGAAATAGGTTATTTACTCACACAGAATCTTAGAATTATATCTCATTGAATCACATTAGAATCACTTAGGGACCTTTCAAATAAACTGGGATTGATATAAGTTAAATAGTGTTTAGATATACAGATTGTATTCTCTTCTTTCTGGGAAGAATAGTACAACCATTCTTAGAAAAACCACTCATCTCTTCATATAAAGCTGTTTGTTTTGTGTGGGTTTGACTTCATCCCTAACTAAAGCAAAAGAGTATGTGAACAAACCTGAATCATGGCCAGATAAACGGTTTGTGGTAGGTACATGTCTTTAGTCTGTCTAATCTATCCATACTTCTGGTTTTTCATGGAAAAACAAGCCTCCCCTTTCTGTGGCCATGAATAAGACAGTATATAGCGCTGTCTGCTGCCTGTCATTATTTTATGGCCTTAGGAAAGCAGGATTTAGATAAAACTGTCAAGTACGGAAGACTCATAGAGAAACAGAATAAAGGCATGCCTTTGGCGACATTGTGGAATTTCTGACTCAAGTCACACCTGAGCTTAGCACTATCACCATATTCTTCAGCTGAATAACATGACATGTTTTTCTACTTTTTTAATCGGTTTGAATTCAGTTTTCTGGACATGAAACTAAGACAAGGGATTCTTGGACATGAAACCAAGATAATTTTAATGGATGCAATAAACTATTTACCTTTCAGTGAAAATATTGTTTTACCTTAGACTTGTGAAATGCAGAACAAATAAAACAATCACATATATGTGAATCATCAGCTTAAAAAACACTTCTATGAAAACTTTGATAGAATATCTGAAAGAATTGTTTTCTGGTTGGGTTGCATATTGGTTATCTATTGGGGTGTAGGTCATTTTGAGTTCTTGTGAAATAGTCATTTATAGTTCCACTGATTAGGAATTTTTTATGGGCAGGAACTGTTTAATCATTTGTTAGTAGGAATCTCCTGATGGCAAATAGGCTCTGAGATATTTAGGGAATAGGCTAAGCTGCTATAATACATATCTAAAAAATTAAGGGCACAATCAAGGAAGATTGTTTTCTTTTCACTTAACAGCCCATGGGTAGGCAGGCAGTCCAGAGACAGGAGGTAGCTCTGGTCCTTGCAGTTACGTGAGCAGGCCCCACCATATGGCAGTTAGTGCTACTTTGTCATCTTCTACTGGCGTACATCTCTGGATCCAAGACAGATGTTACACCTGTCACCCTTTCCCAGCCAGCAAAAAAGGGAAAGGAAAATAAGTGGAGGATAAATAGTTTCTTTTATGAATTATGATTTGGCAAATTTTTATACTGTTTTCATTCACATCCTATTGACCAAAACTTAGTCAAAATCATATGACTCACTTGGTTGTAATAAAGGCTAGGGAATGTAGTCTCTGGCTAAAATTCTCTAGTATCCTCATATTACAGAGATGAGAGCACTGGGGATAATTTAAATATGTTTCACAAGCACATTTCTCCATATTTCTATACCATTGGTACAAAAAACTCTTATACATATCTGTATAGCCATATCAATGTATGTGTATATATAGAAGGCCTTTTGTATTCATGGGTTCCACATCTATTGATTCAACCACCACAGAACAAAAATTAAACAAAAACAAAAATAAAAAATAAGACAAACTTTAAAAACAATATATTATGACTATTTACATAGCCTTTACATTGCATTAAGTATTGTAAGTAATCTAGAGATAATTTTTTTTTAAGACGGTGTATTGTTCTGTTGCCTAGGCTAAAGTATAGTGGCACAATTGGCTCACTTCAACCCCTGCCTCCCAGGTTCAAGAGATTCTCATGCCTCAGCCTACCGAGTAGCTGGGATTACAGGTGTGTGCCACCATGCCTGGCTACATTTTGTATTTTCAGTAGAGACGGGGTTTCACCATGTTGGCCAGGCTGGTCTAGAATTCCTGACCTCAGGTGATCTGCCCACCTCGGCCTCCTAAAGTTTTGGGATTGTAGGAGCCATTGCATCCCACAGAGATAAAGTATATGAGAGGATGTGCACAAGTTATGTGCAAATAATTTGCTATTTTATTTAAGAAACTTGAGCATCTGTGGATTTTGGTGTCCTTGGACAAGTACTGGAACCAATCCCCTACAGATGCCAAGGAATGACTATACATATGTATATGTATATGTATATATATATAATGGATATGTATATGTATGTATATATGTGTGTGTGTGTGTGTATATATATACTCCATACAGAAATCCTTTCTTTAATTTTTATGTCTTTACAAATTCGTGGAAACTCAAGTTCTAAAAAAAGCTAAAGTTATAATTAGTAACCACAGTAGAATGTATAATTGCAATTTCTTTATAATTCTTAGTAAATTAAGTGGGAAAAGAAAATTTCATTTCAGTTGATCATATTTATAGAAAATGACTAAATATATTAGCATATTACCTAAGTTCAGAAATTTATATTATTTGTTACAACATTTCCTGGCATAAAAGTGTGAGAAGAATAAACTTATATGATTGAGGCTATTAGTCAATTATTTTCCCTCTGGGAAGTTATTTGTTCAAGGCCTTTTGATGAACAGCAGTGGGCATAATTTTTATCTTTACGACTTCTAATAATGTTTTTCAGTATCAAATAATTAAATGACTATTACTTTAGGTGTGATTTAGACAGGTATTAATGATATCACCTAAGTCAGCATGGGTGGCCGAATTTATACAGCATGAGAGCTCTCTTTCAAGTGCATATTAAAACAAAGATTAGCATTACCTAATTTCTTGTGTTCCCAAGGAATTACTAAGGTGTAAGTCCTGCAGAGTTTTGGTGCCCAGGACAATGAATGGCCCAAACAATGAGATTCTGGGAGGCAAAATCAAATAACCCAATAGCATCTTAATATGGCTTTAATAATTTTGTTTATGTCATTACTCCCTGAGTAATCACCCTATCCCAGGGGTGTCTGAAACTCTTCACATTTAATTAAGCCTTTTAACCTCCTTTAGGTAAGTGCTATTATCACAATTTTACACATAGAAAACCTGAGGCTTAGAAAAGTGATAGGACGTTTCAAGACAAGGCAAAAATTTTTCTTTTCTTTTACTCCAAACCCTTGAAAATTATACAGATCTTTTGAGAAGTGTCTGTTCATATCCTTCACCCACTTTTTGATGGAATTGTTTGTTTTTTTCCTGTAAATTTGTTTAAGTTCCTTGTAGATTCTAAATATTAGCTCTTTGTCAGATGAGTAGATTGCAAAAATTTTCTCCTCTTCTGTAGGTTTCCTGTTCACTTTGATGATAGTTTCTTTTGCTGTGCAGAAGCTCTTTTGATTAATCAGATCCCATTTGTCAATTTTGGCTTTTGTTGCCATTGCTTTTTGTGTTTTAGCCATGAAGTCTTTGCCTATGCCTGTATCCTGATTGGTATTGCCTAGGTTTTCTTCTAGGATTTTTATGGTTTTAGATCTTACGTTTAAGTCTTTAATCCATCTTGAGTTAATTTTTGTATAAGATGTAAGGAAGGCGTCCAGTTTCAGTTTTCTGCATATGACTAGTTAGTTTTCCAAACACCATTTATTAAATAAGAAATCTTTTCCCCATTGCTTGTTTTTATCAGGTTCATCACAGATCAGACATTTATGCAGCCAACAAACACTTGAAGAAAAGCTCATCATCAGCCGGGCGTGGTGGCTCACGTCTGTAATCCCAGCACTTTGGGAGGCCGAGGCGGGTGGATCACGAGGTCAAGAGATCTAGACCATCCTGGTCAACACGGTGAAACCCTGTCTCTACTAAAAATACAAAAAAATTAGCTGGGCATGGTGGCGCGTGCCTGTAATCCCAGCTACTCAGGAGGCTGAGGCAGGAGAATTGCCTGAACCCAGGAGGCGGAGGTCGCGGTGAGCCGAGATAGCGCCATTGCACTCCAGCCTGGGTAACAGGAGCGAAACTCCGTCTCAAAAAAAAAAAAAAAAGAAAAGCTCATCATCACTGGTCATTAGAGAAATGCAAATTAAAACCACAGTGAGATACCAGCTCATACCAGTTAGAATGACAATAATTAAAAAGTCAGGAAACAACAGATGCTGGAGAGAATATGGAGAAACAGGAACACTTTTACACTGTTGGTGAGAGGGTATATTAGTTCAATCATTGTGGAAGGCAGTTTGGTGATTCCTCAAGGATCTAGAACTAGAAATACTATTTGACCCAGCAATCTCATTACTGGGTATATACCCAAAAGATTATAAATCATTCTACTATAAAGACATATGCATATGTATGTTTATTGCAGCACCATTCCCAATAGCACAGACTTGGAACCAACCCAAATGCCCATCAATGATAGACTAGATAAAGAAAATGTAGCACATATATACCATAAAGTGCTATGTAGCCATAAAAAAAGAATTAGTTCATGTCCCTTGTAGGGACATGGTGAAGCTGGAAACCATCATTCTCAGCAAACTAACACAGGAGCAGAAAACCAAACTCTGTGTGTTCTCACTCATAAGTGGGAGTGGAATACAGGGAGGAGAGCACTACACACTGGAGCCTGTTGGGGAGGGGTGACTAGGGGAGGGATAGCATTAGGAGAAATACATAATAAAGATGACGGGTTAGTGGGCACGTCAAACCACCATGGCATGTGTATATCTATGTCACAAACCTGCACATTCCGCACATGTGTCCCAGAACTTAAAGGATAATTAAACATAAATAAGTATAACTGGCAACCAATAGATGTTTGTTAAATTGAAATGTGTCACAGACAGCCTTTGTGGCAGCCATGGAGATATGCCACTTAAATTAACATGTTTCAAAGAATGCAGTTAGTTGGTGGCTTCCCCATTTGGGATCTGCAGTATTTAAGCCATTCTTATGCTCTCTCAAGATGGTTCCCAGCCAAGGATTGAGCATGGCTTGGATATAAGTAAATATATATATATATATAATTATAAAAAGAAAAGAGAACTATACAAATTTTGTTCACATCTTGGTAAAAGTGGGTGTATCAGTCTGGGTTCTAGAGAGAGAGAAAGAGAAAGACAAAAAGAGAGGCATTTTAAGGAATTGGCTTGCACGATTATGGATGCTGGTAAGTCTGAATTTGTAGAGTAGGCTATCAGGCAGGGAATGTAGGTAAACGTTGAAGTTGCAGTATTGAGTTCAAAATTTGTAGGGCAGACCAGCAGACTGGTACCTTGGATAGAATTTCTATGTTACAGTTTTGAGGCAAAATTCCTTCTTCATGAGGAAACCTCAGCTTTTGTTCTTCAGGCCTCCAACTGGGTAGATGAGGCCCATCCACATTATAGAGGGCAAATTGCCTTCCTTAAAGTCAACTGACTATAAATGTTAACCACATCTCCAAAATTCCTATACTGCTATTTGACCAAACAGTTGAGCATCGTCACCTGACCAAGCCAATACATAAAACTATCTCAGTGGATTTCCAAACACTGCACCCACACACACCTGTTTTTAACCCTTAAAACTTTTTTAGTGCAAAAACTCGGAACTAATACTAAATTAAACAATATTTAGGCTTCTCACAATTTGGATATAGTTATGAGGAGAATGGATTTGAAAGTTATTTTTCAGGACACAGCTGGGACTTAAAGTTGCGTGAAATAAAACTTTCTTTGATAATATACATGTAAGCCAGGAGGGATCAGGAAAAATAAAGATTACAGATGCATATTTTCACTGTTTGCAGTAAAAACTGAAGGCAATTTCTTGCTCCAGGTAGTATTAAGAAGGTAGACTTTCTGAAAGATATATTAACAGCAGCTATGCCTTCTTTAAGGCTACCAGTGCTAGGGTAAGAAGAAAGTATATGATTTTCAGAATAAAACTTTTATTAACAAGCCCATTGTCCTTGGGCAGGTGGCTCATTGCCTGAGGCAGAGCTTTGTGAAGGCACATTACGACGGTGGGCATGCTGGGCTTACTAATGTGCCTGGCTGATATGCATGCTTCGTTAGTGTCTGCCAAGGGGAACACAGTACTGCAAGCCTGGTTCTTGGCTGGTGGGCCTCTGTGCAGCCAGCTTCCTGGATGCCCCTTTCTTCCAGCTGAGCCCTGCTGACTTCAGAAGTTAAAGCCTTGGGGATGCTTCCTTTACTTCCAACTTTATTTCTTTTGTCTTTTTACAAAAGTAATGCATATATAACTTGACTAAAAATTAGAAAAAAGACAGACAAAAAAGTATCTGTACTGCCACATTCCATGTTGGTGCATATTTTTACAATATTTTAGATTTAGTATGGATGTTAATGTGGATCTGGCTGTGGATATATGTAGAATATAGTTACAAAAGTGGTTATGCTTTCTATAGTGCTTTATGCCCCGATTTTTTATTTATTATGTTATTAATATAGTTGCCTGTCAGTAGAAATTCTATGAGTTTTGTTAGGACTACATAAATTTCTGTTATATTGACATTCTCAACAGTAGTTGAATCAAAATGTATAATCCACTGATAAGGTGTAAAGTATGTCATTCCAGTTTAACACAGAGATCTGAGATTTTTGTGGCTATCAGGCATACATTAATATTTCTTTGTCTTTAAGCAGAAGGAACAGAAAAATATACTCTAATATATTCTAAATCACTATCCTCTAATAAGTAATTTCAGAGGCATATTACAGTAAGCCAAATTCTTGGAGGCAATAGGTAATACTTAGTAATAAGCAGGAGTTTAAAATTGAATTATCTCAACAAGTTTAGAAATATGAGGGATGAATCAAGGACAGTTTGTTTTTAAATTTTTCATTATTTTGAGCTTTAAGACACCCAGCTCTACACCCAAGACAAATTTTCAGTGCCCTCTAATTATTGTCTTATCTTCTTGTGTCTGAGTATGATGTGTTTTATTGAATTAGATTAAAATTAAGTTTTGGAGCTTATAATACAGTGGTCTCCAAAGAACACTTTTTTCTTCACTACTGCCTTTTTATACATTGCTAACATCCACAATGTAAAGCTGTATTGCATTGTTTATTTCTGGAATGACTATCTCAAAATGTGAAGATAGTAGCACTGTCTGATTGTAGCTTCCAAGTTTTTCTTCCCTCTTTTTCTGTCTCTTCTACCAATATATGAATTTCCAAAATCATGAAGATAGCATAATAATTAACACTTTATATTCATATCTGTATAATATAATAAGAACTGCTCTACAAATAGTCATGGGCTTCTGGAGTCTAAGTATGGCCCTATTGTCAATCAAATTGAGAAAGTAGCCGGTTCCCAGTTTCATCACTTGGAAAACGAGGTGGTCGGACAAAACAAGCATTGAAACTCTTTCAAATATAGTATAATTCGAGTGTAGGATTTATTCTGGGAGCCCAGAGCCTCTTCTAACTCATGCTTTGATGATCAAGTACCAGTCCTGGTATTTTGTTGTGGTCAGTTTCAAAATGCCAAAAACAATCCAGTCTAAGAAGTTTAATATGTAGTATTAAATAACACAAAACCTGGCCAGCCACCTGAGCAAATGATAAGAAAATGCCTCTGAAAGATAAATCTCAGGCTACCAGAGTAAAGGCCCAGGTACAACTGACAAAATGGATGTCTGTCACCCATCTTCTCTCCTCCTTTACCTGAGTTCTAAATTCAGGCTTCAAGTTAGTGTATATGATTGGTGCTACCTAAATTACATTTAGAATCTTACTTGCAAGGGTCTATCACATTTTATATTTTCAGTCTCTGTAGTAGAGGGTGTCACACTAGATAGAGATTAGATTTGATGTTAAGGGAATCAGATCACAGTCCCAGATGTTCTCAGTATCAGGTTAATACGAGAAAACATATAAAGAAGCCACTGCTTCACAGAAAAAATAAAAAACCTCCATGTCTTTCTAAGTATATAGACTTACTTTAAACGCATTTGCTGAATAAAGTATTGAAAGTGATTTTTGAACAATAATAACCAAATTTATATTTTATCTATATATAACAAAATTGCTCTTTGGTAACAATATTCTAAATTTTTCCTCTTATAATGGAGAGTAAATGATAAATATGCCCTAAAAGAATACAATATGAATTAATTTGCAATTTTGTTTATATTTTATTTCACTCAAAAAGAATTAGAGCTGCTGTTGTAATGATGCTTTACATTACAGATTTCTCAAAGCTGACATTTGTTATTAATAGTATTTTGAGTCCACCAATCTTCCCATTTTTTCACTGTCATGGAAAGCCTCTGATTTACACAGAAGTCAGAAATTATTGACAATGGTAGTTTTTCTATGTCTAACTGAGCTAAAGTTATTTCAGGGAAAGTACTGATGAATGGCTGATTCTAATATCAATTCATTAGCATGGAATTTATCAGTGAGTCACATAATAGGAGTCTGGAATAGATCAGTAAGCAAAACAACGATTCCCTTTCTTTTGGAGTTTATATTCTAATATGGGTAGATATATAATAAATAAAATATATAATAAGCAGATTATATTATAGAATGTAATATGTGCTTTAAAAAAATAAAAGGCAGCAATGTGATATGTTAGGAATTGTGGTGGGATATGGTCAGCATAACATTCACTGAGATGGGTGACTTGAGCAAAGACTTTAAGTAATTAAGAAAGGTTTTTTTGATGTGCGTGATAATCACCTGAGGAAGAGCGTTCCAGGAAGAAGGAAGAACTCTCCATTAAATTGGAGAGCTCCAGGCTTGTACAAGGAAGAATAAGGAGACCTGTATGGCTGAAGTGCAATGAGCAGGGAGGACTTCTCAGGAGCGGAGCATGGAGAGCCACATAGCATAGTTTTAGGCTACTACAAAGACTTGGAAATGGGCTCTGAGAAAATGAAAAGTAATTTCAGGGTTTTGAGCAGAGAAGTGGGATAAACTTCCATTTTAAGAGAATTGCACAATAACTACTGTGTTGGCAACAGGCTATTAGAATCAGAGAGGCCAGACAGGAGTCTATTTCAGTGAGCCAGATGAGAGATGATGCCGTCTCTATCAGGATGGTAGCAGTAGGGATGGTGAAAAATGATCAGATTCCGAAGATCATTTGAAAAATTAGATGTAGAATGTATGGAAATAGGAGATTCAAGAATAACTTCAAAAACTTTGGCCTGAGCTACTGGCAGAATGGTGTTGCCATTAAGTGAAATGGAAGAAATTACAAGTGGATCAGGTTTATAGGATAGGAATGGGAGTTCTGCATTGTTTCTTTAAAGGCTGGAGGTTATGAATTTTTGTATTGCATTGCTTCTTGAAGTGTGGTCCCTGGATCAGCAGCATGAGCATCACCTGGGAACTTGTTAGAAATGCATACTCTTGGGACCCATCCTAAATCTACTCAACCAGGAGCTCTGGCCATGGGGCCAGCAGTCTGTGCTTTAACCAGCCTTCTGGGTGATTCTGATACACACTCAAGTTTGAGAAACACTGTATATCATCTCCAAGGTATAAGGACCAGGGACTACTTTTCCAGAATGGGAACATCATGGGTTTGGAGATAGATGACTAACTTGGGGTAAGATGGTCCCTCTATCTGAGCCTAAATTTTTATGTCTTTAAAGGGTGAATGGTAATGATACTGATATCAATAATTGACTTGAAAAGCCAGATCAAATGATGTATGTTAATAGCCCTATGCAAATTAAGTACCCTCTAAGTATTAGGGAGAGTAGGTGGTAGCCTGGAGATGGGGATGGGGATGGCACAACACAGTTCACCTCTATTTTTTGCTAAAATTATCTTGCTTTCAAAAAGTAATGACAATAATTACATGGAAATCAGAGTCTTTGTTGAAGTTTTGCTAGAGCTTTAAAACATAGGTAATAAAGATGACTATCAAAAAGCAGATTGATGTTACTACTTGTGTGACACAGAAGGAGTGGCTATTAGAATTTAATAATTATTTACCTCACTTGCATGTAAAAAGAAAAGAGAATCGTGTATTTTTTCTACAAGATAGACCAACTGTTTTGATATGAATTTGTTTCTCCAAGTTTATGCAGTTATCATTTTACAACTGTTTACATTTTGTTTGCAGTCTTTAGGCTTGTCTCTCTTCAAAATGTAGGGATGATATCTCTGAGTTTTAGTTCTTCACATGTACCCCAAAACCTGAAATGCAATTAAATAAATAAATGGGGGGACAAAAAAAAGAGAAGTCTGAAGATAAGTTAAAAATAAAGTTAGATGCAAGCTTCACATCATTTCTCCAGGAAAACTCATTATTCTTTCATTTTGTTGCAAGAAAGGATATTCAAGCTATTTGCTAAGACCAAGTCTATTTTTTAGCAAAAAAAAAAAAAAATACATTTTTCCTAAAACATTGCCAAGAGGAGGATTCAAACATATAAAATCAATAACATATAAAATCAATATGGCAGAACCAAGCTGACTTCAAACGTATATAGATACATACAACTTGCTCTGTGATCTTGAGCTAGTTACTTCATCTCCATGTCTATGTGATTCTTCATCTAGAAAACAAGGATAATAATAATAATACCTATCTATCTATCCATATGTTTGAAGCTAGCTTGGTTCTGCCATATTGATTTTCAGATGTAAGTGTCACCTAATAGTTAGCCATGTTGATTTTCATTATTATAGGTTTCTAACTGAGGAGCTATTATGGTCTACATAGAAGTTGATACATTTGTGCAATATGGACTAATACCACTGATCTGAAAAATTACAAATTAGCTACCATTTTGTATTTTTATGCATTAAGGGATGAATGCAATATAGATGAATAATTAGAGTTAGAAAATGTAAAATAAAGTTTTCTTCATTTAAGTACAACTTATGTCAAACATCATCTGCCTTCCAGATTCAAGGGCAAAAACTTTTAACTCCTGATTCTGAAATTTTCTGAAAATATGATTATAGATTGTTCAACATTTATTCAGCAAATATATGCTGAGCTTCTATATGCCTGGCACCATTCTAGATTCTGGGACTATAACAGTGAACTCAATAGGCAAGCATCTTCACTCTCCTATAAATTATATTCCAGTGGATGGAGATAGACAATAAGATTATTAGAATAGGTAATAAGCTGCATCTGCTATATAACCAATACTACACAGAAAGATAAAGCAAGAGAGAAAGATATTAACAATGGGGAGATATGAATAAGGCAATTTTATGTACACCACCTCGGGAAAAATTACTCAGAAAGTAACATTTGAATGTAGACTTCATGGGAATAAGGGAGTGAGTCATATGTGGGAAAGAGAGTTCTTCAAAGACAGACTACAAAGACCAAGTTAGAACACATCTGGCCTTTGATAGGAGCAGGGTGGTCAGTGTGACCAGAGAAGAGTGATAGAAATTTAAGAGATGAGAACAGTAAGATAAAAAACATATAGAGTTAATTTTAGTGTAAGGTGTCAGGAAGGGGTCCAGTTTCTGCTTTCTGCACATGGTTAGCCAGTTTTCCCAATACCATTTATTAAACAGGAAATCCTTTCCCCATTGCTTGTTTTTGTGAGGTTTGTCAAAGATCAGATGGTTGTAGATGGACTGTTGGTGGGAGTGTAAATTAGTTCAACCATTGTGGAAGACAGCGTGGCAATTCCTCAAGACCTAAAAATAGAAATTCCATTTGACCCGGCAATCCCATTACTGGGTATATAGCCAAAGGATTATAAGTCATTCTATTATAAGGACACATGCACGCAAATGTTCATTGCAGCACTGTTTACAACAGCAAAGACTTGGAACCAACCCAAACGCCCATCAATGATAGACTGGACAGGGAAAAAGTGGCACATATACACCATGGAATACTATGTAGCCATAAAAACGATGAGTTCATGTCCTTTGTAGGGACATGGATGAACCTGGAAACCATCATTCTCAGCAAGCTGACATAAAAACAGAAAATCAAACACCGCAAGTTCTCACTCATAGGCGGGTGTTGAAAAATGAGAACACATGGACACAGGGAGGGGAACATCACATACTGAGGTCTGCTGGGGGGAACTAGGGGAGGGACAGCATGGGGTGGGGAGCTGGGGAGGGATAACATGGGGAGAAATGCCAGATATAGGTGATGGGTATGGAGGCAGCAAACCACATTGCCATGTATGTACCTATGCAACAATCCTGCTTGTTCTTCACATGTACCCCAAAACCTAAAATGCAATCATTTATATATATATATATATATATATATATATATATATATATACATATATATGTGTATATATATATACACACATATATATGCATATACATACATATATATATATATATGTTTGTATATATATAAACATATAGAGCATTATGGACCTCTGTAAGGACTTAATTACTTGGAGTAAAGAACCAATGGAAGGTTTTGGAAAGAGGGCTTACATAATTTGGCTTCTTTACAAATATCTCTTACTTACATTTTAACTTTATTAATACTTTACCTGGAAATACACTTGTAGGGTTAAATTATCCTTCCTATAAACATGGGAGATATCATTGACCCCCAACCATGCAACATTGCATGACTCTGAATTTTGTTCTTTTGTAGGTGACTTTTTTAACTCTCTGTAATTTTAGCATATCTTTTATGTTTTACATAGATTTGCTGTTCAAGAGAACGTCTTTGTTTTTTCCAGAAGGCATGCTCATGTAGCTAAATATTCTGCTCTTTTTGTGTCCCATTGAAAATACCATTGTTTATTTCCCTTTTTATTTATTCTTTATTATCTTATACTTTTTAATACCTCTGTTACATGAGTTGATGGGGCTTCTGCATTTCCCATGACTCTTAATTTTTTTCTTTTATAATTTCTACATTTTATCTTTCTCTTCACTGCAGCTTGCCTGAGTTAGAATTCTGTAGTGGCTAACTTAATTTGCTCTGTGACCTTGAGCTAGTTACCCTTAGTGTGTATATAATTCTTCATCTAGAAAACAAGGAAAACGTTAACACCTACATTATAAGAATGTTGTGAGGTTTACATAACTTTGTAGAGAGTGACAAATTAATGTTAGCTATCTTTCAGATCACTAATTCAGTATTCAGTCATCTTCAGTCTATTATTGAGCAGATCTTTTGAATTTCTAAACAGTTAAGACAATTATAATTTCAATTTCTAAGGATATTTTCTACTTTTTGATTTATTCTTTCTTTATAGCATGCTATTCTTTTTTCCATATATGCAATATGCTATCAAATCTTGAGGAAAACAGTTAGAACAATGTGAAGTTCTTTTCTTCACCAAATTAATTTTTTTCTATTTCCTTTAGAGTTTGCCATTCTACATCCCTTTCCTGGTATTTTAATTTTTGCCATTTGTTTTCTTTAAATGCTTTAAGGTGCTGAGTGGTCAGTCCATGTTTATGGATGGAGAATGAGAATGTAGCTTCATAGCATATAGATGGCTATCTCTGGGGGAATCCTATGTATGCTGAAATTCCTTTTCTCCTGATATCATTCTTTTGGGTGGGAAGGATAACTGCGGGGTCTACATCACCAGGCAGAGGTGTTGACAGGCAGGCTTCCTCTTAGGGTCCAAGGTCAGGGAACAGGCAGTCAGACCAGACAATTGCCAATCTAATATTCCCCTTGGACAGTGTTACCTTTCTGTGTTTGTATAATTTTTTTATGTAATTTTCAGAAGTCTGGAGTTCCCTTAGCTTCCAATCCTACTCTTACGTTAGCTCCTAAACCCATTCAAGGAGCCCTCCTAGACAGATCAGTACTTCTGTGGGAGAATTTTCGGGCTTTAACTTAGTTGCTTTGTGTACAACTGCTATAGTCTGAATGTTGTGTCCCCCACATTCATATGTGGAAATCCCACCTTTCAAGATGAAAGTATGAGGAGCTGGGGACTTTGGGAGGTGATTAGATCATGAGGGTTAAGACCTCATAATTGTGATTAGTGCCTTTATAAAAGAGACATCATAGAGATTCCTTGCCCCTTCTGCCATGTGAAGACATGGCTAGAGGAGACCATCTATGAACCAGGAAGTAGGCCTCCACCAGACACTGAATCTGCTGTCACCTTGATTTTGAACTTCCCAGCCTCCAGAACTCTAAGAAATAAATTTCTGTTGTTTACAAACCACTCACAATATAGTATTTTATTACAGCAACCCAAACAGACTAAGACAATATCTAAGGAAAAAGGGAGATCTGACTAGCCCAGTCACCCTTTATTTAATTTCTTAAATGGAGTTGAAAGTTCTGTAATCTTCTTTAAAAACATTAGTTACTTCTCACTTTGAAGGCAATGTGTTCTGTTCTGATAACTCTTGCAGCCATTTTCATCTGTATCCGTGTTAAGATTTGAACTTGGCCCTTAGTTCCCATTCTTAAGAATATGTTGTATGCCATTTCAGTGAATTGAGGAAGCAGTCATGGGATGAAGAATCTTGTGTTTTGTCCACCATTTGGGTCAAAGTCAAGTTCATGACTTTTAATTTGTACTTCCATTGTTTTTGCCCCAGTTACTGTTTCTAAATATGCACTAAGTATATTTCTGAATATGAACTAGTTACAAATAAGATCATGCTGTATTACAAATTATTATACAAATATTATGTGCCATCCTGTATTACAAAGAAGACCTATGTAAGACACAGGATGGTACATAATATTTGTATAATAATTTGTATTATAGGATGGTACATAATATCAGTAAATTCCCTTCCTTCTTGTATTACAGTTCCCCACAGAAACAGAACCAATAGCAAATGACAGATACATACATATATACATATACACACATATATACACACACATACCTACAAAGATAAAGACATATGAGAGGAGATTTGTTAGGGGCATTGGATCACAGAATAGTGGAGAAGTCTCACAATAGGCCATCTACAAGCCAGAGAACCAGGAACATTGGTAGGGTGGATCAGTGCAAGCCCAGTGGCCTCAGATGTGGAGAAGCCAGTGGTGTAGTTCTTAAGCCAAAGGCCTATGAACCTGGTAGGCTGCTGTGCAAGTCCCAGAGTCAAAAAGTAGGAAAACCTCAAGTTCTGATATCTGAGGGTAAGAGAAGAGGGATGTCTCATTTTTGGAAGAAAGAGAGAGAGAATTCACCTTTTCTCTGCCATTTGTTCTGTGTGCTCAGCTTATTAGACGGTGCCTGCCTACATTGGAGGAGGGTGGATCTTCCTTACTCAGTCTACTGATTCAAATGCCATTCTCTTCCAGAAATACCCCCACAGACATACCTAAAAATAACACTTTATCAGCTATCTGAGTATCCCTTAATCTAGTAAAGTTGACACCTAAAATTAATCATCACACTTACCTTCCTTTAGAGCTTAACCTTTCCAAGTCTAAGCAAAATATGTTAGATTGCTCTAGAGGGATCTCCATGATGAGAACAGAGTTAACTCATTAACTCCTAAATTAAAGGACTGTATTCCCCCTCAGTCCAGACTCTCTTCTTCCCAGGTGGAAAATGAGACAGAATTGTTTTGCTGGAATTTACCCCCAGATATACCTAAGGGAATAGGAAATTGAGATTGGGTTGGAAGCTGGAGAGAGAAGAGGAACTTTTGAGAATAGTGTGTGGGAAGCAAAAGTGAGATGTTATTCTTCCCTGTCCCCACCGTGGGGATATGTACTCAGCATGTCTCCCTATCACACTTCGGAATTTCAGCTGACAAGGGATATTAGCATCCAGTTTCTTGGCTAGAATTTTCCTGGTTGCAGGACCCGTTGATCCATTCTGAGTTCTAAAAAATGTAGCCCTGAAGTGGCATTAAAACATTTATCATAAGCCAACCAAAACACATTGTATTTATTATTTCTCTTATTTAGACTTCCAAGCCAATTATGTCTTAGTATATTTTAGGCAATCAATAAGTATTAATTGATTCAATACTAGAGGGAAAAGGATGACACAATACTGTGGAATCATTTCCTACTTATCATCCTTTCTTTAATCACCAAATGAGGGTGTGGAGATCTGGCTATTTCTATAAGTTTGAAATGGCAAATTTAGCTTCAATTCCAATTTCTATTCAGTAACTGAGTGACTTGGGACATGTCATTTGACCTTTCTGTGTTTTACTTTTCTGTAAAAATGAGGATATAATATAAATTTCTCACAGTATACTCAGTTTGATGTACGAAACATAGCTGGTTCATGGTGAGTATTCAAGTAAAAATTAACTTTCCTTACTTTCTTTTTTTGCACTACAAAAATCCATGTTTGTTGCAAAATATACTAACCTCTTATATAGGTGTGATTTCTCTTTTAAAAAATTTTGGATATTGAGAACAACTTGGGACCAAGATAGTGTTACACAATTGTAAATGTTAAAATTATACTACATGAATGTTTCGGTGACCTGGGGATTTGTATGAGGTGGGACCAACAGATCAAAGCTACAGCCAAGATAGCAGTTTTTGTTGTTGTTGTTTTTCTGGCATGGCATTTGGACATAGGTGTCTTTAAAGGTCGTCGTCTTACAGACCCCACAAAGAGACACTAAAGCCTTATCTCTAGAGAGAAAATAAATGAAATGTTCACATACGGACAGATTCTTCATTTTGTAAAAAAATAAAAAATACTCTCTTTCCAGTGAGAAACTGTAGATGGGGTATACCCCATCTGTGAAAGGTGCCAGCTGACTGTGAAGTGTCTATGCCTATTATCAGTATCTAGGACACATTCTCTTATGTTCACTGTCACCTGTCTACTCATAAGAAAGAGTATCTAAGATCTATCCTTTTATTTGAAAGTCAAATGTATTTCTGTATCTTTGCCACATCAGTTTTACTTAAAGACTTAATTCCCCAAAGCCAAAATAACAAAATCCACAGTTTAGAGTCTTCTATTAAAATTTAAAGCCTCAGTTTAAGTGAAGAAAGCTGTTAGGGGATCCTGTGGTCTATGACTTGAAGACAACTATTTATTCTGTAACAGTAAGATCGATTAGTAAAAATATTGCTTCTCTGCCTGTAATACATAGTAACTGTAATCATAGCCTTTCTACTTAGGTCTTTTTCTGCCATCTGATAAAACATACAGTAGATATAAACACATCCCACTACCAAAAGAAAATAAAACAACTCCAGGAATCATTGATCCAGGCTCAAAGCCAAGCAATCTATTTTTAATACTTTCTCAACAAGCCACACAATAAAAATGTAAATGAAATGATGCTATTTTCTCCTCAGACCCTTTCAAAATGTAGGTTTGGCTTTGTTTAAATTGGCTATTTTCAGATCATCTTTAAGGAACTTGGTTATTCCAGTTTAGGGACCTTCATATCCCAATTTCACATTATAATTTCCCTGTTTCTTATAACTTTACCGTAATATGCCTGGATAAAAACCTAAGGATCAACCTAGATATCTTGAATGTGTTCTCACTTTAGGTTACAGAATTAGCACTGAGGCAGTTGGGTTTCTTCTAAGTCTTCATGCAGTTCATAGACTAGTTCTTTCCAAGTTTTAAGTCCTTTCCCCATGTGGTACTCATTCAAGTAAGCCTTTTCTTAGGGTAGGCGATTTGCTTTTCTGAAATACCACTAGAATATAAATTACTTATGAACAGTTACCATGTTTTAACCCTCTGTGCTTGCCTTCACAGCTTCATGAGGTGGGCATTGCTATTATCTTCTTTATACACATAGGTTAATTGAAATGCAGAAGCCAAGTAGTTTGGCTAAACCACACAACTAGTGTGTAAGGTAGCAAAAACTTGAGCTCAGGTAACTCTTAAATCCTACCTTATCCTCTCTACTCACTAATAGAGAGCAGGAATTCAGGGTATTTGTATGGAATTAAATAAAAGCCTATGGAATGCACTGGAGCTTTTTAAAATTGTAGATGATGCACATGGAATAAAAACAGAAAAATGAAAGACAGAATAAAGAAGTTAGAGAATAGCATCGAAGAAAGAATAGGGATTAAGATGAAGAAGAAAACTAGCCCAAGTGAAGAAATTAGTGACGAACAAGGAGAAAAGAGTTTAAAAGAGCTTGAAAAAGTGTACAAGAACATTGGAATAAGAGAGTGTTACATAGAAAATTCTTAAGAAAACGTGGTAGGCTGTGAAGAATATCACAAATTGAAAATATAAAATTAAAAACTTTCATTCATAAAATTGCTACACATGTGCTATTTTATTATTGCTTCCCAGGTTGCATACACTGTGATCTCAGCATCCCAGTCTTGGTTTTATGTGAATCAACATCAGACAGCAGTTCAGGCCAGGTGTTAATGATGTCATTTCACTGAACTACAGCTGTTGGTGGACTAATCATTGGGTCTTTACATTGCACAAAATAGAAAAACAATTATACTCTATGAATTCTTTCTGGTGCAGAAATGCGGTATCGGTCCTCTCCTAGAATATATTTCCTAGACTGTTTCATTACATTTTCCCTTTCCAGTAAATAATCTACACTAAATTGTTTATAACCAGTTTTTATAGAATCTATTTGGTTATCAAGATACTGGAAAATCCCTAAGATAATGTCTTAGTCCATTTAGGTTACTATAACAAAATATTATAGACTGGGTAACTTATAAACAACAGAAGTTTATTCCTCATAGTTCTGAAGGCTGAGAAGTCCAAGATCAAAGAGCCAACAGATTCAGCATCTACTGACAGCTTCTTTCCTGGCTCATCGCTGGTGTCTTCTTATTCTGTTCTCACACAGTGGAAGGGAAGAATAAGGTCACTTGGCCTCTTTTAAAAGGGCACTAATCCCAATTACAACAACTCCACCCTCATGACCTAGTAACCTTTCAAAGGTTCTACCTCCTAAAAAATTATAATAGTGGGCATTAGGGTTTTAATATATGAATTTGGGGGATATGTAAGTATTCAGACCATAGCAGCTCTATTTCATTCTTGTCATGCATTGTCTTGGCTATCTTAGTATGCCCAGTTCAGAACTTATTTTCACCCAGATGATACTTGGCAGCCTCCATACACTTATCCCTCACTGACACTAGTACTTCTACAAGAGAGAAGAGGTTGATATTCTGAATTGAGTAAAGTATATTTGGAAGCCTCTCAACTGGGGCTTCCAATTCAAAATAGAATTCAGCCCCTGAATGGGCTCCTTTTTCTTCCTCTGTTTCTTTATTTTGGATTATTTAAAACTTTTTATTGTCTTTTTTAACTACACTGGTTTTAGTAGTTATGCATTGTGTTTCTTGGATTTTTTTAAAGTATTTACCCATTATTATTAAGTTGTAAACTTGATTTAACAAATTCTACTGTGGATCAGTATCTCAGCTTTTTTTCTTGAGTGACGCAATGATTTCTGTATTTAACTCCTGTCATTATGCTCTCCTGGTATATGTAAATGATATATGAAAGATATATCTTTTAGTGGTTCTTCCACCTAGCAAATCCTACCAGAGGCCTCTCTCCGTCCTTATCTGACATGTTTTTATTTGATGTTCACTATGTAAATAATGTAAGACATAGGAATTTTTGCTAATTTTTTCTTAAATTTTAATTGCTTTTCATAACAAAATCTCCAAATGAAAGTTAAGAACCACTAAAAAAGAATAATATTTTAAAAAGAAGACATGTACTTCAAATGTTGGAATATAGCCGTTAATTATTTCAATATTAAAACATAGTATAAGTTAGCTTGAAATTAGAAGAAAAAAAAGAATGTTTAGCTCAATACTCTTTCAGTATAAGATATTTAATTAGAACTTGAGGAATTGCTGTGGAAGTCAAAGTGAGTCCTGAATGCTAGTATTGGAAATTATCTTTAACTAATAGGGGATCAAGAAATGACACTGAAAATTCTCACTATGTCTAACACCAAACAGTATTGAAGAAAGTAACTTTAAGTTTCAACATGAGTCCACAGTATGTAATTTCAATGAGTATAGTTTCTATGGGTGTTTCCACAGTTAAACCACAAGGATATTTTTTTCTGAGACCTGACTCAAATGTTTGGGGCTCACATTGCTTCTAGTCATCCACTTTGAATGCCCAATCATGAAATGGTTTTAATTGCATAAAAAATATACAACAATTTCAAGAGACAAACACTATCTACTATAAATACTATATACTAGAAAATGAGCTATTTAAATCTTGTAACAAGTACATTTTAACTGCATTCCTTTTTTAAAAATTATACTTAAGTTCTGGGATACATGTGCACAATGTACAGGTTTGTTACATAGGTATACACGTGCTATGGTGGTTTGCTGCACCCATCAACGTATCACCTACATTAGATATTTCTTCTAGTGCTCTCCCTCCCCTAGGTCCCCACCCTGTGAAAGGCCCTGGTCAAGACATTCCCCTCCCTGTGTCCATGTGTTCTCATTGTTGAACTCCCACTTATGAGTGAGAACATACAGTGTTTGGTTTTCTGTTCCTGTGTTAGTTTGCTGAGAATGATGGTTTCCAACTTCATCCATGTCCCTGCAAAAGACATGAACTCTTCCTTTTTATGGCAGCATAGTATTCCATAGTACATTTGTGCCACATTTTCTCTATCCAGTCTATCATTGATGGGCATTTGAGTTGGTTCCAGGTCGTTGCTATTGTGAATCGTGCTGCAGTAAACATACATGTACATGTGTCTTTATAGTAGGATTATTTATAATCCTTTAGGTATATACCCAGTAATGGGATTGCTGGGTCAAATAGTATTTCTGGTTCTAGATCCTTGAGGAATCACCACACTGTCTTCCACAATGGTTGAACTAATTTACACTCCCACCAACAATGTAAAAGCACTCCTATTTTTCCACATCCTCTCTGGCACCTGTTGTTTCCTCACTTTTTAATGATCTCCATTCTAACTGGCAGGAGATGGTATCTCATTGTGGTTTTGATTTGCATTCCTCTAATGACAAGTGCTGATGAGCTTTTTTTCGTATGTCTGTTGGCCACATAAATGTCTTTTTTTTGAAAAATGTCTGTTCTTATGCCCACTTTTTGATGGGGTTGTTTTTTTCTTATAAATTTAAGTTCTTTGTAGATTCTGGATATTTGCCCTTTGTCAGATGGATAGATTACAAAACTTTTCTACTATTCTGCAGGCCGCCTGTTCACTCTGATGACAGTTTCTTTTGCTGTGCAGAAGCTTTTTAGTTTAAATTATATCCCATTTGTCTATTTTGGCTTTTGTTGTCATTGCTGTTGGTGTTTTAGCCATGAAGTTGTTGCCCATGCCTATGTCCTGAATGGTATTGCATAGGTTTTTTTTTTTCCGGGGTTTTTATGGTTTTAGGTCTTATGTTTAAGTCTTTGATCCTTCTTGAGTTACTTTTTGTATGAGGTGTAAGGAAGGGGTCCAGTTTCAGTTTTCTGCATGTGGCTATCCAGCTTTCCCAACACCATTTATTAAATAGGGAAACCTTTCCCCGTTGCTTGTTTTTGTCAGGTTGGTCAAAGATCTGATGGTTGTAGATGTGTGGCATTATTTCTGAGGCCTCTGTTCTATTCATTAGTCTATTTATCTGTTTTGGTACCAGTACCATGCTGTTTTGGTTACTGGAGCCTTGCAGTATAGTTTGAAGTCAGGTAACATGATGCTTCCAGCTTTGTTCTTTTTGCTTAGGATTCTCTTGACTATATGGGATCTTTTTTGGTTCCATATGATATTTAAAAGAGTTTTTTTTTTCTAATTCTGTGAAGAAAGTCAATGGTAGCTTGTTGGAAATAGCATTGAATCTATAAATTACTTTGAAAGGTTGGCCATGTTTACAGTATTGATTCTTCCTATCTCTGAACACTGAATGTTTTTTCATTTGTTAGTGTCCTCTCTCATGTCCTTGAGCAGTGGTTTATAGTTCTCCTTGAAGAGATCCTTCACATCTCTTGGTAGTTGTATTCCTAGGTATTTTATTCTCTTTGTAGCAATTATGAATGGGAGTTTACTCATGATTTGGCTAAAGAAGTTGAATCCCTGAACAGACCAATAACAAGTTCTGAAATTGAGGCAGTAATTAATAGCCTACCAACCAAAAAAATCCAGGACCAGACGGATGCGCAGCCGAATTCTACCAGAGATACAAAGAGGAGCTGATACCATTCCTTTTGAAACTATTCCAAACAATGGAAAAAGAGGGACTCCTCCTTAACTCATCTTATGAGGCCAGCGTCATCCTGACACCAAAACCTGACAGAGACACAACACAACAAAAAACAATTATTTTTTAAAAATTATTTTTATTTCAAAGTCTTGGTGAATGGGTGGTGTTTGGTTGCAAGAAAAAGTTCTTTCATGTCTTTCATGGTGATTTATGAGATTTTGATGAACCCATCACTTGAGCAGTGTACTATACCCAATGTGTGGTCTTTCATCCCTCACCCCCATTCCACACTTCCCCTGCAAGTCTCCAAAGTCCATTATATCATTCTTATGCCTTTACATCTTCATAACTTAGCTCCCACTATAAGTGAGAACATGTTAGGTTTTCCATTCCTGACTTACTTCACTTAGAATAATGGTCTCCAACTCCATCCAGGTTGCTGCAAATGCCTTTAATTCATTGCCTTTTAACTCTGAGTAGTATTCCATCATATATACACACACACACACACACACACACACACACACCATTCATTGATTGATGGACATTTTGGCTAGTTCCATACTTTTGCAATTGCGAATTGAAGCACAAGGATTTAAACGGCACTCTGAGAATTGGCCCTCTTGAGCATCCTTTAAATAAACACTTTTTTTACAAACCATTCACGCCTTTCTTCCTCCTTTTTCGGTCACCATTTGGGCTGTTTACTTTCATCCACCAACTCAATTCTTATCCTTTACTGAGGGTTCAGCATAAATCCTATTTTCTCCAGAAAGCTTTTCCTCACCACTATAACTTCCTGTATCTTTTAGAGCACTGACTGTTTACACTGGCCAACAACACCTTGTTGTCTCAGCTAACTTGTTGTGTATTATTTTGCCAGTTGCACTGTGAAAACATATTTGGGATTGGGGACCATAGCTTTTATTTCTCTGTAATCCTCATAGCACTTCATGTCTCATATTGCACAAGTGGTTCTCACTACCTTTCTTAGTCCAGTATTAAAACTAGGCAGTTTGAAAAGAGTACAGGGTGGTACAAGGAATTTGAAAGGACGATTCCTGCCTCATGAAGGTTCTCTACTACTTAATAAAGCTATTGATGCTTTATGAAGCAGAAATGTATATAAATATGTTATATAAAAGGCATATGTATGTTATATATAAGACATATACATGTTATATATAAGACATATGTTATGTACAAGACATATATGTGTAACACATGTATATATTTGAACCTTCAATTAGAGAATCTTAGGTGTGTGTGTATGTTTCAAAAGAAATTGAAGAGCAATGGCTTCATAAAATACAGTATTAAAGAAAGTTGATTACATAGGTTTTAATACTCATTTTTTCTAAATGTAAGTGTCATTTGTGGTATAAAACAATCCCTATATAGTTTACTTTTAATTTTCTGGAAATATAATGTATTTTCACGCTATTTTCTGAGTAGTATAAATTTCAATACGTTGAGCATTTCATTTAAAAGGGACCCTGATGTACCCTCTAGAGACATGAAGACTCAGCTACCCAAATAGATGTTAAAATAATAGAAAGAAGCTTTTAAAATTCCAAATAAGTAACAGAGCTGATTATGCTAAGTAGTGAGTTTGTTGTCCACTATGGACTTCTTATCTTCTATTTTCTTCTGGAAGTAGCCTAACAGATGCAAGTACTATTCAGCAAAAATCACAACTATTTTTTTTTTTGGTGGAGATTTTGATGCATTACAGAAAGCCTCTTTAAATACTGGGTTTACAGATTTTCACCTTGTGACATTGATTTCAATAGAGTCCATTAAGATGTCCTCTATAAGCTAATTTAATGCCAAGAAAAATGTAGTTACCTTTTTAAAAAACATGTCCTCTTAATTCACTAGAATAAATGTACTGTCATATTAAGCAAGGGAAAAGGCTATACATGAATTAATTTCTATGTATGAATTTTATAAGTGCAGACAACCTGGCATTTATACTTTTTATTTTATTATTAAGAAAAATTTTTGTCTCAGCTCAAAAAATATCTGGCAAGCTAAAGCACATTAATTATTAGGAATTTGCCATCTCCTGCATCTAAATGATACCAAAGGACCAGTTTTAACTCTTAATTTGGAAAATTCAGCAACTTGTGTTTTTTGACTTATGGTTATCAAAACCTGCTTGAAAATAAAAGGTTTGTAATATCCAGGAAAAGAGACTATAGGGACTATCACGAGAACAAGAAAAATTGCCAAGTGTTGAATTTGGAAAAGTCATAACAAGTTAGTCTGTAGCAATAAACAGAAAGTAAAACAGAAAATGTTCCCTCTATAAAAGATTCCCTGTGTGATTGAAATGAAATTCAAGGAAGTGTACCAAGACATAACTTTGATTTAGCCTTCACCAGGGAAGGTAGAAAATCAGAGGAACAAAAATTAAATAACTTGTGATATCTCTTTCCGAGGACATTCTTTATTGAAAAGCAGTAGTTTCAGAAATATACCTCTAACATGAATATACATATATTCATATACACGTATTCATATGCATATATATATATGTATATACACACACACAACCATACCTACATATCCATGTCCACGCCCACATACATAAACACAAATTTTTATATATATGTATATAGTTGTAAATAGGATGCAAACTACAGTAGCCATAAAAAATTTAGAACTTAAGAAATACATACTAAATAAAACATTGGTTTTTCTCTCTCATATTTTTATGTAATGCTGGTACCAAAAAATAATTTCTGAGAAGCACAGCTATAATCCATGATAATATCCTCAAAAAATGAAGGAATGTATACTTACAACTTTTCTCTATAAATGTAGCACTTAAAATGTAAATAAGCCCTCCTTTATCTTTGGAGCAGCCTATCCTAAATGCTACTGATGTTTTATGAAGCAGAAACATATGTCCTACTACATTAGAGAAGTGAATTTCTTTTATTTAATTTCTTTTATTTAATATTAAATTCGTCATCTAAAATATGTCTATATATTTGGCATTGTGTAAACAAATCCATTTTCTTCTAAAAATCACCTTCATGGTTGTTTTTCTTCTGGTTATTCTCTACCTACCTTTTATTATTATTATTATTATTCAATATGGAGAATTCACATTTTCTTCACTCTTTAACCTTTTTCCTTTGATCATTTTAGTTTCTTTCCTTTGAAACTGCTTTATTTCCTTTAGTAACCAAAGCCATATTTAGAGCCTAGAACTTCCAGTAGCAGCTTATTTTGGTGACACGCATATCTAGATAGAGAAGGAAATTTATCTTTCTATTGTGAATAGTACCCAGCTTTCTTGGCACCTTCTGTTTTTATAAACACATTACCTACAATGAATTGATAATATTTTCTACAGGGCCAATGATGTCATTGAGTACAGAACAGATTTCAATCTCCCATTGTTAGTTTCCTCCTTTTTAAAAATCATATCTTTTTCCAATAGAAAATATTTTTCTATTTTTCATACCACTGATTCAGTGGTGTTTCTTTTTTTTTTTTGGTAAGGTCTTTTTGACCCTCAAATGTGAAATTAAAATATATGACCAGTGTGGTTTCTTATAACTCCTACATTTTGTGAGTTTCAATGTGGAATCTTAATGCAAACATTTATAAACGTCCAAAGTCCTTTCCTCTTGTCTCTATGCAGCCTTATTTTACTCTTAAAAAAATTACCTTTTGACCAGTAGATTATATTTGAATACATTTTCAGTGATTTTTTATCCCTTGCTAAATACTCTATCAATTCACAGAATGATAAAGTAAACCTATGAACATATATTTCCTGTGTTTTGTTGGATCATCTAGATGGACTAGCTGATGCTGTGGCAAATCACAGACACACACACACACACACACACACACACACACACACACACACACACA
>NW_022436946.1:79048981-79055843 GCF_009761245.1 Sapajus apella | reverse complement strand
ACACACACACACACACACACACACACACACACACACACACACACACATCAGTAGCTTAAAAGGGCAGTTTCCAAAACTAGAATTTTCACTATATATTAGTTACTGTAAGAAATAGCCCCTTAATATACAACATCTAAACACAATGGATACCTTTCTCTGCCTCATGTTAACAGAACAAGTAGGTGAAAAGGTTGCCAGAGTGACCTTCTTCCATGCTGTCATTCAGCAACTCAGTTGATAAACATGTTGACACCTTTAATATGTCTTCAATGGTTGCCTTGGGGTCAGGTCTATTCCAGACAACAGAAAATACAGAATAACATGGAAGAGCAAATGTGGGAGATTTTAATTACTTAGACCTAGAAATGGTACCCATCATTTCCATGGGCATTCTGTTGTTCAAAACTGTATCACACAAAACTATGCTTAACTTCAAGAAAGAAGCCTGGATTATGTGGCTTACTGTGTTGCCAGGAAGAAGAAGAAAAAATTTTTGGAGACTAGCTGGCAGTCTCTGCCACATCTGCTTTACTCAGCAATACTGTTCCAGCATCAGGAAAACGTTGTAGGAAGACACTAGCTACAGGCAGTGTGTGGTTAACTATTTCAAGGTCTTCATTGTTGCCAAAGTATATTCAGCTGCCAATTCCCAGAGCTGTTTTGTGGCTCAGGCATAGCTATGTAATGATTCTGACATGGTATCATCATTTTATCATAATAGATTACTGATAAACTTCAGTGGCAGCCAATGTTCAAGTTTTCACCATATAAATGTACAAAAACAAAAAAGTGAGATTTAAAATAAAACTTAATAACCCTGATACTCAACATACCCATTTTCAAGTCATTTCATTCTTTCATAAATTATTTTCTTGGAAAAGGAAATTGGCTCAATGTCAGTTTCTTCAGTAGTTAAAATGAATTATCAGGTACAATAAATGCTTCTTTATTGGAGGTACTATTTTTTTCTTTCCTGAATTCTAAATTAATGAAATTTTCAATATTAAGTTTATAAAATGCTAGGTTAATGAATTATAATGAGAAATAAGAGTATTTCATTGTAAAGCTACCATTAATACTAAAAAGGACAGCTATATGAAGAAATTCACATTGTAATTCAGATAAGTAAGGAAAGCAAAGATTATAAAAGGAAAAATTTAATGTGAGAAAAATTGCTTTATGCCTGTCATAAGACTTGAAAGGGAAATATTATTTGACCTTTAAAGTTAACTAGCGCATGACTCTATTCGGAGCAAGCAGATCCTGGTTTTTGTGTTTACCCTAAGACCAAGAATTTCTATTTAAAAACTGATCAATACTGAGAGAAATTACTCAACATGAGATAACTACTATGCTAAGTGTCAGTTCATGAGTTGTTCAGCTTTACTTTCATACCCCTTCACCTTACCATACCCCTAGACCAGATACCTGGTAACACCTGATAGTTCAGAGCTTTCCCAAGGTAGCGCTTTACAGGGGCTGCCCTTTTAGCTGATCCAATGCTGCTCACCTCTACTCACCCATTTTCCTCTCCTGCTGTCAACATTCATCTAGCCTGGTAGCAGTCCCACAAGGACTTGTCCCCTCAGGACTCAAAGGCCAATAAATGCCTGTGCAATTTACTGATATTCAGACTAGTTGGTTCTAGTACCCTAATAATACAAAAAGTAACTGCTGATACAGGATTTTCCAGCATTCTGCACTCAGTGAGAGATGCTATTGTGGGTGTATCTTTAGTGTTTCTCAAATAAAGACACATATCTGTTGGGTAAAGTTGCATTTTATGTGAGGAACTGTGTATGTTTGTTCTTAGATTATTAACGTAGTAGAATTATTTATCTACATAAACTATATATAGAAATATGCAGAGAAGGAAATAACAATAGCAACCTTTTTTTTTTTTTTTACTATTATGTGGCATTCAGTTCTCGAAGTACTTTATATATTATCCAAATTAATCCACCCAAACCTGTTGATGGATTTTCACCTTTGATTGACAAATGGGGAGATAGGTTTTTAAAGTTATGTAAATTGTACAAGCTTACCCAAGCAGTAAGTAGGAAATACTGTTAGAACACAGATCTGTGTGTTGTCTTAACCACAACTAGTGTATCCTGACTAAAATACATATTTTTTCTTCAACTCTCAATATAAAGTGAATAAGAATATATTTTTTATTTTGAAGGTAATTTAGAGGTCACCTTACTTAAAGCCATTATTATAATAAGACCTATAGAAATTAAATGCTCCTACTTCAAGGTAGCCTAATTGCTGAACAGCATAGCACGCACTAGAAGTAGAGTCTCTGTTCCTGCCTGCCACTTCCTACACTGTAGCCTAGATAATTCACTGAACATGAGTATGCCATTTAGAAAAAAAGAAATTTTTCAAAACTTGTCACTTCAGCATCTTAGCATTTAGATGCAAGCATAGCATATTGGAAAATTGGAAAAATTCTACAATTAATAGCAGTATACTAATTGACAATATTGTATTGTTAAGTTCATGCTTTGAATTCAAAAGCCTCTAATAACTGATATATCAGATTAAATGTGATAATTCTTAGTAATTGTTGCTGGACTTAGCTCTTCAAGAAGAGCACAGGAAAGAACAAACAAAGAAAAAAATTGCAATCTTATTTGATCAGATCTAAGATTCAAATATGTACATACTCCCATACAAAGAGGCCTACTGAGAAGAACTCTCAGCAGAGACCCCCCACAGACATGAGAAGACATTCATATTGAGAAACCAAATTGCTGTTCATCTACCTTTGTTGTCATGAGCCAGGGAAGAAACCAGGCTTATTCCAGCTCAAGACTAATCAGCGGGTTACCCGTGTATTAAGAGGATGTTGCTGACCTACTATTAATATGGTATGTGCTTTGAGCAATCTTTTTTCATCCGCAGTGATAGGATCGTATGGATCTGATCCTATAACCAAAAGCAGGAATTTTCAAGACAGCTGGTCAGGGTGTGGGATGTAATCTGCAGTTGTTAGGGCTAAGGTGCAAGCCCATATAGGGAAGACCTCATGCTTTCAACTTAATTAGCTTCAAGCCTTAACCAACTAAACTAAATGGCCATGCATGAAGCCCTTCCTATGCACATACACTCATATACAGCTGTAGACAAAAGACAGATATATTTTTATTATGCAAATCACAAAGGACCATTGTAGGTCCCCACACCAATTTTTGAGACTACTCTGAATTAACCTCCAAAAAGAAAATGAAGGAACAGATCAGTTTAACCACTTGAAATCTTCCTATGGAATATACTCTAAATAAAGATATTCAATAAATAAAATGTGACAAAATTAAGATCAAAGCATAATGTTAGATAATTGCATTTCACCCATCATTTATTTTGTTAATGATTGTTCATCTTAGGGTTTATGATTTTAAACTCATCAGTACTAGTTTCTGGCTTCCTTATGGCTAAGATACACTTCTTCTTGAGCCATGTCTATGACCCTTGGAGACAATATATGATTGAATTAGGATTTAGCTTCTAGTCCCAACCCTGCTTCTTACTAGCTACATATGGGCAACTCTCAGCTGTTCTGTGCTTTGTTTTTCATCTTAAAATGGAGTACTTGAACTTGGTCATAACTAAAATACCCCAATTTCTAAATTTCTTAATTTCAAATCTTCCACAGCTTATTTTTCCCCATGACATCAGTTAACAAAGTTCCTCCCAGACTGTTCATCCAAGGTAGAAACTTAGATCTTTTATGATGACCTTCAAGGTTCCACATGAACTGCCTGCTTCACAATCCCCCCTTCTACTTGGCTTCCTACTGCTCTCCAGGTCACTCTGACCTCTTCACATTTCCTCATACCCACCAGGTACCCTCCACAACAGCCTTTGCACCAACTGGAATGTTTTATCTCTAGATAACTGTATGACTTGCTTTCTCCTTTCTGTTAACTGTTCACTCAAGGATCACCTTCTCAGTGAGGCATTCCTCAGCCACCCTTATGAAATGTCCTTGCCCCAAACTGACTTCCTATCTTGTTTCTTTCACTTTATTTTTCTCCTTAGCATTTACTATCCAAATATTGTATATTTTACTTAGTTTTCCTCCTTATTACTCTCCCTTTTCCCCTTGAAACCACCATTAGGGGAGAATTTTTGTCTATTTTGTTCATTGCTGTAACTAAAACAGTTCCTGGAACCAAGTAGGTTGTTACTAAATGATTGTTGAGCAAGTAAATGAATGAACGAGTGAAATTAATTATTCGTAAGAACAGAATGTTCATATCGTTCTCTTTTTCATTTTTATTTTTTGTGGGTACATAGTAGATGTATTTATGGGCTACAGTAAATATGATATAGGCATGCTATGTGTAATAATCACATTAGGATAAATGGGGTATCCCTAACCTCAAATATTTATCTTTTGTTTACAAATGATTCAGTTTTATTTTTAGTTATTTTTAATGTGGAATTAAATTATTATTGACAATAGTCATCTTGTTTTGCATTAAATACCAGATCTTATTCATTCCATCCAATTAAATTTTTGTACCAATTAACCACCCCACTTCCTCCTGACCCCCACCACCACCTTTCCCAGCCTCTAGTAGTCATCATTCTCCTCTCTACCTTGATGAGTTCAATTGTTTTAATTTTTAACTTCCACAAATAAATAAGAACATGTGAGGTTTGTCTTTCTGTGCCTGGCTTATTTCACTTAAAATGACTTACGGTTGTATACATGTCAATGTAAATAACACGATCTTATTCTTTTTATGGTCAAATAGCACTTTATTGAGTATAGGTGCTACATTTCCTTTATCCATTCATCTGTTGACAGACATTTAACTTGCTCTCAAGTCTTGGCTATTATAAATAATGCTGCAATAAACATGGGAGCGCAGATATCTCTTTGAGATACACTGATTTCCTTTCTTTTGGGTATATACCCAGCAGTGGAATTGCTGGATCATGTGGAAACTGTATTTTTAGTTTTTTGAGGAACCTCGAAACTGTTCTCCATAGTTGGACTGCTGCTGACATCATTAATTCTTTCAATATTTGGTAGAATTCAGTAGTGAAGCTGTCAAGTCCTGAGCTTTTTATTGCTGGAAGACTTTTTATTATGGCTTTAATCTCATTACATTTTTTTTTCCTTTTGGTCTTTTCAGGTTTTGGACATCTTCATGGTTTAATATTGGTAAATTGTATGTCTAGGTATTTATCCATTTCTTTTAGGCTTTGCAATTCATATATAGTTGTCCACAGTAGCCTGTGATAATCCTTTGAATTTCTGCATATCAGTGGCAATGTCTCGTTTATCATTTCTGATTTTATTTATTTCGACACTATCTCATTCGTTCTTAGTCTGGCAAAAGAGGCTTCACCAGGGATTTTTTATCTTAACCTAAAATGCAATAAAATATATATTTAAAAATGCTTTTTGTTGCATTTATCTTTTGTATTGTTTCCTTTGTACCAGTTTTATTGATTTCAGCTCTGATTTTTATTATTTCTCTTCTTATTCTAAGTTCGGATTTGGTTTGCTCTAGTTTTTTTTTTTTTTTTTTTTAATTCTTTAACAGGAATCATTAGGTTGTTCAATTGATGTTTTTCTATTTTTTTGTGTGTGAGGTATGCACTTATAGCTATAAACTTTCTTCTTAGTACTACTTTCATTGTATCCCATAAGTTTTGGAAGGTTTTGCTCCCATTATCATTTGTTCCAAAATATATTTCAGTTTCCTTCTTAAGTTTTCAATTACAGACTGGTCATTTGGGGTATATTGTTTAATTTCCATGTTTTCATATAGTTTCCAACATTCCTCTTGTTATTAATTTCTGGTTTCATTTCTTTTTTTTATCTTGTTTTTTAATTTGCTTTTTGTTTTGGGGGGTACATTTGAAGAACATGCAAGATACTTGGTGTATATATGCCACATTTTCCCTGTCCAGTCTATCATTGATGAGCATTTGGGTTGGTTCCAGGTCTTTGCTATTGTAAACTGTGCTGCAGTGAACATTCGTGTGCATGCGTCCTTATAGTAGAACGTTTTAAAATCCTTTGGATATATACCCAGCAATGGGATTGCTGGGTCAAATGGAATTTATATTTCTAGGTCCTTGAGGAATCGCCACACTGTCTTCCACAACGGTTGAACTAATTTACACTCCCACAAACTGTGTAAAAGTGTTCCTATTTCTCCACATCCTCTCCAGCATCTGTTGTCTCTAGATTTTTTAATGATCGCCATTTGAACTGGTGTGAGATGGTATCTCAGTGTAGTTTTGATTTGCATTTCTCTAATGACCAGTGATGATGAGCATTTTTTCATATGTTTGTTGGCCTCATGCATGTCTTCTTTTGTAAAGTATCTGTTCATATCCTTAGCCCACTTTTGAATGGGCTTGTTTGTTTTTTTCTTGTAAATCTCTTTTAGTTCTTTGTAAATTCTGAATATCAGCCCTTTGTCGGATGGGTAAACTGCAAAAATTTTTTCCCATTCTGTTGGTTGCTGATTCACTCTAATGACTGTTTCTTTTGCTGTGCAGAAGCTGTGGAGTTTGATGAAGTCCCATTTGTCTATTTTGGCTTTTGTTGTCAATGCTTTTGGTGTTTTGGTCATGAAGTCCTTGCCCACACCTATGTCCTGAATGGTTTTGCCTAGATTTTCTTCTAGGGTTTTTATGGTGTTAGGTCTTATGTTTAAGTGTTTAATCCATCTGGAGTTAATTTTAGTGTAAGGTGTCAGGAAGGGGTCCAGTTTCTGCTTTCTGCACATGGCTAGCCAGTTTTCCCAACACCATTTATTAACAGTGAATCCTTTCCCCATTGCTTGTTTTTGTCTGGTTTGTCAATGATCGGATGGTTGTAGATATG
>NW_022436946.1:79042360-79043981 GCF_009761245.1 Sapajus apella | reverse complement strand
ATTCTGGGTTGAAAGTTCTTTTCTTTAAGGATGTTGAATATTGGCCCCCACTCTCTTCTGGCTTGTAGGGTTTCTGCTGAGAGATCTGCTGTGAGTCTGATGGGCTTCCCTTTGTGTGTAACCTGACCTTTCCCTCTGGCTGCCCTTAGCATTTTCTCCTTCATTTCAACCCTGATGAATCTGATGATTATGTGCCTTGGGGTTGCTCTTCTTGACGAATATCTTTGTGGTGTTCTCTGTATTTCCTGGACTTGAATATTGGCCTGCCTTGCTAGGTTGGGGATGTTTTCCTGGATAATATCCTGAAGAGTATTTTCCAGCTTGGATTCATTCTCTTCGTCACATTCAGGTATACCTATCAAATGTAGATTAGGTCTTTTCACATAGTCCCACATTTCTTGGAGACTGTGTTCATTCATTTTTATCCTTTTTTCTCTATTCTTGCCTTCTCGTTTTGTTTCATTGAGTTGACCTTCAACCTCTGATATTCTTTTTTCTGCTTGGTCAATTTGGCTGTTGAAACTTGTGCATGCTTCGTGAAGTTCTTGTGTTGTGTTTTTCAGCCCCATCAATTCACTTATATTCCTCTCTATGTTGTCCATTCTCCTTAGCATTTCGTCAAATCTTTTTTCACGGTTCTTGGTTTCTTTGCATTGGGTTAAAACATGTTCTTTTAGTCCACTGAAGTTTCTTATTACCCAGCTTCTGAAATCTGATTCTGTCATTTCATCACACTCATTCTCTATCCAGCCTTGTTCCCTTGCTGGTGAGGGGTTGTGATGCCTTGTAGGAGGAGAGGTGTTCTGGTTTCAGGTGTTTTCATCCTTTTTGTGCTGGTTTCTTCCCATCTTTGTGGATTTATCCACCTGTTGTCTTTGTAGTTGCTGACTTTCAGATTGGGTCTCTGGGTGAGCTTCCAGTTTGTGGATGATGAAGTTATTTCTGTTTCTTAGTTTTCTTTCTAACAGTCTGGCTCCTCTGCTGTAGGACTGCTGAGGTCCACTCCAGGCCCTGCTTGCCTGGGGATCACCTGCAGCAGCTGCAGAACAGTAAGGGTTGCTACCAGTTTCTTCTGCTGCTATCTTTGTCCCAAAAGGATACCCACCAAATGTCAGTGTGTTCTCTCCTTTATGAGGTGACTCTTCGGACTTATAGGGGTCATGGAGCTGCTTGAGGAGACAGTCTGTCCTTTATTGGAGCTCACGTGCTGAGCTGTGAGCTCCATTGTTCATTCCAAGTTGCTGGGCAGGTACCTTTAGGTCTGCTGCAGCAGAACTCATAAACTCCCTTTTTTTTTTCCCCTCCCAGCACTCTGTCCCAGGGAGTTAGGGCTTAATTTATGTGTTCCTGTTGTGCTGCTGCCTTTTTTTTTTTTTCAGGGCTGCCCTGCCCAGCTAGGAGGCAGCCTAGTCACTGTCTGCCTACAGATGCTTTGCTGAGCTGCTGTGGGCTCCACCCAGCTGCCCTGTGATCTTCCCTGAAGTCCTGTTTGTATGGGTGTAGTTAGAACTGCCTCGGCAATGGTGGCCCGCCTCTGTAATGGCGGACTCTCTCTGTAATGGCTGGTTGCCTCAGCAATGGTGGGTTGCCATGGCAATGGCAGGGTGCCTCAGCAATGGCG
>NW_022436946.1:79010799-79042260 GCF_009761245.1 Sapajus apella | reverse complement strand
GGGGGGGGGGGGGGTGGATCCAGCCAAGCCTGATCACCTGACTCCCTGATTCTGAGATCTGTGTGAGTTCCCTTGCGGTGACTCACTGCGCCAGCTGAAACAGCTGCACTGAGATTCTTGGCGGTTTTTTTGCTCAGGAATCTCCTGGCCTGTTTCCCTGTTTCAGTTCCTTTTTAAATCAGATAAATGGGTGATCTGCCTTCCTGGGTCTCCAATCGCCAGCTAAAAGGGCACCTAGACCATTGTATTTTGTACGGAGAACCACCATTCCAGGGCGACGGCAGAGTAGCCACGCTGGCCAAAACAGCCGCGCTGGCAACCCGTGGGGCCCCTCCGCCAGGGAATCTCCTGGTCTGTGGGCAATAAAAATCCATCTGGAGATGCGGCGTCCACTCACCCTCTGTGCTTCACTGGGAGCTGCAATCCTGAGCTATTCCTAGTCAGCCATCTTGGGTCCTCCCTCCCCTAGTTTCATTTCATAGTGATCATTGTAATCAGAGAAGACACTTCATATGATTTAATTTTTTTAATGTTTGAAGACTAGTTTTGTGGCCTAACATGTAGCCTGTCTTTGAGAATGAAGTACACTCAGAGGAGAAGAATGTGTACTCTGCAGCTGTTGGTTGAAATATTCTGTAAATATCTATTAGGTCCATTTGGTCTATAGTGAAGCTGAGTCTAGTGTTTCTTTGTTGGTTTTTTTGACTGGATGGTGTGTCCACTGCTGAAAATGGGGTACTGAAGTCTTCAGCTATTATTGTACTGGGGTCTCTCTCTTTAGCTCCAAAAAAAATTGGTTTTTATGTATGGTGATCCAGTGTTCAGTGCATACATATGTATAATTGATATATCTTCCTGTTGAGTTGTACCCTGTATCATTATATAATGACCTTTTTGTTATATTTTATAACTTTGTATTGAAATCTATTTCATTTGATATAACAACTCCTTCTCTTTTTCAGTTTCCACTGGGTTGTAGCATCTTTTTCCATCCCCTTATTTTCAGTCTGTAAGTTTCTTTACAGGTGAAGTGTGTCTCTTGTAGGCAATAGGTCTTGTTTGTTATCCATTCAGCCACTCTATGTCTTTTGATTGGAGAATTCAGTCTATTTACATTCAATGTTATTCATAACTAAGGACTTACTCCTGCCATTTGTTATTTGTTTTCTGGTTGTTTTGTGGTCCTCTCTTCTTTACTTGCTTTATATTTTCCTTTTAATAAATGTGATTTTTCTGGTGGTGTGTTTTAATGTCTTACTTTTTGTATATCTATTTTATGTTTTTTAATTTCAGGTTACCATAAGGCTTGCAATAATGTCCTATATAATCCATTATTTTAAACTGATGACAATGCTGATTCTATAAACATACAAACTAACAAGAGAAAACAGAAACTCTACATTTCAACTTCATGCCCCTGCTTTTGAACTTTTTATTTTTCCATTTATATCTTATACTGTCTTGAAAAATTGTAATTTTTTTATTGGTTCATCTTTTAGTATTTCTACTTCAGATAAGACTAATTTACACATTGCAGTTACTGTGTCATAAGATTCTGTGTTTTTCCATGTATTTACTATTATCAGTGAATTTTATACCTTCAGATGATTTCTTTCTGCTGATTTATCTCCTTCCTTTCATATTACAGAACTACCTTTAGCATGTCTTGTAGGACAGGTCTGCTGTAAATGAAATCCATAAGCTTTTATTTGTCTAGGAAAATCTTTATTTCTTCATGTTTGAAGGATATTTTTACCAGATATGCTATTCTAGGTTAAAAGTTTTGTTTCCTTCAGTACCTTAAATATGTCATGCCACTTTCTCTTGGAATGTAAGGTTTCCATTGAAAAGTCTGCTTCCAGACATATTGGAGCTTCATTGTATATTATTTCTTTACTCTTACTGTTTTTAGAATCCTTTCTTTATCCTTGACTTTTGGAAAGTTGGTTATTGTCTTGAGAGAGCCTAGGTTGAGATAAATCTGAGTGATGTTCTCTAACCTTCTTGTAGTTGAATATTGATATTTTTCACTCAGATTGGGAAGTTTCTGTAAACATCCCTTTGAATAAACTTTCTACACCATCTCTGTCTCAACCTCCTCTTTAAGGAAAATAACTCTTAAATTTGACCTTTTGGGGTGATTTTCTAGATGTTTAGGCATGCCTCATTATTTTTTATTATTTTTCCTTTTATCTCCTCTTACTGTGTATTTTCAAGTAGCCTGTCATCAAGCTCACTAATTCTTTCTTCTGCTTGATCAATTTTTCCATTAATAGACTCTACTGCATTCTTCAATATGTCAGTTGCATTTTTCAATTTGGAATTTCTGCTTGATTCTTTTTAATTATTTCAATGTCTTTGTTAAATGTATCTGACATGATCCTGAATTCCTTCTCTGTGTTATCCTGAATTTCCAAGTTTCCTCAAAACAACTATTTTTAATTATCTGACTGAAAGGTCACCTATATTTGTCTCACCAGGACTGGTCCCTGGTTCCATATTTAGTTCATTTAGTGAGATCATGTTTTACTGGATGGTCTTGATGCTTGTGAATGTTTGTCACTCTCTGGGCATGTGAAAAGTTAGATATTTATTGTAGTCTTCACAGCCTTGGCTTGTTTCTGCCTGTCCTTCTTTGGAAGGGTTTCTGGTTATTTTAAGGGACTTAGATGCTGTGACCTAAGTCTGGGTCACTGCACCCTTATCTGCATTAGAGGGCACCCCACACAGAGTAATGCTGCAGTTCTTGCAGACCAACTTGGTGGTCTTGGGTAGCATCAGAGAGAATTCCCTGGGTTATTGGAAAGACTCTTGTTCTCTTCCTTTACTTTCACCCAAACAGAATCAGTCTCTCTCTCCCTCTCTCATTCTCTCTCTCTCTCATTCTGTGTGTGTGTGTGTGTGTGTGTGTGTGTGTGTGTGTGTGTTTGTGTGTGAGTTGAGATCCCTGGAGCTGAGGGAAAGGTGACACAAGCACCTCTGTGGCCACCACTACTGGGACTTCTCTGGGTCAGATCTGAAGCCACAACAGTACTATGTCTTGCCCAATGCCCACTGTAGACACTACCCAAATACTACATACATTCATGCAAGATCATAGGACTCTACAATCAGCAAGTGATGAAGCTAGTTATGTTTCTGTCTTTCGTTTCAGGGAAGCAGGTTCCCAGGTCCCAGGTGGGTCCAGAGATGCTATCCAGAAGCCAGGGCCATGAGTTGGAAATGTTAGAAATCTACCTGATACTCTATTCTCCTGTAGCTAAACTGGCACCCAAACCACAAGACAAAGTCCTTCTGCTCTTCCCTCTTCTTTTTCACAGGAAGAAAAGTCTTTCCCCATGACCAGTACTGCCACAGGCATACAGAAAGTACTTCCAGGCTACCGTCAACGTTCACTTAAGCCCCAGGGGCTCTTCAGTCAGCTTGTGGTGTATGCTTCCAGGCCTGGGACTCATCTTTCATGTCACTGGGCTACAACTTAGCCCAGATTAGGTTCATAGATTCCACTCAAATGCCACGGCCTGGAATTGGAGACCGTAAGAGCCCACTTGGTGCTCTGTCCAGTTGTGGCTGAGATGGTTAGCTAAGCTGCAAGACAAAGCTCCCTTCACTTTTACCTTTGCTTTTCTTAAAAAAAAAAATTAGGCTCTCCTTGTAGCCACTATAGCTAGGAATATGCTGGATCACACTCGAAGTCAGCACATCTCACCTAAGGCCCATAGCGTATACGACCTGGCTATTGCTGCTGACTATTCAGGACTCAAGGGCTCTTTATCAGCAGGTGATGAATCCTGCCAGGACTGAGTCCTTCCCTTCAAGACAGAAGATTACCTTCTGGCCCAGAGTGTGTTTAGGAATGTCCTGTGGGGGCTAGGGCCAGGAATGGAGGCCTCACAGTTCTGCTCACTGCACTAATCTATTGTGGATGAGCTAGTATAGAAGTTGCAAGACAAAGTTCATGTTATACTTTCTTCTTATCTTCTGAAGCTGAAGGAAGAAGCCTCTTTTGGAGCTACAAGCTACACTGCCTAGGTTTGGGGAAGGGTTCCTGCAAGTACTCCCTTAGTAGCCCCAGATGGTGTCTTACTAGGTTGCTTGCCCCACCAAGCCCACTGGCTCCAAGCCCAGCATAGTGCTAGGAATGGCCTAGGAGTTGCAGTCCTTGTGACCTAGACTGCCTTTCAAGTTTATCTCAAACTGCAGAGCCCTTTATCCCACAGTGTTGAGGCTTGCCAGAACTCAAATTCTGACTCCTGAGATGGATGATTCCCCTCTGGCCAGTGCTAATCTAAATGCTCCTTCTGTGGGCATCAGCTGAGTTCTGCCTGGTGTTGCTTTCCACTATGACAGGATTCCATTGAAAAGTCTCATAATCACTGTGCTTATCCCATTCTCTCTGAACCACATCGTTGCTGCTAGGGAATGGGGGAGAGCTTGCATCAGTCATTCAAATCTATCTTTTCTACTCTCTTCAATGCCTTTTTCAGTGATTTGAATTTAAAACCAGGCACTGTGATCACTTGCCTGATTTTTGGTTCTTATGAAGGTACTTTTTTGTGTAGGTGGTTGTTAAATTCAGTGTTCCTGCAAGCAGGACAATCAGTGGTAGCTTCTATTCAGCCATTTTGCTCTGCCCTGTGATCAACAGTTCTGTCCATGTATTTCTGATACCATAAATGATTTTGCTATTTGTTTATATTATCCAAAAAGACCTGACTAAAGCTCACAAGTTGATAAGGTTTGGCTATGTCCCAACTCATATCTCATCTTTAGTTCCCATAGTCCCCATGTATCATGGGAGGAACCCAGTAGGAGGTAATTTAATCATGGGGGTTACTCTCATGCTGTTCTGGTGTTAGCAAGTGAGTTCTCGTGAGATCCAATGGTTATGTAAGGAGCTTTTCTCCCTTTTGCTTGGCACATCTCCTTGATGCCGCCATGTGAGGAGGGCCAAATTTGATTCCCCTTCTGCCATGATTGTAAGTTTCCTGGGGTCTCCCCAGCCATGCTGAACTGTGAATCAATTAAACTTATTTTCTTTATAAATTACCTAGTCTTAGTATGTCTTTGTGTCAGCATGAGAACCGACTAATACACAAATACATTTTCTTTTCTTTTTTTTTTTTTTTTTTTTTTTTTAGGAGAAGGAGTTTTACTCTTGTTACCCAGGCTGGAGTGCAATGGCACGATCTCGGCTCACCGCAACCTCCGCCTCCTGGGTTCAGGCAATTCTCCTGCCTCAGCCTCCTGAGTAGCTGGGATTACAGGCACGCACTACCATGCCCAGCTAATTTTTTGTATTTTTGGTAGAGACGGGGTTTCACCATGGTGACCAGGATGGTCTCGATCTCTTGACCTTGTGATCCACCCGCCTCGGCCTCCCAAAGAGCTGGGATTACAGGCTTGAGCCACCGTGCCCGGCCTCATTTTATTTTCTTTTGGGATGAAGAAAGAATAGTCCTATTTCTTTCAAGTTCTAAATCTAATTTTTATGTTTCAAAACTTTATGCTTTATTCTGTAATTATTTCTTCAAAATGGATTTCTCCTGTGGAAGTCATTGCTTCTAGTAGTTTTCACACATCCAGAGAGAAATCTTGAAAATTTAGTGTTTAAATTCAGGTCCCAAATGTGACTCTTCTTAATGCAAATTGAGTACAAATTTATTAGAAATCATTAGTGGGATAAATGTTCTCCTATTATGTAAATCTGTGCCTTTAATCTGAAATGTAGAAAGCAAATTGCTTTCCAGAATATCTAATCTGCAATTCTGTAATTAGGTGAGCAGGTGGTTAATTACAGGTGCTGTTAGTGACTTGCCCCTCATCACAAGAACACAAATAGCTAATTCTGTATGTCCCAAGTCAGTCATAAGGGCAGTTGTGTTGGCTGCACAATTTTTAAATCCACATTTGTGTTAAGTGCCTAAATACATAAGTAGAACTGAGTATATGCTGTTGTGTTATGAATATCAAAGTTGACCCAGCACAAAGAATACACATTTAAGAAAATTTTTGGTGACAATTTACATTTATTTCATATACTACTTTACAACAGTCTTTGGTTGAATGTCCTAAAAGCAGATGAAAAAAATTGTATTTATCTATATTTTTATACTATACTGTAATAGTATGTGAAATGTCTAAATAAATTGTAAAATAGGTTGCTTATATCTCTATGACTAAATTGAGTATCCTGGAGCAGCACTGATGTACTCTGTTTATAATCTCACTTATTCTCTAATAAATATTTAAGTCATAGTGTTAAAGAAATGATTACAAACATGTGCAGGTGCTAAGCTTAAAGTCAGAAGCAGTAACATTTATCTATAGAAGTTAATTTCACATGAAGTGTCCTCTCAGATATTAAAAGGACTGTATTTAAAATGTTGGAAACCTATGAAACCCTGCATGCAACAAAAATTTGATTTTCAACTGTAGACTCTGTTGAAAGGTAAGAAATGTTTATAAATGACAGAAAGAGAACATACTTTTGGGGCAGAAAGTAGCCCACGGAAGAAAAAAAGAGAACTATAAAGTTGTTCTTAAAGACTCATGAAGCACCCACACCACCCTTCTTCTTGCTTCTAAATACATACCTTTGAGGTCCAGGAAATGGTATTGTGTTCTTTTTCCCAAGCTTGATAATGTTAGTAACTTTTAAAGATATATAAGCAAAGGAAGTAACAAAGGATAAAAGAGGTTGGGGGAAATCCGAGAAGCATTGTAGAGTGATAGGCTAAAAATAAGTGAGACTAATAAGGGATTGACATTTTGACTTCCAAAATGCTGTAAGTCCCTTTCACAGAAATAGATAGTTCTTTTTCAACAAGGTATGAGAGTAGAGCCTTGATTGTAAAGTAAAGTTCATCAAGCTTAATGTTACTTATGGCCATATAAAAATGTGGGAAATTTAAAATTGGATCCATGAGATACAGATCATTTACCTCTAAAACCTCTTCCTCCTTAAAAAAAAAAAAAAAAAAAAAAGTTTTATATTGAAATTTGGTGAGAACCTAATTACCTTAGAAACGTAAAAGTGGATCTTGCATAATTTTAATACAACACAATGAGTTGTAATGATGCAATAATAAACCTGATTTTTGAAAACACACTTCAAAATTGGTATTTCATGACTTTATAGTCAATTTCTATATATGCACTTCCTCTGCCACAATTTCATGCTTATACATTGTCTACATCACTGATCAATGTCAGTGTTTTAGGAAGAATCCTAGTTTCCATGTGATGATCAGAGATTTGCATTGATAATGAATAATTGTAGTAGGAAACATGATTTGAACCTGGTTTTTGACTCTTCACTTTTTCTACCAGAATATTTTATCTTTTGGTTGTTTTCCACCACCTCATTAGCTAGAGTGAAGATTTCTCAGCATGATTTGTGAAGCCTTCCATGATCCAGCCTCATTTTGAGTCATTTGCTCTTTCCCTTCTGGACCTCTGCCTTGTCATCACCGTAGTCAGCCATTTGCAATTTTCCCAACACACCACACTGATTTGCACCTTCCTCTTTTTGGTTTCATCTGCCCAGAATAATTTTCTCTGTATACTTCTTCTTTTGCCTGGCAAATTCAGATCACATCTCCTGTCCCTGCCTTCTTTTTTTCCCAAAACCCTCTTTACCTACCACGTAGCACATGGTGGTGAGCTTGTGTTAGTGACAGCTCCTCTACTAACATATAGGTCTAATGGTCAAAGATTTTCCCCTTCAACTTGATTTCCCCAGTCTCCACACAAAGCCTCCTCCATAGTAGATGCTGATTGTCTATTGAGTTGAATAGTACACCTTATTCTGCACAATATATTTATCCATTCATCCATCTGTACATTTATTTATTGATTTATTAATTCAAACCACAGTTTTTATTTTCACATTGTTTACCAAGGCCCTTGCTACTTGCCGAGATAGCATATTCCTGTATTTGAAGACTGATTAGCTTAAAAGTTTTAAAATTGCTTTGGCTTTGACAGTTTAAAAGTGATAAACTGAACAGAGAACATTGAAAATGCATTTTCCCCATCTCTGATTATTTAAGTAGCAATGAAACTCTTAATAGACTTTTCAAGTATTCTAAAATTCAAAACCTGATTTATTAAGTTGGATTTGAGGACTAATTCTCATACAGCTAATAACCTAAGGTGACAAATTGCCTCATATGGAAAGAGATGTCCAATATATCTAATAAGACATAAACGAATAAACTGAATACTTCATGCCTTGACAATGTTTGCCCTTCCCAGCCACATCTCCCAAAATACTACCTCCATTCTCTGTTAACTTCAAGACAATATAAACATCTACATTTTGGTATAGACCACCAAAAATGTTTTGTGTGCTTGTTTTCATCTGCCAAAGTAGAAAAAAACAATCCATAGTGTTTTGTTTGCTTCCAAGAAAAAAAGAAATATGAGGAAAATACAAAATTCAACATTATGCCATCATGTACCACAGAGAGTACTTTTTGTTCTTTATCAAGATACTTTGCAAAAAAAAAAGGGTAACCCAAGAGTATTTTTAAAGGATTACTAGATGCAGGAATTAATTGAATCATCATAGAATAGGGAATTAAGAGCCACTCATTACCATAAGTCCCAATCAGTCAATCTACTGCTGTTATCCAATATTGGTGCTGTTTCTAAAGCAGATGCTGAGTATGGGTTACCTCTGCCACCCTATTTCAAAAAAATACACAAAATCAGCTGCTTCCTAGAAAAGGAAGACAGCAGTCTGACAAAATGGAGAAATGTTTTTTCTTCATTTAGAAGCTTCAAAAGACAGAAATCATATAATAGTAACTATTTGAGTACTAATATATATTTTTTAAAGGTGAACAAAAATTAGAAATTTTCACTGAATAGCAATATGACTGTGCCTATATTTGTTCTTACATTTTTTATACATATTTAATGAAAGTTTAAAAATAAACACAAAATATGATTATAATTAGAAGACTCATTAGTTTTATATATGCTCATTAATTTAATTTAAAAATATTTAATTGAGAACCTAGTCTCAATTAATTAATCCCAGAACATTATAATTCTTTTACATAAATGAGAAACTTTTTTTCAATAAAATGTCACTATTCCACATGTTGGCTGGGTAATGGTTAAAAAATGAACATGGTCCCTGCCCTCAAATTAATGAGCAAGATAATGGCAGGAAATGGTAACATTATGTGAAGGAAACAGAGCAAGATAGCATGACAAAGAATGACTGTGTCAGCAGAGAGACTCAGAGGGCCCTATGTTAGACAGCATGGTTAGGAAAACTGCTGTGAGAAGGTGATACTTTAGTTGATATCTGAATGATGAGAAGAAGATCTGTGAGAGCTGGGAAAAGAATGCTTACAGATGGGCACATAGCCAGACAATGACTCTGAGGCAGGAAACAGCTTGATATGGCAAAGAATGAGAGAAAGATTCACCTGTCTAGGTATATGAATAGGAAAAGAGAGTTCATCTGGGGTCAAATTACATGGGGTCTTTAGGCCTTAGTAAGGAGTATGGATATGTTCAGAAAGCAATGAGAAATCATATGGACCCATTAGCTAAGGGAACAACATGACTGATTTATTTGATTTTTGTTTGTTTGTTTGTTTAAGTTTTGCTTTTGTTGCCCAGGCTGGAGTGCAATGGCGCCATCTCAGCTCAGGGTGCAGCCACAACCTCTGCCTCCCAGGTTCAAGCGATTCTCCTGCCTCAGCCTCCCGTGTAGCTAGGATTACAGGCATGTGCCACCACACCCAGCTAATTTTGTATTTTTAGTAGAGACGAGGTTGCTCCATGTTGGTCAGTCTGGTCTCGAACTCCCGACCTCAGTTGATCTGCCTGCCTCAACCTCCCAAAGTGCTGAGATTACAGGTGAAAGCCACTGTACCCAGCCGATTTGTTTGATTTTTCAAACAATCCCTGGGGTTTCCATGTATACAATGGATTCCAAAGAGACAAGAATGAAAACAGAAAGTCAACTGTTGTTAAGAAAATAAAAGGCTGACTTCCAACTTTTGCTAAAGCTACACCAGTTAATTGTCAATTTTATCACTGAATGTTTAAGATGAAAATGACCTTAGAAGTCCTAATTTTCTTTGGTTTGCAGTTGAAGAAACTAAACCTCAGGGGTGTTAGGTAACACAGCTTACTTGCTTGATCAATATTGATTCATAACAATATTTACTACTACTCTCAGTATAACTAGCCTTCCAGCAGGCCTGAGCTTGCAGGTCAGAGAATACATCATGGTTCCCTAAGTCACTGAGGAAATGGCACAGCAGAGTGGTGAAAGCTTCCTCAATGGATGCAAACACTCTTGTTTTCATACTCTTCAGCACCTTACTGGCTGTGCAATTGTGCGCAGTTTACTTAAACTCATTGGGCCTCGGTTTCCCCGTCTGTATAGAATAATAACTACTTCCTAGGGTTGATGCGAGAATTACATGAATTAAAATTCACAAAGTGCTAATAGCAGTACCAGGTAATTACTGTAAAATAGTTATTTAAAAAATAAAAGAGTAGGACACTGATGCATGAAGGTGGCAAATATTGCAGGTGTCAGATACCAAGAATCTGGGGACATAGGTGTTTGGGGAGCTTCTGTACCTAATAGAGCACTTGTGAGGTCATGTTCAGTAGTGGAAAAGATGAAGGTTGTACATTGCTCAAGAAATTACTTGATAGTAATATTTCCAAGAGCATCTACTATTTGGCTTCTTAACCAAGAGCCATTTTTCTTCCTTTTCTTTTTTCTTGTAGAGCTTACTCACAACAAAAACTCAAATATCATATACATTCTATCCCAGACTTCATTTATGGGTTTGGCCCTATGATTCTGGAGAAGGCCTATGTGGGACATGTATATGTGGCAGGGGGGAGGAGGGGTAAGTTTCTAATAAATGATTATGTTGGTACAAAGTAATTGCATTTTTTGCCATTGAAATTAATACCTCTCTGAAAAAATACCCTTCCCTCCATGATTTTAGGTATTTTGATATGAGAAATTAATGATTAGCATGGTGGCAGCCAACTTATAAGAATAAAAAAGTCTAAGTATATTGTAGAATATAATATAGTATATAGAATGACTAGAGTTCTGCTATCATTGAGCTGCTGAATTATCCAAGTGCAGAACTACCTATATCAAGAGTTCTTTTTAAGTGTGATTTTAGCATAAATTCTTCTTGTCTAGGTTTCTTGGACTGGTATTTTGTTATTTGCAATAGACTCAGCCTCTCTGATCTATAATCTCCTATCATTCATTTTTCAGCAAATATTAATTAGATCTATCTTATGCCAGATCTCCTGCTTAATCTTATTATACAAGTAAAAGATATATAAACCCTAGTAGCATTTATGATGATTTTCTTATTCATTGTTTTTTCTATGAGTTCTCCCTACCATATTGTAAATAATTTAGTTATAAATTTTTTATTTATTTATTTTCCCCCTCACACCTACATAACAGCTGCTGGAGTTCTTTGCATACCAAAAAACTTGATTAATGTTTATTAAATTGTATTAAATAGCATTAGATAATTGTATCTTCCTTCCCCCAGATCTCATAGCTATGAATCCATATAACCTAAGATGATTAAACTTAGATTGAAAAACACATATTACACTAAGTATTCATTTACTCACCCTCAAAGTTCAGCCAAAAAAAAAAAAAGGAAATACAAAATGAGGCTTAAGCAGTCTCAGAATCAATGTAAATGAATATATTACTCTAATTGAAAGACATTACACTTCAGTCAAATGAAATATGGCTTCATAAAAATAGAAAATGAAAAATAAACTATTTCAAATTTATATTATTGATAAACTTTTCTTATTAATAATACTCATTACAGAATATTGGGGAGGATGCCCTCATTTTGTAAGTCTTTCAACATTATTAGAAAAGTACTGTGACAGCTGTCTCTGAACCCTCCTTGAAGATACTATTTTTTTTCATTTGCCTCTATTTAGTTTTTTCTCATCTACCTCAAAGTGATCATAAGAGCACTTTCCAGAGGGAGCTGGTCTTCTTGCAACTCCAAAGTAAAGAATGCAGTAATGCAAGCTATAATATCATTTGATTATCACAATTTTTCAATCTTTTTGAGGATCTGAATAAGTCAGAATCAAGCTCCTAATTCCATATTTTCTTATAGCATTATTCATCTTCTCTTATTTCCTCCAGCATCCAGCCCCCCACCCCCACCACCTCTGTACCGTGTCTCATGAAATTATTCTTAGATTTCATCAAAACACTGAGAAAATGTGGCTTTAGTCTAATGTCTGAAGTTTCTAAATGTCCTTTGGTTTCTTACATAGCCTGAAATGTAGACACTAGGCCTCAGCTCCCTCTAATACATTTCCTTTCATCGTCCCTGAAATTCTTTCCACACTCCTCCTAATCTACTTTTATGTTTCACCTCCTGAAAACAGTCTTTCACTATTAAGTAGAATTTATGGGTCCCATACTAAAATAAATGGCTTTCTCTTACATTCCATTCACATTTAACTGTGGTCATTTTAATTTTTTTCATCTTATTTTATACCTCAAGTTTTAGCAGAATTGATTATATTTATTAATTATAGATTGGCCTCAGAACTTAAAGTATTAAAAAATCAATAAAATATCTATTATCTGCCAGGTACCTGAAATGCAAATGCGAATGTAAATGAACTGAACCCTGGCTCAATGAATTCTTCCAGTTGGAAAGAGAAATAAGCAGACAGACAAACCAGGCCTAGATGTTTGTCAGATATATAGTAAATGTTTTATAAATGTTTAAAAAGGAAATGAAGGAATGTGAAAGTTCCAATGATTATATACATTTGTTCATGGAGTCCCAGTGATTTTATCTTTATTTGTTTTCTTAATGATCTCATGCAGTCTCATGGTTATAAATATTGTGTATAAACTGACAACTCTCCAATTAACATCTATAGCATCATCTCTACTCTAAATTTCCCTGGAAACCTGATTTCCACACAGACATCTCTTGAATATCACATATGTGTCACAAACTTAACATTCCAAATCCAAATTCAAGAACCTATAATGCATAGATTCTTCCCTATGTCAGTAAAAGATGACTCTATCCTTCCAGTTGATCACAGGCCAAAATGTTTTCTTTCACATCCATGTCAAACCCTTTGGAAAATACTATTAGTTCTGCCTTCAAGATGTATCCAGAATTTAATCTCTTCTTACTACTTTTGCTGTTATTATCATGGTCCAAGCATTCATGATCAACGGTCTAAAGCCTAGATTACTGACATAGGATTCTAATTGTTCCAACTGGTCCTCCTTGCTATATAGACTATTCACAGTTTATCAACCAGAGTGACCTGCTGAGGCAGAAATTAAACCTTCTCTGTTCAACAACCTTCCATTCCCCAACCCCATGCAGAGAAAAACTCACATTCCTAACAATGGATTAGAAGGTCCTTCTTGACATCTCTCCTCCCCCCTATCCTCTCTGACCTCATGTTCTACCTACCTCTTCACTCACTCCAACTCAAGCCACACGTGTTCCTTGGATGTTCTCCTGGTATGGCAGGCACTCTCTCATCTCAGGACCTTTGCAGTTGCTCATATCTAATCATGGCATTCACTTATCAATGCCACAAACTGCATTCCTCACCTACATCAGTACTTTGCTCATATGTTACCTTTCAGTGCCGGCCTCCCTAACTATTGCATTTAATATAATCTTTCTTTGCTTTATGTTATGCTATTTTCTTATTATCATCTAGCATAGCTATTTGAATTTTTCAATTATTTCTTTTCAGGATCCCCCACCCCCCAGCTAGAATGTAAGCTCAAAAGCAATAATTTTTATCTGTTGGTTTGTTTGCTTTTTCTTCCAGTGCTAAATTTGTAATATCTGGAATGTTTATAGGCATATAATAAGCTTTCAATAAATATTTGTTGAATGGATAAATGAATGTGTATATCTCTTCTAAAAAGTCAAAAGTAGTTTTATAAAGGCAGTTGGCTCTGAACTTAGTTTCATGAAGGAGGCCAAGAGACTTGAGAAAGCCAAGAGACCTGGGAAAACTCAAGGAACTGGAGGTGATATTCTGGGAAGCATGTGGCCCATTAGCTCAATATGCCAACTTAACATTTAGATTCATGTCAAATCTTAATTTTACCAGTTACTAGTATGGTAACAGGTATTAGGCAGGTTATTTTATCTTTCTAAAATGTTTTTCCTTAGTTATAAAATGGGAATAATAATACTACCTATCTCATAGAGCATTATCAGCAAATGCTCATAAGTTAATACATAGAATTGTTATAATAAAGTCTAATATGTAATCTGCAGTCGATAAGTAGTATCTATCATTTCCTTTATAATAAGCATCATTACTAAATTAAATAATAAGAATAATTTAACAGCATTGTTTGGGCAATTCATAAGACAGTCAGTGGCTGATAAAACTTCCTCTACTGCAACTTGCTGAAATTGGTTGGAATGGAAAATTCTTAGAGATGAATAATACAAGATGAGAGAACAAAGGCTTATCAAAAAAGAGCCACAAAAAGGACCTTGTAGGCTTAGCTAATGATTTTAGACTTCATCCTGTAATGTAGTAGTTTCTAAACTTTAGCATGCATCAGAATTGCCTACTAATTGCTGGGCCTCCCTCCTAAAGTTTCTGATTCAGTAGGTCTGTAATGGATCTTAACAAGTTCCAGATATATTCATTACCTCTGGTTGCCTAGCTAATCGTCCCAAAATTTACTGACTTAAAATAATGAACAATTATTATCTCACAGTTGTTGTGGGTCAAGAATCCAGCTGCACATTGCAGTCAAGGTGTCAGTTAGAGCTATGGTCTCATTTGAAGGCTCCACTGGAGGAGGATTTACTTTCAAATCACTCATGAGGTTACTGACGTGGTTCTGTTACCCTTCAGCTGCTGAGCTGAGAGCCTCAGTTATTTACAGCTGTTATCTGGAGACTTCCTCAGGTCTTCATCAGGTAGCTCTTCTCCATGGGGCAGCTCACAACATGGCAGCTAGCATCTGTCAGAGTAAGCAAGCAAAAGAGTCAAAGATAGCACCCAAAGTAAAAGCCACAGAAATTTTGTAGTTTAATCTTGGAAGTCATGGCCTATTATATGTCACATTCTATTTAGCAGAAATAAATCACTAAATCCAGACCACACTCAAGGGATAGGGTTAGATAAGAGTGTTAATACCAGGAATCAGGAACTACTAATGGCCAAGGTGATGGATATGGTGCTGGTTTGGGAACTGTAATCTGAGGACCATATGGTATAAAAATTTTAAGCAACTATGTAACATGGATGGATCCAACATGGACTGTACTGAAAATCAAAGTAAGACTAGTTAAGAAGCTCTTGCATAATTACTTTTATGTTTAGATAATTAAATTATTTTATGTTTGTAAAATTAATACTCTTTTTAATCAATATTTTAAACAAGTATACCTTCAATTTTGTATATAAACCTCATCTAGAAATGAATTATTGGAAAGTAACTTTTAAGTTATATGAAAATAAACCATCCGTTGATGGTTTTAGCATGATCTTGTCCCTTAATTTACAATTAAGTATGTATTTAGACAGAGAGAAGTGCATCCTGGAGTAGCAAGAAATATATTTTAGACTTCACCACTAACTACATTTCATTCTGTAGGCAACTGGTGGTTCTAAATAACATGAGTTCAAATATTCAAACACCTCTCTTTCTTTCTCTCTATCAAAAAACTTAGACCACCTAGCACTATAACAATATGGTCAAGGACACAATAACTTAAAGTTGCCAGGAGAATCAACATAAAAAAATGAAGCAACATTTTATAAAATTAGTGAAAGTTATTTTAATTTGAAGATAGAAGTAAATGGTTTTAAAAGTGAGAGAAACTGTGTAAAATAGACTAGGATATTATTTTAATGAATTTTTTTTTTGCATGGGAGTACATAGTGCTTTAATTATATTTCTCAAAAGCTTGTCAGTCCATTTGAGACTCTGCAACAAGAAGCTGTCATCTTAGCAGAAAGGCAGCCTGCTTGACCCCATCGCCATTCCCACACAGACTGTGGGAGCTGGTGACATCTAGTTTCAGCAGCTGGTTTCATATTCTTTGCCACAGTAGAAGGAGGCAGCTTAGCCTTTCCAGCTGCAGGGATAATGTTCCTTGGCCTCCTTATGTGTCTGAGTCGGTTCACTTGCCTCAGCCTGCTCTTACCTCCTGGTTATTGATTTTGGCTGGCATTTGATTCAACATGTTATCAATTCTCTTAATCATCTCAAAGAGAAGGGAGCTGAAATGTCCTAACCATTACCTATCACATCAGCCCAAGACAGCTTCAGGTCATCCATTCCCCAGAGAGAAGCTCAAGTTATAATGTGTGTTTTTCTTATTACTTTTTTAGCCACAGCAGCACCAGTGGAAATGTTAGTTCACACATCTAAAAGCATATCAAATATCTGATTCTTTAATTGAGCAACTTTTTTCTTCCTCTATTGCAACCAGGTACCTGTCTTCCCATATTACCATGAGAAAAATGATTTGGTCTACAAATTACATGTGAACATAATTTTGAAAAGGTTAAATGCTACTCAGAAAACCCTCAAGTAAAGCCATACAAATTATATGGAAAAAAATTTAAGGCAGAGAAAAGCTGTATTTTCAGTTTGGTCTTGCAAATGCTAATCAGTTCAGCTAGGAGATCATAGATATAACAAATTGCTTGAAAGTGACCCAAAACCCAGGTGAAATAAGATGGGCAGGTAGGTGCCAGTCATTAAGATTTTCTAGGGATAGATTAAGGAGCTGGTTGAATTATAAATACTGTACAACCCTTTCAAGGTAGAATCCCTAGTTTTTGTAGTAGCTACATTAAAAGTAATTAAGGAACCTATGCTTCATATAGAATTATCTCAAATTCATTCTATGAGAAAAATCCACTGATTATCTGAATAATTGATTGCCTTTTTAAAGTTTGCATGTTGCATTCAGAGTAGGTCCTTCAGGGATTGTATTATTTGAACTACTTATAGTTTCAACCATGACTTTCTTCTAAATTTTATATTAGTACTTCTAAGTGTCTAATGAGACATCTTTCAGGTGTGAGACTGCTCCTCCTTAAAAATACCCTGCCCCTCTTAATTAGCATCATCCATCTAGCAAGATCTTTGAAGGTGAAGTATTGTCTAATTCAGCTTTGTATCTCCAGTATTTTCTCCCCAAGGTGAAAGGAGTCACCCTTCCCTTCCTCTGTTCGCATAACTACTCTATTGATCATAACTACTTCTCTACATGTGTATTTGTCATAACAAACTAAGCTAAGGACTATCTGTGGGTAAAACCTGGGTCTCATTTATCTTTTATCCCCATACACCTAGCACAGTACTGGCACATGGCAGGCACTGAATATATTTACTGAATGAAGGGAGAGGGGGAAACCAAAAGAAAAACAGTGCATATAAAATAATATTGCTACTTTTTTGTCAAGTTAAAAAAAAAAACTTTCAAGGGGAATAATTTGATGATTAAAAACATGTAGAATCAGTGGGAAGCAGATATAATCACATACCCAGACATTGAAGTGATTTCATAAAGAATTTGAATAAATGAATTTATTACTTTGTAACTTGCAAACTTCAGGTTAGCATAAGATTCATCTCTGAGCAGGATCTTGTATTAAAGGATAAGAAGGCAAGCATTAACACCAGCCTAGAAGCTCAAATAGGTATGTTTACTGTCAGGAGAGAGAAGCACTCAGAAGAGATCACCAGACAAGGGACAATTAAGATATTTATTCTATGAGATGGGCATTAATTGAGAACTTCTTATGGGTCAGTTAGAAGACAGTGAGATGAATGAGACAGGGTCCCTGAACTCTGGAAACCTCAATTTAAGGGGGAGGCATAGCACTTACACAATTATAATTAGATAATTTTCCATTGTCTGTTTTCTCTGCTATTTTCAAAGCTCTTTAAGGGCTGGAGTTTTCTATTCTTGGCATCTAGCACAGTTCCTGGCACATATTAAACATTTCACAGATCCTGATGGAAAGAACAAATTATTCTATACCAAATGGAAAGTGGACATTCTCTTCTTTCCATACCCCATCCCTCCACCCTCAGACATTTATTCTACCTGGATGCTTCAGAAAGTCTCGTTACTCCTCACTCAAAGTCTCTTCCAGCCAGCCTTCTTTCACACTGCCACTAGAAGGACCTTTCTAAAACTAAATCTGATCCCATTTGAAATCCTTAATGAAACTCTCATCCTCAACAATAAACAGTGGTTTTTCATTTTGACAACACAGATCCTTTTGAAAATCTATTAAAAGCCTTTGAACATTCTCCCCCACTTAAAATGCATCTACACACAAGACTTTGTGCCCAATTCTTAAGGATTTATGGTCAGCTCAATAGAGGTGCAAGAACCCTGAATTAAGAATCTGAGGATAAAATCCAGAATACGTAGGACACAAGATAGCTATCATTTCTGTCATCCTTGGGAACTATCTTCTCCCACATAAGCCATCACCCAACCTCACTTTACACCCCAGCAAATCAATTGTTTGGTTTACTTTCACAAACATGCCATGCTCTTTTGGAAGCCATGTATCATCCTGGAGTTGATTTTTTCATTTTGCAACCTCAGGCCTATGTCTAATTGATTAATCTTAATCAATCTTCAAAAACAAGCTCACATTCTGCCTCCTCCAGGAAGCCTCTCCAACTAACATACCCTAATTAAAACTGTCCCTTATTTCTTTGGTTTATTTCTGGTTCTTTTGCATACCTCTAGGGTTGCTTATATTGCTATTTTTATAGTTTACTCACATGTCTCTCCTCTAAACTCTAGTAATATTACTAATAAGAATGGTTAGTATTTAGTGAGAGTTTACAAATGTATGAGACATTGTTCTAACCATTTTATATGTATAAATTTTAATTTTATATTTTAATTTCACAAATACTCTATGAGGGTATTTATCTTCATTCTAGAGATGAAGAAACTGAGGTACAAAAGATTAAATTTTAATTCTCTCAAGAACTTTATCTGAAAACATACTTATTAAAATGAATGGAATTCAAATGCAGTATTATAATAGAAATATTAACAAATTATTGAAACAATGCTTATGATAGATACCACTTACTGAGCACTGACCGCTCTTACTGTTGCACTCAGAATTTTACAGTATATTATCACTAATATTCACCACATTTCAGCAAGGTGGGTATTACTTCCCACCCTTAACAATGGGAGAAGCAGACCTTCTATTTAATTTCTTGATACCATGGAAGCTTTCCATGCAATCTGAATAGAGAAGAGGGGAGACTACTTAGAAGATCTGATCTGTGAGTATGTTAAAAACTAGAGTTTCAGTAGGTTTGTAGGTCGAGGAAAACATGCATTTGTGATAGAGGTGTGTCATCTAGGGAAGACTACATGGCCTTTTAGAAGCATCCTTACATGAATAGAACCTTCATTGCTCACATTGTCTCACTCTGAGCTTTTTACATTTAAAAGTTTGAATACTAGTGCTTTTAGGAATCATCAGTCTCTAGAAGATTGATTCAATTAAAATAAATTAACAAGAAATCAATGTATATAAAGTAGAATGATACTTTATAAATTCATAATCTATTCACTGATAGGTACATTCACTCCTTGTTGTCAAAGCTATATAAAAAGTTACATCATAATTAAAAGACTGCCAGGAGCACACAGAATTGGAGCTTCAGGGGTTAATGAGACTTAATTTTCCAACAAATACTGAGTGCATCTACTTGCCACTCCTACTTGCCACTTCTGTTGTAGACACTGAGGAAATCAACAGTGAAAGAAAAAAAGCAAATATTTGATTATCACAAATATTAAATACTAGGGGTTGTATCACTAGGTCTGGTAGCTGTATCCTTCCATCTTAATTATGGAACAACTTAATTAGATGCTAATAGTGATTACAGGGAGCTCTCTTTTGAGCAGTACAATGGACTCTCAGTCAATGTTTGCTCCCTAGCTTTCTCTTTTCTATCAATGCTCTGTCACTGATTTTTTTAATTTGCTAAAGAGTTAGGAAAAAATTTTGGTGATGTTCAAGTTAACAATTAGATTATGCAAATCTTAATCTGATGACATTTTGTTCCTTTAACAAGATTTTGTACATCTTTATTCTGCTGTATGTTTATTTAGTTTGACTCTCAAAGAGCAGGAGGCCTTAGTTCTCTCTTCCCAAGTTCTTGGGCATTTATTCCTCATCCATTTATTCCTCCTCCCACGTACCACCTATAGAGAGCAGCTAGGGTAAAAGTATATATGCTTCCTATCTGTTTGCAAATTGCATAGATAATTGTGTTTGTAGCCTATAGTATAAAGAGAAATGGTCTAAAAAATGAAGCTTGGGGCCTAACCAGGAGAATTTTGAGAACCATTATAAAGAATATGAACTTTATTCTGTATTATCTATAGTAGAAATTCCTTGAAGGTTTTAGAACAAGAAGTGACATAATTAGATATGTATATTATAAGGAACAAATTTTAGGGCAAAAGCTCAAATATACATGAAATAAACCATCTCTTCCTGAAACGGATTCTAATTTCTATTTCATGCCTCCATTCCTCTGATTTATACAGTGTATATAATAGTCTCAGTTGATTTAGAATTTTTTAGTGCTTTGTCTTGGATTTTCTCACCAAACATCTAAATTTAGAGATTTGGGTTTTTCCATTTTTGGTGTTTTATTTGTTTTTTTTCTCATGCCAATTCTAAATAATGTCTTTCAGGGTAGGATGACAATACACTCTCCCCAGATATATTTGGGAGTATAAGAGCAGAAAGGCCATGTGCTACATTCCTGAAAAGAATACAGAAAATAACCAGACCCCAGAGTTCTCCTGCCCTCCAGCAGGGTACAGAAGCTGTACCACATAAATAGCCAGTTAGCCTGTATTAGAGCTGAGTAGAAGGCCTAAGTCAATATCACAGAGTTCTTAGTTGCCAATGTAAGGGGCAGAGGGACTTGCATTGGGGTGGTTCATGTTTTAAGCAGCCTCAGTGAGTTTCTCACAGCAATAGAATTTTTTTCTGTGTGCCAAGGAACAAAGAAATCTCTAAAAGGAAGTTTTATTTAGAATGACATTGCATTGCAGAATGAGAAACAATGTGTGATCTCCTCATACTGGGAAATTATTTAAGTCTCTGGAATTTGGATGCAGAACTGAGGCTCTTATGAGAAATTAAGTTTTAGAAAGTAAATTTACACATTGTTCTTACCTAACTAAGTAACCTGAAATTCTGAACTGGTACATAGTTTAGAATCTAATAAATACAAGAGCCAATGCCTACCAAGGAAAGTTATTTAATGAATAGAAAGGTACAGTATATCACCAAGTAGGTAAGAACAGAGAAAATGCTAGGTTCTGTTTCATCAGCTGAAAAGCAGTTTGGAGATAACATGACTGTAGTTACCTGAATAATTAAATGTAGAATTAAAAACAGAATTCTGGCCAGGTGCAGTGGCTCACACCTGTAATCTCAGCATGTTGGGAGGCCGAGGCTGACGGATCTTAAGTTTAAGAGATCGAGACCATCCTGGATAACCTGGTGAAACCTCATCTGTACTAAAAACACAAAAATTAGCTGGGCCTGGTGGTGTGCATGTGTAGTCCCAGCTACTCGGAAGGCTGAGGCAGGAGAATCACTTGAACCCGGGAGACGGAAGTGACAGTGAGCCAGTGAGTCAAAAATTGCACCACTGCACTCCAGCCTGGGCCACAGAAAGAGACTCTGTCTTAAAAAAAAAAAAAAAAAAATGCAGAATTCCAGCATGGGAAAACAAATCTATCAAAAAACAACAAATAAATTAACTAGTTAATGTAAGGGCACACAAATTACCTGAATATTTACAAAGTGACCAAGTTTGACACTGATGGAGAACTAAAGGTCACTCTAAAGGAAAAATATTCTTTAATAAACTAATGTTTTGGAAAACTAGTCTCTGTTAAAACACCCCACATAATTTGCAGTAACATTTATCCCTACCAGTTCAGCCAGAGCTTTTTATTTGCCAGTCTCTCAATGATTATGGCTTATAGTGAATATGACCCATAATTTAAAATTAATTTAACTTAAAATTTAATGTTAATGAAAATCAATTGCTAACTAAAATTTCAATTTTTGCAAGATGTGCTTGCATAGTTTCTGTAAGACATGTTGTAGAATTACTTATACCAAATTGTTGACAGAATATCATTTTGTCCTCTTTTAATTTTTGATTGGAAATTAGCTTGTAACTCAGTCTACAGTTCTAAGAATTTACAAACAAAATTTTCAAATAAAATAAATATTTCATACTTCTTTTACTAATATCTCAATTGAACTTATTTTTATATTCTTGTTTTATACTGTTTACCATAAAAATTTGATGTGTTTTAAAGAGATTCATCTTCAGTTTAAGTTACCTTTACCAATAATGTAATGAGTATCTGCTGTTCCAAATAAAGCAGGTGAAAGTTCCAAATACATGCAGAAAAAAAAGATAGTTCCTCTATAGCCATGTTGCCTGGGAAACAGATGTACCTTAAAAAGAGATTAAATGATTGAAGAGAGAGAAACTATATCACATTGACAGATGGATTAGAAAACAAATGCCTACTTGTTATAAATTCTGATTATGTAATTTTACAATTGACTACTAAAAATGTAGTTTACTTGGAAATGTGTAGCCCACATATAGCAAGTATATAAATCTTCATGGTATACCTTCGGTGCTCAGTGTAACTTCATATTGGAGTTTACTTACATTTTTTTTTCCAATTTCCCTTTCTTACTTTAAATTTGTTTTATAGTACTGTAAGCTATTTCAAAACACTTTAGTTACAATGAGTGATATAAATTAAATACAATAAATATTGAGAATCTTACGAAAGGTACAGATTGAATCTGTTGAAGATACTAGTTTTGACTTTAAATGTAAACAAGTTCTCCTGAGGAAAAACTAAAGAATAATATTCTATAACTATTGGTTCTCAATTAAAGTGCTCAGGAATATTAAACCATAGCTAATGTTTTAATGCCCATGGACTTTTTTCCTGGTGACTGTGGCCTGATAGAGGATAGTTTATAGCTTGACCATTAATTAGACTATCATGCATAACCTCTATTTAGTCTTAACAGCCTTGACGTCCTTGGCTAGGTAAATGCAGAAAAATGGAGTCAGCTAGAAGGCTCTCTGGAACACTCTTGGAAACTAATAATTCTTCCAGGAAGTCAGATTGGGAAAACCATTCAAGCTTTAGGAAGCACTAGTAGTTCTAAGTATAACTAATGAAAGGAAATTGACCTTAAGGAGAAGTTTCAGATAGATTGTCTTTACTCCTGCTCTCAAGGGACCCCTGAATGCTAAAATGTCATGAACGTTTTACTAGCATTTTAGACTGAATTGATTTGGGACAGTCAGAAGTAATTTTCCAAATAAGGCCAAATCTGAGACTTTTTCCTTGAACCATTTCATTCCAAGCATATGTTGAAAATAAACCATTTGCTAAAAGGCCTAGACCTGGACTGTTTGAATGATGTGGATTCTCAACAACATAACCTTGGCTTTCATAGGAAGTATTCTTTTTCCTTAGAACACACAACTAGTATTTCATCACTTTCAAAAGCCTTCTTGGCCCTTGACGTTTCTCTAGCATTTACCCTATTATTTTCAGCCTTTCTCCTAGAATAGGCCTATCTGTCCCTTTTGTTTTTCACAGCAGCACTATCTATTCTCTCATCCACAGATACTTTGTTAAACTCCTATCACAGCCAAGAAATTAAGGTAGAATATAAATATACAGAACCACCACACTTCCCCAGAAAAGAAAGCATGAGGTCTATAGAAGTGTTAAACATATAAACAATTCACTCTGATATATAGAAAAGGTGTTTTCTACAAGAAAACTGCACAGGTAAAGTTGTATAGTGTTGGAAAAGAGAAAGGTATGACTTCTGGTTGTAAAAGAATCATAGTAAGTCTTTGCTGATGAGATGGCATTGGAGCAAGAGCTTGAAAGATAAGTAGGGATGGGGAATTCAGGTATAGAATTAGAGCTTGTTAGTGGCACGTAGTTCAATTTTGCTTGAAGGTAAATGAACTAAAGGTAGAGAGTTCATTGTAAGGTGACATAGAAAGTGTTATCAATTAGTGCTATCTAATTGAAATATAATGTAAGCTACATACATAAATTTGCAATCTTTTAGTAGCCATATTAAAAGAAAAAATTTGTTTTAAAATTTAATTACAAGAAAAAAAACAAGCCCATTCAAAAGTGGGCAAAGGATATGAACAGATACTTTACAAAGGAAGACATACATGAGGCCAACAAACATATGAAAAAATGCTCATCATCACTGGTCATCAGAGAAATGCAAATCAAAACTACACTGAGATACCATCTCACGCCAGTTAGAGTGGCGATCATTAAAAAATCTAGAGTTAACAGATGCTGGAGAGGATGTGGAGAAATAGGAACACTTTTACACTGTTGGTGGGAGTATAAATTAGTTCAACCATTGTGGAAGATATTGTGGCGATTCCTCAAGGACCTAGAAATAGAAATTCCATTTTACCGAGCAATCCCATTACTAGGTATATATCCAAAGGAGTATAAATCGTTCTATTATAAGGACACGTGCACATGAATGTTCATTGCAGCACTGTTTACAATAGCAAAGACCTGGAACCAGCCCAAATGCCCATCGATGATAGACTGGACAGGGAAAATGTGGCACATATACACCATGGAATATTATGCAGCCATCAAAAATGATGAGTTTGTGTCCTTTGTAGGGACATGGATGAACCTGGAAAGCATCATTCTCAGCAAACTGACAAAAGAGCAGAAGATCAAACACCGCGAGTTCTCACTCATAGGCTGGTGTTGAACAATGAGAACACATGGACACAGGGAGGGGAGCACTACACACTTGGGTCTTGTTGGGGGGAAATAGGGGAGGGTTAGTGGGGGGTGTGGAGTTGTGGTGAGATAGCATGGGGAGAAATGCCAGATATAGATGATGGGGAGGAAGGCAGCAAATCACACTGCCGTGTGTGTGCCTATGCAACAATCTTGCATGTTCTTCACATGTACCCCAAAACCTAAAATGAAATAAATTTTTTTAAAAATTTAATAATTGTAACTCTAATAATATATTCATTCTAAAAATATATTTAACACAGTATATCTAAAATATTAACATTTTAACATGTAATAAGTGTAAAATTTATTAAGAAGGTACTTACATGCTCTTTTTTGTAATGTCTTTGAATTCCAGTGTATATTATATACTTACAGCACATCTCAATTTAGACTAGCTACCTTTAAAATGCTCAATAGCCACATGTGACTAATGACTCCCATGTTGGCCAGCATATTTGTTGAACTTATATTGATTTTAGTTAATAACAACAAGAAAATAAGAAAATGAAGAAAATTGGGAAATGGCTTTTTACTCAACATGTGTATGTGATATGATCTGAGCTGAAAAACATGTGCCACCCGAAAATGGCCTGGCCAACTTCCATTCCCTTGTTCTTGGTAGTTATTGTGATTGCCAATTAGGCATATTTTGCATAGTTCCTACCCATAGTTCATTTGCTATGGGGTAAGCTAACTCAAACTTCTGTTTCTATAAAGGTGCATGTGATTTAGCTCAGTCTCTTCCCTTGGGCATAGTTGTTGATTTTGTTTTGATCCATACAACTGGAGAAGTAGTTTTCTGGGATGTATAAGAAAGAAACCTCCTCTCCCTATTGAGAAAACAACCTGAGGTGACTCAGCCTCATTCCTTGTCTTTCCCTGGATGTGAACAAAGGAGTTTTAGGCAGTCACCTTGCAGCTATTTAGCATAAAGAAAGAATACAGAGTCAAAAAAAACCCCTTTATTACTCCAGTAAACTACAGAATCTAACTAGCCCTATATCCTGTGGAAGATGTTGCTACCCAATATCAATTTTTTTTTTCTTCCATAATGCGACTTGATTCTACATTGCTACACAAAATAAGTACCTCATTTCCCAGCCTCCTCTGCAGTGAGGTATGGCCATGTGACTACTTCTAGCCAGTGACATGCATAGGAATTATTACATATGTCTTCCTGGAAGTATGGTACCTCAGGGCTAGTGCAATAGCAGCTTTTTTTGACCACAGTGTGATCTTGAAGTTGGAGGTTGTGTGTTGAGAATAGTAGAGCCGAAAAATTAGAGCTTGTGTTCTTAATAAGATTATGGTGACTGCCATATGAGCTTTGACCACTGTCTCCCACATTTCTTTTCTATAAGAAGAAAAAATGTCTGCCTGTCTACAATCACTATAAACACTGTATACTTTAGTCTATTGTATTATAGAAAAACCAAACCTAATTTTGCCTACCTCTGGTGGTGTAAGAGTGCCCAATACAGATGAGATCCCTGCTATCAGAAGACTTTTCTCCTAGTGGAGGGAAAGAGAGATAATAAAGAAATTAAAAAACTAAAGAGAGACTTCTTGTTAGAGACAGAAGCAATAAGAGGGACGACTTTGTGCAGTCGGGGAAGGCCTTCTTGAGAAGCAGACATTAGAGACACGGCCTGAGGACAGCAAGGAGCCTACCACAGGAAGATTTGATCCAAGCACTCTGGGCTGAGAGAGCAGACAGAACAAAATGGCTGAAATGGAAAGAAAAAATGCTGATATGTCTGGAATCCACTGAGTGACAAAGGGTGATAAATAAGGAAACAGGAGTTGTTTGCAGGGCTTGGATCATTCAGGGCCCTTCAGGCCAGGAGAGTTATTTGAATTCCTCTCTAGAGAACTTTGAAGACACTGATTTTTTTTTTTTTTTAAACAGAGGAATAAGTGGTCTGATTTGTATATTGATTTTATTTACTTCTGAATTTATATTTTTTTGGATCACTTAGTGGATAAGACAGGTGTAGAAAAATTATTTTCAGTAGTCTAAGTGAGAATGGTAACTTGGAGTAAGATAGGAGCAATGAAGATAAAGATGGACATGCGCAGTTTTAGACAATTAAACCATTGGGTAAATGGAAAGGATATTGTAATAGTCAATTAACCTTGTAGCATTGATTTTTTTTTATCTGATTGTAAGTCATTATTGCTCTTTGTCTTTATCCAGCAGAGAGCAGGACCTAAAGGGAATGAAAGAATGATGGATAAATAGTGACAGGTGAACAAAAAAGGATCAGAGAATATGATTGTGTGAGAAAATTCAGGGCACCTAAGAAAGAGTCTGAGCATGCTGAGTAAATGAAGCAATAATGGGAGCACCCCAAAGGGCTTTATGACTGGGTAGGAGAAAAACAAGACAGAGAACATGCAAGAATGGTAATTTGTTCACTTCAAAATCTTATCAAAGCTCTTCATGCAGAAAATACTTTAGTAGGGTGAAGGTTTGAAGAAAAGGATCTTCTATCACTTGCTGGAAAATAGTAAAACCCTCATTATTTTAAAGGAAATTATTCATGTACTTTTATTTGTTTGTCTTTGTTTAACACATTTTTTAAAAAATAATTTCAACTTTCGTTTTAGATTCAGGGGTATGCATGCAGACTTATTACCTGGGTATACTACATGCTGCTGAGGTTTGAGTTAATGATTGATTCTGTCTCCCAGGTACTAAGCATAATACCAAATAGTTGGTTTTTCAACACTTGTATCCTTCTCTTCCTCCTCTCTCTAGTAGTCGCCATTGTCTATTATTGCCATTTATGTCCCTGAATACCCAATGTTTAGCTCCCACTCATGAGTTAAAACATGCAGTATTTGGTTCCCTGTTCCTGCATAAATTTGCTTGGGATAATGGCCTTCAGCAGCATTTATGTTGCTGCAAAGAACATGATTTCATTTCTTTTTGTGGTAGCATAGTATTCCATGGTGTATACATATGACATTTTTTGTATAATCCACTGTTGAAAGGACCTGGGTTGATTCCATGTCTTTGCTATTGTGAATACTGCTGCGCTGAACATATGAGTTGATGTGTCTTTTTGGTAAAACAATTTATTTTCCTTTGGGTATATAACCCATAATAGGATTGCTGGATCAAATGGTAGTTTTGTTTTAAGTTCTTTGAGAAATCTGCAACCTGCTTTCCACAGTAGCTGAACTAATTTACATTCCCACCACAGTGTACAAGCATTCCCTTTTCTCCACAGTCTCACCAGCTGTTGTTTTTTATCTTTTTAATAATATCTATTCTGACTGTTATGATATCTCATTGTTATTTTCTCAAGTGATGTGGAGAATTTTTCACTTTATTGACCACTTGTGTGTCTTCTTTTAAAACGTGTCTGTTCATGTATTTTGCCATTTCTTAAAGGAGTTGTTTTTTGCTTGTTGAATTAAGATCCTTATAGATTCTCAATATTAGACCTTTGTCACATGCATAATTTATAGGTATATTTTTTTCGATTCTGTAGGTTGTCTGTTTACACTGTTGATAGTTTCTATTGCTGTGCAGAAGCTCTTAAATTTAATTAGAACTCACTTGTCAGTTTTTGTTTTGTTGCTGTTGTTGTTACAATTGCTTTTGAGGACTTTATCGTAAATTCTTTCCCAAGGCCAATGGCCAGAATTAACTCAAGATGGGTTAAACATTTAAAAATAATACCTCAAGCTTTAAGAATCCTAGAAGAATGTGGGTCTTACATTTAAGTGTTTAACTCATCTTGAGTCAGTTTTTGTATATGATGAAAGGTAGTGGTACAGTTTCATCCTTCTGCATATGGCTAGCCAGCCATCCCAGCACTATTTATTAAACAGGGAGTCCTTTTCTCATTGCTTATTTTTGTCACCTTTGTAGAAAATCAGATGACTGCAGGTGTGCAGGCTTTATTTATGGGTTCTCTATTTTGTTGAATAGGTGTATGTGTCTGTTTTTGTGCAAGGGCTGTTTTGGTTACTATAGCCTTATAGTTTAGTGTGAAGTCAGGTAATGTGATACCTCTGGCTTTGTTCTTTTTCCTTAGGATTGCTTTGGGTATTCAGGCTTATCTTTGGTTCCATATGACTTTTTGAACATTTTTTCTAATTCTTTGAAAAACCGTATTGGTAGCTTGATAGAAATAGCATTGAATTTGTAGATAGCTTTAAGTAGTATGGTCATTTTAATGATACTGACTCTGCCAATTCATGAGCAAGAAATTTTTTTCCATTTGTTTATGTTGGCTATGGTTTCTTTCAGCAGTGTTTTTGTAGTTCTCCTTGTAGAGAACTTTCACCTTTTTGGTTATGTGTATTCCTAGGTATTTTATTTTGCAGCTATTCTAAATGGGATTGCATTCTTGATTTGGTTCTCAACGTGGCAATACAAGTTATTGGTGTATACAACTGCCACTGATTTTGGTACATGGATTTTGTATCTAGAATCTTTACTAAAGTTGTTTATCAGTTCCGAGAGACTTTTGGTAGAGTCTTTAGGGTTTCCTAACTCTAAAATTATATCATCAACAGAGAGAGAATTGACTTCTTTTTTTTTTTTCTACTTAGATGCCTTTAATTTTTTTCTTCTCCCTGATTTATTTAGCAAAGACTTCCAGCACTATGTTGCATAAAAGTGGTGAGAGTGGGCATCCTTATCTTGTCCCATTTCTCAAGAAGGTTGCTTCCACTTTTTGCACATTCAGTATGATGTAGCTGCAAGTTTATCAAGTCTGGCTATTATTATTTTGAGATATGTTCCTTTGATGGCTAGTTTCTTTAGAGCTTTGATCGTGAAGGGATGTTATATTTTATCAAGAGCTTTTTTCATGTCTATTGAAATGATCAAATTGTTCTTGTTTTTAATTATGTTTATATGATGAATCTCATGTATTGATTTGCATATGTTGAGCCAAACTTGCATCCCAGGAATGAAGCCTACTTGATCATGATGAATTAACTTTTTGATGCACTTCTGAATTCAGTTTGCTAGTACTTTGAGGTTTTTGTATCCATGTTCATCAGGGATGGTGGCCTGCTGTGTATTGTTTTTGCAGATTTGATGTCAGAGTGATGCTGGTTTGTAGAATGATTTAGGGAGGAGTCCCTCTTCCTCAATTTTTTGGAATAGTTTTAGTAGAATTATTACAAGCTCTTCTTTGAAAATTGGTAGAATTCAGTGGTGAATCCATCTGGTCTGCAGGTTTTTCATTAGGTTAATAAGTTTATTATTACTGGTTGAGTTTCAGAACTCAATATTGGTCTTCCCAATTCAATCTAAGGACATTGTATGCTTCCAGAAATTTATTTCCTTTACATTTTCTAGTTTGTCTGCATATAAGTATTTATAATAGTCTTTCAGATCTTCTGTATTTCTGTGGGATCAGTTGTACTGTCACTTTTGTCATTTCTGATTGTGCTTATTTGGATGTTCTTTCTAACTTAGCCAGCAATCAATAAATCTTGTTTATCCTTTCAAAGAATCATCTTTTGGTTTTATTGATCCTTATATGGATTTGGGGGCCTCAATCTTGTTCAGTCCTGCTCTGATTTTAATTATTTCTTTTCTTCTTCTAGGTTTGGGGTTAGTTTTGTCTTGTTTTCCTAGTTCTGGCTGTGATGTTAGATTACTCATTTGAAATCTTATTAATTTTGTGAGATACGTCTTTGGTGCTGTAAACTTAGCTCTTAATACTTGTTTTGCTGCATCCCAGATATTTTGGTATCTTTGTTTTTCTTTATTTCAAATATTTTTCATTTTTTTCTGCCTTAAGTTTGTTGTTTACCCAAAAGTCATTTGACCAACTTGTTTAATTTCCATGTAATAGTGTGCTTTTGAAACAACCTCTTGGTATTGGCTTTCATTTGTATTCCACCATGGTATGAGAATATGGCTGGAATAATTTCAATTTATTTATTTGTTTATTGAGACTTGCCTTATGGCCAAGCATGTGGTCAATCATGGAGCATGGTCCATGAGCAGATGAGAAAAATGTGTATTCTGTGGTTGATGGGTGGAGTATTCTCTACATATCTATTAGGTCCAATTGGTCAAGTGTCAAAGTTTAGTCCAGAATTTCTTTGTTAGTTTTCTGCCTTCATGATCTGTCTAATGCTGTAAGCAGAGTGGTGTAGTGCCCTACGGTTATTATATGGCTGTCTTTTCACAGGTCTAGAAGTACTTGTTTTATGAATCTGAGTGCTCCAATGTGGAACACATATATACTTGGAATAGTTAAGTCTTTTGTTGAACTGAACCCTTTATCATTATGTAATGCCCTTATTTGTCCTTTGTTACTTTGTTTGGTTGAAAATCTTTTTTTAACCTTTAAAATATTTTATTTATCTTTTATATACATACATATATATATATATATATATATATATATATATATGTAGGTATTTTGCGCTTTAGGTCCTGGAGTACATGTGAAGAATATACGGTAGTTTTATATATATACATACAGCAATGTTTCGAAAGCACTTTTGTTGT
>NW_022436946.1:78976433-79010699 GCF_009761245.1 Sapajus apella | reverse complement strand
TTTGTGTCAGTTTGCTGAGAATGATGGTTTCCAGGTTCATTCATGTCCCTACAAAGGATACAAACTCATCATTTTTTATGGCATAGTATTCCATGGTGTATATGTGCCACATTTTCCTTGTCCAGTCTATCGTCAATGGGCATTTGGGTTGGTTCCACGTCTTTACTATTGTAAACAGTGCTGCAGTGAACAAATGTGTACATGTGTCTTTATAATAGAATGATTTATGATCCTTTGGATATATACCCAATAATGGGATTGCTGGATCAAATGGAATTTCTCTTTCTAGTTCCTTGAGGAATCGCCACACTGTCTTCCACAATGGTTGAACTAATTTACACTCCCACAAACAGTGTAAAAGTGTTCCTATTTCTCCACATCCTCTCCAGCATCTGTTGTCACCAGATTTTTTAATGATCACCATTCTAACTGGCGTGAGATGGTATCTCAATGTAGTTTTGATTTGCATTTCTCTAACGACCAGTGATGATGAGCATTTTTTCATATGTTTGTTGGCCTCCTATATGTCTTCTTTTGAAAAGTGTCTGTTCATATCCTTTGCCCACTTTTTGATGGGAGTGTTTTTTTCTTGTAAATTTGTTTTAGTTCTTTGTAGATTCTGGATATTAGCCATTTGTCAGATTTTTAGATTGCAAAAACTTTTTTCCATTCTGTTGGTTGCTGGGTCACTCTAATGATTATTTCTTTTGTGATGCAGAAGCTCTGGAGTTTAATTAGGTCTCATTTCTCTATTTTGGCTTTTGTTGCCAATGCTTCTGGTGTTTTAGTCAAGAAGCCGTTGCCTGTGTCCATGTCCTGAATGGTTTTGCCTAGGTTTTCTTCTAGAGTTTTTATGGTGTTAGGCCTTAGGTTTAAATCTTTAATCCATCTGGAGTTAATTTTAGTGTAAGGTCCCAGGAAGGGATGGGTTTCTGCTTTCTGCACATGGCTAGCCAGTTTTCCCAATACCATTTATTAAACAGGAAATCCTTTCCTGATTGATTGTTTTTGTGAAGTTTGTCAAAGATTAGTTGGTTGTAGATGTGTGGCATTGTCTCCGAGGCCTCTGTTCTGTTCCATTGGTCTATACCTCTGTTTTGGTACCAGTACCATGCTGCTTTGATTATGTACCCTTGTAGCATAGTTGGAAATCAGGTAGCAGACTCTAGTTTTGTGCTTTTTGCTTAGAATTGACTTGGCTATGCAGGCTCTTTTTTGGTTTCATATGAAGTTTAAGGTGGTTTTTTCCAGTTCTGTGAAGAGGACCATAGATAGCTTGATGAGGATAGCATTGAATCTATAAATTATTTTGGGCAGTATGGCCATTTTCACAATATTGATTCTTCCTAACCATGAGCATGGAATTATTTTCTATCTGTTTGTGTCCTCCCTTATTTCCTTGAGCAGTGCTTTGTAGTTCTCCTTGAAGAAGTCCTTTACACCCTTTGTTGTATTCCTAGGTATTTTATTCCCTTTGTAGCAAATGTGAATGGTACTTCACTCTTTATTTGGCTCTCTTTAACTCTGTTATTGGTATATAGGAATGCTTGTGATTTTTGCACATTGACTTTGTATCCTGAGACTTTGCTGACGTTGCTTATCAGTTTCAGGAGATTTGGGGCTGAGACGATTAGGTCTTCTAAATATACAGTCATGTCATCTGCAAATAGAGACAATTTGACTCCCTCCTTTCCTAATTGCATAGCCTTTATTTCTTTTTCTTTCCTGATTGCTCTGGCTAGAACTTCCAATACTATATTAAATAGGAGTGGTGAGAGAGGGCATTCTTGTCTAGTGCCAGATTTCAAAGGGAATACTTCCAGTTTTTGCCCATTCAGTATGGTGGTGGGTTTGTCGTAAACAGCTTTTATTATTTTGAGATACATTCCGTCAATATCTAGTTTATTGAGAGTTTTTAGCACAAAGTGCTGTTGAATTTTGTCGAAGGCCTTCCCTGCATCTACTGAGATAATCATGAGGTTTTTGTCTTTAGTTCTGTTTATGTGGTGGATTATGTTTACAGACTTGTGTATGTTGAACCAAACTTGCATCCCTGGGATGAAGCCTACTTGATCATGATGGATAAGCTTTTCGATGTGCTATTGCAGTCAGTTTGCCAGTATTTTATTAAATATTTTTGTATCTATGTTCATCATGGATATTGGCCTGAAGTTTTCTTTTTTGGTTGAGTCTCTGCCGGGTTTTGGTATCAGGATGATGTTGGTCTCCTAAAATGATTTGGGGAGGATTCCCTCATTTTTTATTGTTTGGAATAGTTTCAGAAGGACTGATACCAGCTCCTCTTTGTATGTCTGGTAGAATTTGACTGTGAACCCATCTGTACCTGGGCTTTTTTTGGTTGATAGGCTATTAATTGCTGCCTTAAATTCAGCCCTTGTTATTGTTCTATTCAGGTTTCAACTTATTCCTGGTTTAGGCTTGGGAGGTTGCAAATATCCAGGAATTTATCCATTTCTTCCAGGTTTCCTGGTTTATGTGCATAGAATTGTTTGTAGTAATCTCTGATTGTAGTTTGCATTTCTCTGAAATTGGTGGTGATATCCCCTTTATTGTTTTTTATTGCATCTATTTGATTATTCTCTCTTTTCCTTTTTATCAATCTGGCTAGTGGTCTATTTTGGTGATCTTTTCAAAAAAAACAGCTCCTGGATTTATTAATTCTTTAAATGTTTTCTTGTGTCTCTATCTCTTCAGTTCTGCTCTGATCTTAGTTATTTCTTGTCTTCTGCTAGCTTTTGAGTTTTTTAGATCTCGTTCCTCTAGCTCTTTCAATTTTGATAATACTATGTCAATTTTAGATTTTTCCTTGCTTCTCATGTAGGCATTTATTGCTATAAATTTTCCTCTAGACACTGCTTTAAATGTGTCCCAGAGATTCTGGTATGTTGTGTCTTCATTCTCGTTGGTTTCAAAGAATATCTTTATTTCTGCCTTCATTTCATTGTTTATGGAGTCAACATTCAAGAGCCAGTTTTTCTGTGTCATGAAGTTGTGTGGTTCTGAGTTAGTTTCTGAATCCTGATTTCTAATTTGTTTGCACTGTGGTCTGAGAGACTGTTTGTTATGATTTCCATTCTTTTGCATTTGTGGAGGAGTGATCTACTTCCAATTATGTGGTCAATTTTAGAGTAGGTGTGATGTGGTGCTGAGAAGAATGTTTATTCTGCGGATTTGGGGTGGAGAATTTTGAAGGTGATTAGGTTTGCTTGGTCCAGAGTTGAGTTCAAGTCCTGAATATCCTTGTGAATTTTCTGTCTTGTTAATCTATCTGGTATTGACAGTGGAGTGTTACAGTCTCCCACTATTATTGTGTGGGAGTCTAAGTCTCTTTGTAGGTCATTAAGAACTTGCTTTATGTATCTGGGTGCTCCTGTATTGGGTGTGTATATATTTTGGATCTTTAGCTCTTCTTGTTGCATTGAGCCTTTTATCATTATGTAATACCCTTCTTTGTCTCTTTTGATCTTTGTTGGTTTAAAGTCCATTTTATCACAGACTAGGATTGCAACTGGTGCTTGTTTTTGCTCTCCATTTGCTTGGTAAATCTTCCTCCATCCCTTTATTTTGAGCCTATGTGTTTCCTTGCACATTAGATGGGTTTCCTGAATACAGCACACCAATGGGTCTTGACTTTTTATCCAATTTGCCAGTCTGTGTCTTTTGTTTGGGGCATTTAGTCCATTTACATTTAAGGTTAATATTGTTATGTGTGAATTTGACCCTGCCATTTTTATGCTAGCTGGTTGTTTTGCCCATTAGTTGACACAGTTTCTTCCTTGTGTCGATGCTCTTTACCATTTGGTACATTTTTGGAGTGGCTGGTACTGGTTGTTTCTTTCTATGTTTAGTGCTTCTTTCAGGATCTCTTGTAAGGCAGACCTGGTGTTGACGAAATCTCTTAGCAACTGCTTCTTTGTAAAGGATTTTATGCTTCCTTCGCTTATGAAGCTTAGATTGGCTGGATATGAAATTCTAGGTTGAAAGTTCTTTTCTTTAAGGATGTTAAATATTGGCCCCCACTCTCTTCTGGCTTGTAGGGTTTCTGTTGGGAGATCCACTGTGAACCTCATGGGCTTCCCTTTCTGGGTAACCTGACCTTTCTCTCTGGCTGCCCTTAGCATTTTTTCCTTCATTTCAATCCTGGTGAATCTGATGATTATGTGCCTCAGGGTTGCTCTTCTTGAGGAATATCTTTGTGGTGTTCTCTGTATTTCCTGTACTTGAGTGTTGACCTGCCTTGTTAGGTTGGGGAAGTTCTCTTGGATAATACCCTGTAGAGTGTTTTCCAGCTTGGATTCATTGTCTCCGTCACATTCTGGTACACCTATCAAATATAGATTAGGTCTTCTCGCACAACCTCATATTTCTTGGAAGCTTTGTTCATTTCTTTTTATTGTTTTTTCTCTAATCTTGCCTTCTCACTTTATTTCATTGAGTTGATGTTCAATCTTGGATACCCTTTCTTCTGCTTGGTCGATTCAGCTATTGAAACTTGTGTATGCTTTGCGAAGTTCTCTTGTTGTGTTTTTCAGCTCCATCAATTTATTTATATTCTTCTATAAGCTTTTTATTCTCGTTAGCATTTCATCAAACCTTTTTTCAAGGTTCTTAATTCCTTTGTATTGGGTTAGAACATGTTCTTTTAGCTCAGAGAAGTTTCTTATTACCAATCTTCTGATGCCTGTTTCTGTCAATTCTTCAGACTCATTTTCCATCCAGCCTCATTCCCTTGCTGGTGAGTTGTGATCCCTTGGACGAGGAGAGGTGTTCTGGCTTTTGGTGTTTTCACCCTTTTTGCTCTGGTTTCTTTCCATTTTTGTGGATTTATCTACCTGTGGTCTTTTTAGTTGGTGACTTTAGATTGGGGTCTCTGAGTGGATGTCCTTTTTGCTGATGATGAAGTTATTTCTTTCTGTTTTCTGGTTTTCCTTCTAACAGTCAGGCCCCTCTGCTGTAGGAATGCTGGAGGTCCACTCCAGACCCTGCTTGCCTTGGGATCACCTGTGATGGCTGCAGAACACTAAGGATTGCTGCTAGTTTCTTATTCTGCTATCTTTGTCCCAGAAGGATACCCGCCAGATATAGCCTGAGCTCTCCTTTATGAGGTGTCTCTTTGGATATATGGGGGTCAGGGAACTGTTTGAAAAGACAATCTGTTCCTTATAGGAGCTCAAGTACTGAGCTGTGAGCTCCATTGTTCTGTTCAGAACTGCTGGGCAGGTATGTATAAGTCTGCTGCAGCAGAACTCATAACCACCTTTTTTTTTTTCCCAGGTGCTCTGTCCTGGGAAGGTGGGGCTTTATTTAAAAGTTCCTGACATGCTGCTGCCTTTTTTCAGGGATACCCTGCCCAGCAAGGAGGTGGCCTTGTCACAGTCTGCCAGCAGAGGTGTTGCTTAGCTGTCATAGGTTCTGCACAGCTGTGGTGTGAACTTCCTTGCGGTTTTGTTTATAGAGGCATAGTTAGGACTGCCTTGGTAATGGCAGACTGCCTCAGTAATGACGGACTGTCTCTGTAACGGCAGACTGCCTCTGTAATGGCAGATTGCCTCAGTAATGGCAAACTGCCTCAGTAATGTCAGACTGCCTCGGTAATGGCGGACTGCCTCAGTAGTGGTGGACTGCTTTCATAATGGCAGACACCCTTCCCCCCACAGAGTTGGACCATCCTGGGTCCAGGTGTACTTTCTGTGAAACTCAATCCAGAGCATTTCACATTGCTGGTCTTTGCAGGGGTGGGACCAGTCGAGCCAGATCACCTGGCTCCCTGCTTCAGCCCCTTTCTTTCAGTTGAATGGGCAACTCTGTCTCACAGGCATTCAAGGTGCCAGTTGAAGCGGCACCCAGATTTGTGTTAGTTTTTGTGTGGAGACCCACTGTGCAGGCTGAAACAGCCATGCTAGAGACTCGTGGTGCTTTTCTGCCCAAGAATCTCCTGATCTATGGGCAGTAAAAATTCATTTGGAAATGCGGTGATCACCCACTCACCCTCTGCATTCTCACTAGGAACTGCACTCCAGAGCTGTTCCTATTCGGCCATCTTGGATCATCTCCCTGAAAGTCTTTTTCATCTGATATAAGAATAGTGACCCCTGCTCTCTTCTTTGTGTTCAGTTTTGCACGATAGATTTTTCTTCAGTCCTTTACTTAGAGCTATGAGTGTCAGTATATTACATGTGTGATGGGTCTCTTGAAGACAGTAGAGAGATGAGTCTTTTTTTTTTTAATTTTTAAATTTTTAAATTTTTTAAATTACCGTTATGTGCCTTTTATGTGGGACATTTAGGCCATTTACATTCAAGGTTAATATTGACATGTGAGACCTCAATGCAATTATGAACTTTTTAGCTGGTTGTTTTGTGGTTTCTATTGCTGTATAAGGCCTATGAGTTATGTATTTAAATGTATTTTTGTGGCAGCAGTTATCATTAATTTCCATGTTTAGAACTCCCTTAAGGATTTTTCATGAGGTTGGTCTGACACCAACTAATTCCCTTAGCACTTGCTTGCTTCAAAAAAATTTGTTCTCCCTTACTTATGAAGCTCAGTTTGATACAATGTGAAATTCTTAGTTGGCTTTTCTTTAAGAATACTGAAAATAGGCCTTCAGTCTCTAATGATTTATAAGGTTTCATCTGAGAAGTCTACAGCCTAATAAGATTCCCTTTTTATGTAATCTGACCTTTTTCTAAGTACCTTAAAGGTTTTTTTCTTTATTATTGATCTTTGATAGTCTAGTGACTATATCCTTTGGTTATGTCTGTTTCATATAGTATCTCACAGGCGTTCTCTGGATTTGTTATAACTGGATGTGTACCTCTTAAGCAAGATTAATGAAATTTTCTTGAATTATTATCTCAAGTATGTATTCCAGGTTGTTTTCTTTTTCTCAGTCTCTCTCAAAAATGCCAGTAATTTGCATGTTTGGTCACTTTACATAATCCCATATTTCTCAAATAAATTCATTTTTAAATGAATTTTTCAAAGAAGTTTATTTTTTAAAATTATTTCTCTATTTTTATCTGACTGGCTTACTTTGAAAGACTGGCCTGAAGATCTGAAATTATTTTGTCTGCTTGGCCCAGTCTATTGATAAAGGTTTCAACTGTATTTCGAAATGTTTTAAGTGAATTTTTGTATTCTAGAAGCTCTGATTGATTTCTTTTTAAGATGTGTATCCCTTCTCCATTTCCTAGGTTGCTTGAAAAATTTCTTTATGTTGATTTTCAACTTGTCTTGGATCTCACTGAACTTCCTTACAGTCCTTGCTTTGAATTTTTAACCTGTCATTTGAATTTTTATTTTGGTTAGGGACCATTGCTGGAAAGCCCATGTGATCCTTTGATGGTGTCGCTACATTCAGATTTTTTCATGATGCCAGAATTCTTGAACTTATTCCTTCTCATCTTGAGATGCTGACTCTTTTAGTGCTTATAATATTTTTCATGTGGGGAGCACTTTTTTTCAATGTGATTATTTGTTTCTTCTTTCCCTTTCAACCCCTCCCTGGGGGGTGTGACTGTAGAGAATGCTGAGCAAGGCTTTTTGGCTTGGCTTCTATAGCCCTATGTCCGACTGTGCAGTTTGACCTACAAGCCAGTAGGTAAAACATTTGGGTAAGAGCTGTCTGTGGCCAGTGTGACTAGGCATATACTTGATCGTTGTAGTCTTGGAGGGGCTCTCTGTTGCCTAAGGAAATTGGCTGATTCATGGAGTGCACTGTGATCTGAGCTCTCTTCTTAGCCCCTGGGGGCAGGAGCCAGGTGGGCATGGCCAGACTGGGCATGTCCACCTACAGGTCCTTCAATGGCAGGCACAAGCACCAGCACTGAGGGAAAATCCAGTGGATGGCTGTTAAGCACCCAAAGGTGTGATAAGAGGTAGAGCTGGGAAACCTCCTTGACCCTGAGTTTTCTGTATGGGAGTGGGAAAGACCTAAACTCCTAATCCAGAAAGCAGCTGCTCCAAATGCCTGGAGATCCTTCTAGGTGTATTGTGGAGCAGTCCCTTCTACATCAGTATCTCTGCACAAAAAGTGTGGGGTGGCTCAGACTACCAGTTTGGGCAAGCAGGTGTTTTGAATGCCTGGAGATCTGCCTGGGCATGGGGCAGAAAGGGCCTTCCTGCACCACAGTCTATGCAAAGGAAGTATGGGGCAGTTTAGACAGCTAATGCAGGTTAATGTGCACTCAGAATGCCTAGAGAATCTGTCTAGGTATGGAGTAAGGACGTCTTCACTGTACCACAATCCATGTTTAGGAAGAGTGGAGCAGCTCAGCCTGCTGAACCAGGAGAGCCAGTGCTCTGAATGCCTGGAGATCTGCCTAGGCATGGAGTAGAGAGAGGTCTGCTCCACCTTTATCTCTGGAGAGCAGCCTGGGACAGCCACACTGTTCCAGGTTGCCAAGCTGGCCCTAGCTGCAAGTCTCTGATCAGGAGAAACTGCAGTTATAGCAACTCTTCTCCCACCCCAGGCCTGCAATGGAGGAGAGTATAATTGTAGCACCTATTGCTGAGGTGCTTTCCACAGTCTGGCTGTGGAGGCCCTTACCCCACTCCAGAGTAAGTGCTCCTCTCTCTGGCCAAAGACTAAAATGCCTGTATGACCAGGCTGCTGGATCACCACAGAGAATGGCTTATTTTGTATGCACCTGAATTTAAAATGGTATCCTGCTCTTGCTCCTGGGTCTGGAAAAATGTCTGCAGGTTTTCCTGGTGTGTTTTCCTCACAGAGTCTCCAAGCCTGTCTGCAAGTCAGCTCTAGAGCTTGGGAGACAATAAAAATGTACTCTCTCAGCCTACTGGGTTGCTCAGATTCCCCAGTAGAAAGGTGAGTCACAGAGGGCTCTCTGTCTCACATACTGGGGCTTCACTCACTTTTATCAACTGAACGTTGTTGCAAGAGCTGTCTGCCTGCATTCTCCTCCTGAGATATGAGGTGTCCTTTATGATTCTGGTGAATTCCAATTTTCCTTATTAAAATGCAGATCACAGGGTTTCTCTTTATGAACTATCTTGCTATTTCCAAGGACTGAGGAATGCTTCTAATCACTATCTTGAAAAAAAAAAATGTGTTGATGTTTTAATCATTATATATATCCGTTGGATTTACTTTTCCTCATAACGTTCTTATTTTAAAAAAATAATTCTACATTATGCCAGTCAGACAGGTTGAATTCATAACTCATCCTTTGTTTAAATTTTACTTTTTAAAACCTATAAATATACTACATATGCATTATAAAAACATCTGACATGGTAAGCATAATAGAGTTGGAAATATTTATAATTCTATTACCTAGAAGCTAAATTCTCTTTGACTCTTTTGAAGACTTTCATACATTAATATCATTTTTAAATGGTTTTTGGTTCTTGCATATACATTATCAAATAAACATTATCAAGTAAACATTATCAAATAAACAAACAACTTTCAGATTTTTCTTTCCACCTTCTGCCTAGAATGCTGTCTTCTTAAGCTTTGTTTCATCAATGATTACCATCTACAAAAACATTTTAAACTATTTGGAAACTGTTTTCATGTGGCCATATTCTCCCTTCTTTAAAAGTTTATAGTACTATATTTGTGCTTTTATTTTACTTACCTTATGTCATTTCTTTACTATAATCATTTAGTCAACTAGATTTTTTTACAACCAACTAGAGAGAAAATTTCTTGTGTTTAAGATAATCTTACTTAGCAATGTTTCCAATAATACCTCAAGAAGATACTCAATAAATGAGTAAATTTTATGAAATTCAGTAGTACCAGAGAGAGGACCTTTGAAGGTTGTTCATCGCAAAAATTGGCTCATCAGATTTCCCACCCTCAGCACTTTTAACTTGGAAATATGGCCAAAAAATCATCTATTTGGCAACAAAGACTGAAAATGGAAGGATGCACAGACACATAGATAAACCCATGAGACAGGAGAGGGTCTTATGAGACATGTATAAAGCTGGGTTATGAGTGATTCGGAGATAATCGGAGTTACTTAAACAAAATGTTACAATCACCACTAAAGAACTCATGTAACCAAATACCACTTGTTCCCCAAAACCCTATGGAAGTAAAAAAATTAAAGTAAAATATTTTTAAAAACAGAAGTCTAGTAAAGATATCCTAAGCTAAGATGCTGCTTCTGAGGAACCTAGAGCTGCCTTGGATTCTGAACCATTGACTTTTGAGTTGTTATTCCATGATGGTCTTGATTTTTCATTTTTTGTTGTGCTCTTCCCACTTGACCTGAGACTCTTATCTTGGCTGATAATTATTTTTTCCCTTATTTTTTTCATCACTGCCATTATTTCTTCATTACTTGATACAAACTGAGTGAGTCCCATTCCCTTAAAACTGAAAACCCCTAGCATAGAAATAAATTGTATATAATGATTAGTAAGCTGATAATTGTTAACAATTGACTCTTAAAAGGAAAAGGCCCTAATTTGTAGCATTTGTCAATTTCCATGGTGTAAATATTCCTACCATGGCTGATTTCAGGCTACCATCATAAAATTGCTGAACAATAAAAAACTGGGGAGAGATATATGCCCAGTTGATTCTCGTCAGCCTTTGTGAACAGACTCCAGTGTACCACTGGATGAAATATTAAAACCAGACATGTCAATCTTGTTTCTTTAATCATTCCTCATAAAATTCTATAAGTACTTTCTGAGTTATTACTTTTAAAATATGGATGTTACCCCCTACCCGCATCCTGTTACTGTCATATGGATATTATCCACTACCTACATCCTGCTATTCTATGCCAACCAAGAAATATACAGGATAGTTTAACATCCTTTCACATTTTGGAGGATACACATTATTTAATGTTTTATATTTTTCTCTATATGCACTCCACTTTTCACCATAGTTTTAGTTAATTTTGAAATTACTTAGTGTATTTTGAAATGTCCTATTATAAAATATGCTTTGCTTCCTTTCAAAGTGAAAACCTTCAGATGAAATGGGAAAACCTGTAAGTATTTCAGTGGCCTAAAATTGTCCTGCACTATACACAGTAATTTGAAATTTTTGTGGAACTTTTCCTTTTGTTATAGGTGCCTCTCTTTATAAGTAGTGAGGACTGTAAACTTCCAACGTAGAAATAATTTAAAATTATTGGAGTGCTTCAGATTTTTAGGAGACCTTCATTCTTTCAAATTGGAATTCCAATTTCTGAAGTGCTCCAGTAACTTTAAATTGCTAAATGCTGTAGACTCAAGATTCTGGTACAGAGCTCCTTACTCAAGTACTCATAAAGCAGTAAAAATCCTTGAACTAATTCTCAGAACACATGACCAGAGTATTGATGTCATTCTTTTTGAATCTGCTATGAAGAACAAACTTAAATGATGTATGTAAAGAATAAAAGTAGATCCATCCTTTAACCTTAAATTATAAATTACACCTTTAAATTTTAATTTCTGTAAGATATATAGGTTGTGATTAGACTTTCTGAAACACTACAGGCTTCAAAAGATAGGAACATAAATTAATTTCATAGGCATGAACAAACTTATTTTTATGGAAGAAAACACCCCAGTGTTATACTTTCTGTTTCATGGACATGGACAATGTAAATAAATTAGTGTGCCTTTAATCTTCCTTGTATTATAAGAATTATTATGGAAAATTAACTAATGCATTAGTTCTATTCCAGCTGAAATTTTAAAAGTTCACAAAAGCTCAACTTTTTTAAAGTGATAACTTTAGAACATGTTATGATATGTAAACAAATGAAAGAGTAAAACTTTTTTAATTTTCATAACTCAAATAACACTTAAGGCTGGTGACCATGACATTTTGTTTGTCTATGCAATAAAGAAATGAATACATCAATTTTATGGCACCCCCCATCTCCTCATAGCTCTAGCAAGTCATTACTGAAATCACTGACTCTTGATAGGCCCATTCTTTACAACAAACAAACAAACACAAGCCCTATCAGCTGGCTTCTAATGTCATTCCCATTATTTGGTACACATGTGCCATAGGAATCAGACAAATGGGTTAAGCAGTTTGCCTTTTCTCATACGACTCAAGAAAAAAAATGTAAGTGTAGTTTTTCTTCCTTCCAACACTAATAAAAATCAAACCACCACAATGGCTCCCAATAACAAATAAGAAACAAAAAATAACTTTAAAGAAAAAGACCTAGGCAGAACATATCGCTAATTGTACATGTACCTTAGTTGTACATGAACTTTTATAATTTTCTGTAACATAAAATTTATCATACTAAAACATGTATAAAATCCAAAAGCAGAATTATTTTTATTTTTACAGTTATAAACTAGCTTGGCATTATGCCCTACTAGAGAAATTTGACATTTTAAAGATATTTTATCTTATTTGCATTTTCAAAAGAGCAGTAGGCACATGGATCTGTGGGAAAAATAAAAGATACTTTCATATGAGCCCAAAAGAAAAACTCCTAAGTGAAGGGAAAATAAGGTAAATAAATAAATAAAATTATGGAAGTGCTTCAGGTTTTTAGGAGACCTTCATTCTTTCAAATTGGAATTCCAATTTCTGAAGTGCTCCAGTAACTTTAAATTGCTAATCCTGTAGACTCAAGATTCTGGTACAGAGCTCCTTACCCAAGTACTTATAAAGCACTTGTAAAGTATAAAGCACTTATAAAGTGTTCTGAAAAAAATATCCTTGGGGCAGGACAATATCCTTTATGGGGCAGATTTGCTGGTGGAAAATAATATGCCAGAAAACTTACTTGCCAATTACTTAAGCATTCATTTGTTAAATGTCTGATTTTGAAGATTTGAATCATTTTCTTTAAATGCAATAGAGTGAATGGATATTCTATGACAGTGATTGTTTTAAATTGAGCACAAGAGGCCATCCATGCATTAGACACACGTAGAATTAGACTTGTCAAAGAGTTCACCTCATTAATTCATTATATTTAATATTACATGAATTATTTTATAATTTCTAAACTAAGAGTAGCCTTCATATTGCTTCTCTACAAGAAAATATCTTACATTTGTAGGAACAAGGGAAATAAGTATTACTTCAGGTATTTTCAGTTTAATGAAAATTCAAAAACCTGTACTAGTACTGTTCATACATCCTGCTTCACCTAACTTTCATATTGAAAAAGATGCAAGTGACCTTGCTGAAACAGAGAAGAGTACAGCATAAAAACTCTTCTTGTAAATTTAGAAATTCTTCTTCGCTGATCTATTGATTAACAATTTTGGTCTTCACTTCTTTGGCCACGAGGCTGCCAAAAGTGTATAAACCCTCCCACATTTTCATGAAAGAAAAATGACTGTGTAACTGAAACACCAGATTAGACCAGAGCCACGAACATTTTTAGCACAGAACAGAACATGGCGTATTGGTACAAGTACAAGAGTACTCTTTCTTAGAATTTCTGCTTTCATTTTATCTACCACTGTTCACACTGTATGCCTTCTGAACAATGAAATGGAACTTTTTAAAGGAGTACATTCATTCTTATCATCTCTTTTATAAGGAATGTATATTGATCTTATTTCAGCAGACTCTATTTAGGTCTCGATTCATGTAATTGAAGGAAATAAAATATGTGTATGCACCTTATCTTTCAAAGGAAGGACATACTTATCATTGACTTTTAAGTTGCAAAGAATACATGATGACATCTGTATGTTCTGAGAAGTAATTAGCATATTGTGAATCCCAACGTTAAAGCTCAGCTTTATGCAAGAATCTGGCATCTAATGCATTTTGAATATATATTTCCAATTTAAAAATCTGTGTATTAAGTCTTTTTTTTTAGTAGCATATATAAGTCAAGATGTCCAAAAGGATCAAATTGATCAAACTGAGTAAAAGAAAGAAAATCAGAGCTTTAGATTTGAAAACACACAGGGCACACATGTGTGCATTTGTGGGAATAGTGCTGATAATCAATTAGCTTTGTTGGAGATTTGTTCTGACATGGAGAATTGAGTAAAAAGCCTGCTCAGAGGGATAAAAAAAACTGGGTATTCTCCTCTGGGCGTTCAAGTAACTCTTCAAATATGCCACCAAATGAAATAGCAAAAACACAATTGTCAATTGGCCTGCAACTCTTTCCTGAACAAATAAAACTTTGTATGTTATATTTGTCTTTGGCCACAGATAAATTAAAAAGTATGGTGCTTCTTATTTTAAGAGGAATCGATCTAAATTCATCGTCTTTGTATTTTTCACAGAAGCAACATTAGAAGGCAGCATTGACTTTCTTGCCACTTAGAAATATATAATTCTTGCAAAGATGGAACATATGCTTATTTCAGTAAAACCTCCCTTCCCCACCCAGCATCACTTATTCCCTACCAAGTGTAGAACAAGAATATAGGTACTACAGAAGCAGCAAATCTGTCTCCTGATTACTATATCCCTAACACCTAAAAAAAGAAAAAGAGAAAGAAGAAAATAAGAGAAACCTGGCACATAATAAAATCTCACTCACTATTTTTAATACAGGTTTGAATAAATGATTAAACAAAATAAACTAAAATCTCCAAGTTATTATATTAACTTTGAACCAAAAGCTGCTTCCTCAAAACTGCCTTTCAGATATATACCAGCACCAACCTGAATTTCAGTCTGTAAAAGTATATAAAACCAGAAGTCAGTGCTCAATGTGTGTCTGAATTTGTGTGTGTGTGTGTGTGTGTGTGTGTGTGTGTGTGTGTGTGCACGCGCGCGCGCGCGCGCGCATACTTTTTTTTTTAAACGCAGAAGTATTATTACCAAGTGCTTGGGCTACTAATCTGTATACTCATAGCAAGATTTCTTTTTTTTGACAAAGCATGCAGCTGAATTGATTCTTCAGTGTCTAGGTTCAGCTATTACACAACAATAATAAGAATGGTAAACATAACATTTAAAATGTGACTGTTTTCTTTCTGATTTCCCCTCATTATTTTTTCTGAAATTATAAGAAATTCAAAAACAATAGTCACTTCATTATATTATTTATATTATTTCATTTTTTTACACTATGTTATGTTTGTGTACATGGGAGTGAATGAAGGAGTAAGGCTATGAGAATGAAATTGTTTTTGCCTTTAAAAATATTTTTAACAAATTAACTTGAATAATAATTTTAACATTTTTAAAATAATTTATTTCCCTATAATATTAGATCTGAAGCCTTCAGGGTCAGAAATAATAAATTTGCCAGATATGAGGTTTAGTATGATAACAACTGCTATTGTTTGTATGAGACTTTCTGATGATGCACTAAAATTACAATAGAACATCTGTAGAATGATGGTATCTGGCATTACTACTAGACAGTAATCTGTATTAGATTAGGCCTCTGCTGAATGATGTTTTCATCTTCAAAGTGAAATTATATGACTTCTGTAATATTTAAATTCAGGCAGAAATGTACCATCAATAATGATTTCATGTAGCAGTATTCATATTGTGGCTTATCATCCCCTTTGAAGTTGTTACCCAGTGGGTTTTGTTCCTTGGAGTTTAGCCAATTTAAAAGCAGAATAGAAATCAGTTATTTCTGTTTCAACACAAAGCAGAGGATGTTTTCTAGGTAGATGTTCTGCATGTAGGGACTTTCAAGAACTCACCCAGCTATGAAACCTCCCCAGCTTTTGACAGAGCTGGCTGTTGAAAGGAGATGGGTGTGGAAAGGCACAGTGGATGTGAAAGGGAAAAGCAGCTAGAGATGCCAGAAGAGCCAGGGATTGGCTGCATACCAAGTTCTGCTCACCCAGATAGTTCTAAAATCAGCAAGGATGGAGAAGAACCTGGAGGCTATCAAGTCCCTTTAATTTGGGGTCATTCAGAAAATGAATTATTCTTGTCCAAGTGATGACTAAACAGTTGGTAAAATACTGATACTAGTTCTTTGTGGGAATAATGTTGAGATAAGATTTCTTTTGTAAAATGACATTTTTTCTTAAATTTTTATTCTCAGACAACCGTTAGGTGATTAACACTACCTTGTTTTAGATATGATTGGAGAATGGAATGAGGTCCAGATTCATAAAATTAATCATTTCAATAAAACTAAAAGGTTAATTTTTGTTTGTGTTTTGCTTTTACCCCAGTAGGAAAAGGACTATTCTCCATGAAATGCCTTTTTTTCTGGGAGTTATTATCCAAGACATTCTTACTATGTCTCCATCCTGGAGTCTCTTTTTTTTTTTTTTTTTTTTTTTTTTTGCGACGAGATGGAGTGTCACTCTTTGTTGCCCAGGCTGGGGTGCAATGGCACGATCTTGGCTCACTGCAACCTCTCTCTCCTGGGTTCAAGCAATTCTTCTGCCTGAGCCTCCCAACTAGCTGGGATTACAGATGCCTGCCCAGCTAATAACTGTATTTTTTAGTAGAGGCTGGGTTTTACCTTGTTTGTCATGAACTCCTGACCTCAGGTGATCCACCTGCCTCGGCCTCCCAAAGTGCTGAGATTACAGGTGTGAGCTACTGTGCCCGGCCCTGGAGTCTCTTTTTACTAGCTTTATGTTTCATGACTTTTTACAACAGATATATTTCTTTTGGTACCACTGCATGCTCAGAGCCTTCATATCAAAGATGAAAAACATGGAGCTCATTAAAAAATATCTATGTGTCTGGGCTTAATTTTTTTTTAATTCATTAAATTTTAACAGGCACATTTGTTTGGAATGTGCACTCTGGAGAAATCCTTTGTCCCTATATATCTTATTTTAATTGAATGTCTTCACATATATCTCTGGATGGCACACATACTGAAATTTAATTATAAATGCCTTTTTATATATATCTGAAGTAAAATAAAGTATCTTCAGTAAAATAAAATAAAAATAGTATCACAAATGCTCTTTGGTATTTTACAGTAAAAGATAGATTTTTAAACTTAATTAAAACAGGAAGTATTTCTATGTTCTTTCTCCACGCAGTCATTCTGTGAAATTATAACCACTGAATGTAATATCATTTCTTCTGGAACACTATGTGTACTTTTGAACACTTAGAAATGAAAAAAAAAAAAAAAAAAAAAAAAAAAAAAAAAACCCAAAAAACTGAAGTTCCACAATCTGGAGGTAACATATGAATGTCAGAAACTGTTAAATGAAGTTAGTTAATAGCAGCATATTTTCTCTGGTGGAGTCAAAATAGGAACTTGAATGTTCATCAGCATTTGTTCCAGTATTTCCAGGTCAATTCTATTGGGAACTATTCACCTAAGATCATTATCAGTTTAACTATATTTTGATGTTTGCATTTATACCAGCACTTTCAATGCTGAAAATTTCTACTTTTGTCCACATTGGTGCTGTTTCATAGTAAAGACTTTGAATCAGTGATGAAAGATTTCTGGATTTATTACTCACTTGGCATGAGAAGATGAGTAAACATTTTTATTGTTTGTTAAGAATGTTTTGGAATTATTAATGTGACTATGATTGGAGTCATACACATATTAACATTCACTTTTACTTCTGCAGAAACGAATTCTGTCTGGTAGAAATGCCATCTAGTTCAATATGATTCTCCTTAAGGAATCTCTCAGAATTATAAATAGGCACATCTGTTATAATGTAAGCCAATTTCTGCTAAAATGAGTCAGCAGTTGACCTTAGATTTGTCATCAATAAAATTCATCTCTTTGCTTTGTGAGGTACACAGACAATATTGAATTTTATTTACTAATATCATCTAACCTTGTTTAAGAATAGAAAGGTCCTTTGCAGAGTAATGTATACCATCATGCCCAGCATCACATTGTGGTTAATGATGGACGGCATATACAATGGTGGCCTCATAAGATTATAATAGATCTGAAAAATCTGAATCTCTTAGTTACAGTGTGGTCATTATGACATCCTAGTACAAGGCAGCATGTGTTTATGTGTATGCTTGTGGAAACAAACATACTGTGTTGCCTTTCACATAAAGTAGAGCACATACAATTATGTACAGTATATAATACTTTATAATGATAATAAATGCCTATGCTACTGGTTTATATATTTGCAGTACTATACTTTTTATCATTACTTTTTGTCATATCATCATCATCATTTAAAAAAGTATCATCATTAAGAATAATAATACTTTTTTATCATCATTATTTTTATCATTATTTATACTATATTGTCATTATTTTAGAGTGTACTCATACTTACTTAAAAAAAAAGTTAGCTATAAAGTAGCCTTGGGCAGGCACTTCAAGAGATACTCAGAAGAGGACATTATTATAGGAGATCCCAGCTGTAGGCACGTTACTGTCTTTAAAGACCTTCCAGTGAGATAAGCTGCAGAGGTGGAAGACAGTGGTATTGATGACCCCAACCCTGTTTGTGCTTTTAATCTTCATTTTTAACAAACAAACAAAAAAAAACTTTAAAAATAGAGAAAAGCTTATAGAATAAAAATATAAAGAAAGAAAATATTTCTGTGCAGCTATGTGTCTAAGTTATGCCTCAATATAGAGGAGTCAAAAAGTTTAAAAATATTGAAAAGTTTATAAAGTAAAAAAGTTGCAGTATAAACTAAGGTTAATTTATTATTGAATAAATAAAATTATTTTTTATAAATTTAGTGTAACCTAAATATACAGTGTTTATAACATCTACAGTAGTATATAATAGTGTTCTAGGCCTTCACATTCACTCACTACTTGCTGACTCACCCAGAAGAGCAACTTCCAGTCCTACAAGCTCCCTTCATGGTGACTGCTCAATATATATATATATATATAAAAGTATATATATATACTTTTATATATATATATATGTACTTTTATATATATATATATATAAAAGTATATATATATACTTTTAAAATCTTTTATACCATAGTTTTACTGTTTTATGTTTAGATATGCAAATACTTATAATTATGTTACAATTACCTGCATCATTCAATACAGTAACATGTTGCACAAGTCGGCAGCCTGAGGAATAAACTGTACCATATAGGTGTGTAGTAGGCTGTTTACTACCTAGGTTTGTGTTAGCACACTCTATGAGGTTTGTACTACAAAAATGCCTAATTATATAATTCTCAGAGTGTATCTTCGTCATTACATTAAGTGACACATGACTATATTTGGATGGTATTGTTGAGTTTACAAAATGTTTTCACATACTAAATCATATCTGATCTTCTCAAGTAATATTGCTTATTGGAGGTAAAATACCAGACTCCAAATATTGTGATTCTCATTTGAGATTACACATTTAGTTATAATAAATCTAAGACTAGAACTCATGGCTTTGTACTCCCAGTTCAATGCCTTTTTCCATAACAGCTTGCTCCTTCTACTTCTAATCAATATCAGCAACTTCAAATACAAATAATGTGAGCTTTTTTAAATACAAAAGGATTTATTTCTAGTTAAATGGTTTAAGGAGTTTTATCTTTTATTGAAAATCCATGAAAATAATGAAAATATAATTTTCATTAAGCATTAATATTAAGAAAATAAAATTCTAGTGAAGTCAAGAAGTGACTCATACTTTTATATGATTCATAGTAGTAATATTTATACCTATGGTTGCATAATAAATACGTCTTAACAAGCTATATGAAATAATTATTCTGTGCTTATTATAGAATATAAATCTAATGGAGAAAGCTTTGGGGATTACAAAGTTTAGAAAGAGAAATGCATTTGAAATATATTTTAATCCACTCAACAGATATTTGTTGAGTGCATACTATATGCCTGTCAGTTTTCTATGTGCTGAAAATATAGCTGTAAATAAGCAAGACACAGCCTTGACTGAGACAAAGAAATTTAGATTAAGTAGAGCGAGTTGGGAAGACCATGAAACAAGTAAAAACTATTCACAATACATCAAGATGATTAGATAGTAAAAGACTTGAAGGTTGCAAAGCAGGATGCAAACACTTCTGAGACAACCATAAGTGACTATTTATCTAATTCTAGAGTATGGAATTAAAAAGCTAGATTGAGGGGAGTGAAGAAGGGACAACTTGGAACCAAGGTCCTGGTGATCATAATAATCCTTAGCCTTAATCTTTTCCTGTGTGAATTTCTGTATAATAGTCAGTTTTCTTTAGAAAGAGAGAGCTAATAGTATGGATGTATATATAAAGGGGAGTTTATTAAGGAATATTGACGCATATGATCACAAGGTGAGGTCCTACAATAGGCTGTCTGCAAGCTGAGGAGCAAGGAAGCCAGTAAAAGTCCTGAAACCTCAAAAGTAGGGAGGCCAAAAGTGCAGCCTTCAGTCTGTGGTCGAAGGCCCAAGGGTCTGAAAGCTGAAGAACTTGGAGTCCAATGTTAGAGGGCAGTAAACATCCCGCATGGGAGAAAGATGTAGGCTGGGAGACTAAACCAGTCTAGTCTTTCCACATTCTTCTGACTGCTATTATTGTAGCCATGCTGGCATCTGATTAGATAATGCCACCCAAATTAAGGGTGGGTCTGCTTCTCCCAGTCGACTGGCTCAAACGTTAATCTCCTTTGGCAACACCATCACAAATACACCCAAGAACAATATTTTGCATCCTTCAGTCCAATCAAGTTGACACTCAATATTAATTATCACATTTTGTATATGAGCTTTTTTCTTATCTATAATAGTATAAAATTGTTCTCAACTCTGAATCTTGTAATAGTTTTAATTCTTATTTCAAAGCAGACAAACTGGTTTATCAGATTTTGTGTGATAGCATTGATTTCTTCTTGTGAGATCTTGCTTACATGTTAAGCATTATAAAACTCATCTGTGTTTTTATTCATTTAATATACATTTTGAGAGTATGTCATATTCTGCATTAAAGTAAGTGGAAGGAATATAACAGTGAACAAGGCAAACATATTTCCAGCCTACTTAGAGCTTTTATCTACTTATATTTATCACTATTTTTTACTGCTGACTATAGCATTTTGCTACAAATTCAGTTCATGTTGAGGGGAAGCATAAACTTGGTCAAGTTATTATTTTCCTAGGACTTTTATATATAGGGGAAATCAAATTGATGGTCGTTCATTTTCTTACTTTTCAGTATCATGAGTCCTAAACTGTTAAGGTAAGTTACCTTTATCTATATTCCTCTTTGCTTTTAGATCAAGGCTTGAGATACTTGAATAGAGGATCCTCTGCCAAGTTTTCGTCAGGACTGCCTGTACTTACCTTATTCATCCTTTCCCCCCTCACAATCTCCCTCTCCAGGTATAGTCCTGTCTTCCTCTGATACAACTTTCCATCTTCTGCTAGCTCTCGCCCACTTCTTAGAGAGTAGACAGGTGTGATATGAAGCAATTTGATGGCTAGATTGCAGGTACTTGTGAGCAAGAAAATAATAACCAAAACAAAAACTGTTCTGTGATTTTTTTTTTAGCCTGTTCCCATTTGTTGTCTTGTTGACAAAGAGTTTTATGCAGGGAAATAATGTTAGTGGGTGAGGATGTGCTTCAGTATCTGTACTTTTTTTCAGGCCTTTCTTCTCATCTCAATCTCGTAGAAAATCAGGAAGGCAGTGGCACAAGCTAAAGACATCAAGATCCTGAGAACTAAGAGAAGTACACAATTTCACCTGTCCTGACACTATAACACCATATTAAAGATCATATTGAAGAGGCAGCATCATGCAGTAAAAAGAACATTGAGTTAGTAATTGGAACACCTGGGTACTATCACTAGCTGTATGACCTTTGGAAAACAACTTAACCCTTTGAATCTCAATGTTTTCATCTAGAACATAAAGTAATAACCTGCTTTAAGTATACTATAGGAATATTCTGTGAAATAAGGACAAGAAGTGTTATGTGAACTATAAGGCATAGCACAAATTAAGATGATATTATTTTAGGACCCGAACTATGAAAAACCCAAGTCAAATCTGGTAGAAAAACAAAATAAAGACAGGGTTAAAAAAAAAAATGAAGCTCTAGTGTATTCTGCTCTTTGACTTTAATGTCTATTTTTCTTTATCCAGCTACCATTTTATCCATCATTTATTTTCTTCATCTACTATATTCATTTTCATTTTCATAAAATATTCCTCTCCCTGTCTTTTTCATCCTTCTCTTCTTTCTCTGTAAATCTTTAAACTAGTGAGTTCTGTCTCAGATTCTTCCTCTCTTATTTCTATTTACCTCAGGAGTTGCCGTAAATTTCTAAAACAAAATAAATTTTAATTTTAATTTTTAAATATATGTCATATGATAGATGGTGAAGGAAATGGGAAGAAATCTTACACAAAACAAAAAAGCAGTAGAATATAGCATCTCAGATAGACTGGAACAGCGAGTGTGTGGGGTTTCACTTAATTGTGCCTTGTATAACAGGTAGTACAGTGTTCCTTTCCCCTCAGGGGACTTGTACATATTGGGTAATAGTGATACTGGCTAGGTTTGTACAATTGCTGAGAAAGTCTTCATGTTTGGAGCTGCATACTCTGACTAGATGCTCTTCAGATTTTCCAGAAAATCAGCAGAATTCCTTAATACCTCTCTGGTTCCTTCTTGATATGAATACAGTTTGGCATCTTAAGATAAAAAGATAAATTTATCTTATTGAGTTCTAATTTTCTGTTTGCAAAATCAGTTTTAATTGTGTAAGAATGGATTTGGAAGTGAGATGTGTTGGCTTTTAGACCTGGTTTCACTGCTTATATTATGAGTCATGCGATGGTGATCAAATCACTTTAACCTCTAGTTAGGTTAACCTGTTAATCTTACTAAATGAGAAATTTTGATGCTCAAAAAATATATAAACAAATGTCTTATTATTAGAGCTTAATGTTTCAGAGTGGATCCTCTATGGCTACTGTCTGGGTTTGAGACCAACTATAAACTTATGGGCTATGTGACCTTAGGTACTTAGCATCTCTTGCCACAGTACAACTAAATGTAATAGGAGTCCAGGATTATGAGGCTTTCATGTGCTATTTCACGTAAAGTGCTGAGAACAGTACCTGATATATAGCATGCACTGAATAAATGTTAGCTGCTAATATTTTTTATTTATCATATGGACATATGGCTAGAGATAGGTGTGTGTTTGTGAAGAAGCTGGAGTCAGCAGATACTTTGGTCTTACTATTTGTGTGCAGTGGCAGAAGTGGAGAGAAAGACACCCAAGTATCCTAAGAATTCAAGGACAAACCACTCCACTATGTCCACTGTAAATGAATCCATGTTGGAAATATCAGACTTGAACTCTTTCAATATTCAGAGTTTCATTAATGGAAATATTTCAAACTTGTACAAATTTCAGATAATACTCTTTGAAGTTTAAGACACTGCATGTTCTGGGCTCAGGGGCTCATGCCTGTAATATCAGCACTTTGAGAGGCCAAGGTGGGAGGATCACTTGAGCCCAGGAGTTTGAGACCAGGACCAGCAACATAGTGGACCCCATTTCCACAAAAAATAAAAATAAAAAATCAATTTCTTGTAGTCCCAGCTACTTGGGGGGCTGAGGTGGGAGGATCACTTGAGCCCAGGAGTTGGAGGCTTCAGTAAACATGATTGCACACTGCACTCGAGCCTCAATGACAGAGTGAGATCCTGTCTCAAAAAACGACACTGGAATAATCTTCATAGAGAATTGAAGCAATTGAAATCCCTGATTTTTACCATTATTCTCTGGCTTTTCTGCCCACAATTTCTCTTGTATCCTGTGAGCAAGGACAGGTTTTCAATTATTGGTTTTATATTTGGAGAAACCTTTTTCTTTTTTTTAATACAGAAGGCCAGACTGAACAAAGTTCTAGTGATATCATAGTCTCTACCTCCCTGTCTCTCTTGCCTGTACCACATTTCTCAGTAACAGTTTAAATCAATTCCTTTTCTTATAGTACACAAAAGCATAAATATGCCATAGCAAGGCCTTATTTATCTTCTCAGAGTTTGGAGTTTAGGAAACAACTATTGATTTCAAGGAAAAAATGAATAGTCTACTGATAAAAGTCATATACTGCCCATATAATCTCAAATTACTTCTGAAAATAAGTTTGCATTCATCTTATGATGTTTATAATATAGTCCTCAGGTGCGTAAACTCATATTTTTACATAACAACAATTTCCTTGGTTGCCAATTTCATGTGAATTAGTGTCCTAATGAGGTCCATGTAATAATAGATCCATCATGTTGGTCTTCATACAATGTTAAAGAGGCTGGCCTTTCTGTATTAGCTGGCTTGGACTGCCTTAACAAACTACCATGGTTTGGATGGCTTAAACAACAGAAATTTATTTTTTCACACTTCTGCAGACTATGAGTTCAACATCCAGGTGTCAGCAGGTTTTGTCTATCTTCACATAGTCTTTTCTCTACAAATGCATCCCAAATGTCTATCCTTTTTTCTGTAAGGACACCAGCCTATATTGGATTAGGGCCCCACACAAATTGTTAACTTTTAAATCTAACTGGCTCATTTTAACTTAATCACCACTATTAAAACCTTATCTCCAAAATACAGCTACATTTTAAGGTACTAGAGGTTGGGACTTCAATATGTGAATTTTAGGGAAACACGACTCAGTCCATAACATGTATATAATGAGAGAGAAGAGAAAGTAAGGCCTCTATTGTTCATTTGTTTTGCTTTTATTTAAAGAGGTCATTCCTTGATTTATCCCAAAGGGTGATTTGTCATCTAATGAAGACAGAATGATGTAGTAGAAGGAGCACAGGCATTAGGATCAGACAGATCTGATTTTGAGTGCATTATTGAAGGCAAGTTATTTTACCTCTCAGTGCCCTAATGTTTCATCTTCAAAATGGAGATAATACCATCCTGCTCATTTGCTCTGAGAATTAGAAGTAATTGCACTTAGCACTTTGCCAACTCTATCTATATGTATATGTGTGGTGTCTATGTCTCTTACTATTATATTATATTAATATCACAGTTGGTTTCCCTTGAGTGTAAGACAAAAGGTTTTTTAAAAAAAAAATCTGCTAGTATATTTTAGTCTAAATTGAACTTTTACTGGTTAATTTACTAGTCTCTGTTTTTATACTTAACGGTGTTTTTATTCAGCTAGTTTATTTACCATTTTCTCAAAAATAAAAATGTTTTCACATTTTAACTTTTACAAATGTATGTATTTTTATATGGTAAGTGTTTGTAATGTTGCAGGTACATGTGTATTATAGTAACGGGATTTATGTTGAGGCCTAAATATTTAAAGCAAAGTGTGCTTGCATGATTACCATTCTGAAAACTATTTTTTTTTACATTGTTGAATTTTTTAATTACCTACTTAATTGAAAAACTCAGATAAAATATTCAATCATTTTTGGACCTCAAAATAAGAAAATGTATACAAGCACATATATTCATGTGCATAATAATTCATGGAAAGGAGATAAATATAGTATATTAGATGTTTACAATTTACATTGTCACTGATTTCCACTCACCTGTTTTAAATGTGGGACTCCTGGATCCTTTCTGTCATCTAATTCTTGTTCCACAACTGAGGCTTAAAGTTTGGAGTTAGGTGTAAATTAAACCTTCATATTATAAATATTATCAAGTGTAGGTATTTTACTGAGGTGGGTATAACCTCAATCAAAGGTAGAAGTTAAGCAGTGTACAGGCTGAAAGAAAATAAGACAAAGAAGTATTCATGAAGCAGTTTGCAAAATAATTAATTTTATGTGGATGAAGCTTTTCCTCCCTTTGTGCCTATCCACTTAATTCCATTTCTTAATTCCCTCCTCTTTCTTAATTCAAAACTTACCTCCTTTGATCTCCTAATATCCTTATTCCTCTCTGATCATTCTTTTATCTTTTCATACTATTTGATTGCTTTGTATTTATATGACTAATTTCGAGTTAATCAGGGTGACAATAATATTTTCTACTTACTGTGTTTCTGAACCTCTTAATAGCGATATGCACTGTAAGTATTTGGCTGATTCATTCATTACCATCTGATATGATAAAATTATTTATTTATTTTTGTCAGTCTTCTATACTAAAATATAAGTTCTGTAAGAGCAGGACTTTGTTGGTCTTATTCATAATTGTATCACATAATCTCAAGTAGTGCCTAAGAAATAACTAGGCACTCAAGACAAACACCTGAAATGAACCAAGCACTGTGCAGGATGCTGGTAATAAAGAGATGAATGAGACTGATAATGCCCCTACTCTCATGATTTTATATTCTGGTGTAGAAAAATAGGAATATACACACTATGCTGTTAGTTAGATTAACTGGATGAAGAAAAAGCAGGGTGAAAAGATCATGAGGTGATGTTTTGGATAAGGTGATGGGAAAGGCCTCTGAGAAGTGATTTTGAGCAGATACCTGAATAAAGGGAGTATCTGAGGATTGGAGAGGTCAAGTCATTATGATAAAGGAACTGCAAAGGCTATGAGACAGGAATAAATTCAGCATGTTTAACAGAAAGAAAGCAAATAAGGGAACACAAGAAAATAGCTGTGAGAGATGAGTCTGGAGTGATTAACAGGGGCTTAGTCATGTGGGGCCATATAGTCATCTGGAGAGATTAGATTTTATTTTGACTATACTAGGAATCCACTGAATTAATTAATAAATGAATAAGTGAGTCAATGATGTCTAAATATGGTGTGATTCCAGTACATCTACTTAGGAGAAATTAATTGATTAATTACAACAATATCATTTTCTACATCCTAATTACACCATCTATCAAAATCCAAAGGAAATCTGACCATTTAATATGAATCAAGCTAAAGGGCCGGGCTCATTGGAGCAAATAATGAGAAGTGCAGAGCAACTGAGCATGTGACTTAATGCAGGTCCATTACCTGGTCCTGTCAAAGCAGGCAAGGACACTAGTGGAGATGAAGCAGAAATACACCAACTGATGATGGGCTTCAGAACATCATCAGTCGGTATGGCAGTAAATATCTCTAGAGTGGATAGACTTACTCTGAAAACTTTATTTCCCTCACTTTTCTTTGTCATTGCTCAGCGTATCTCTAACACTTCCCTGGGGGCTACATTACTACTCTGGAGGAAAAGCTTTTCAATAGGCCAACTGCATTCCAAGTATTTTAGCTTAGAAGGAGTACTTACTGAGGTTAACCATGTGGGCTCTAGAAGCAGGCTGTTTATGAAGTCAGCTGGGTGACCCTGGTCAAGTTAAATTATCATTGCCAGTTTCCACATTGATAGACAGGGATAATAATAATACTATTGTTAAAATTCATTTGAAGCACTTACTAGAGCTCCTGGTATATGATCATTGTTCAAGAAACATAAATCTTTCTTATTATAACTAAGAAAAGGTATAATTTTCCTGGCATTCAGCTTTATTATGATTACTTCTACAAGTTTCTAAAAGTTAAGTTTGGATTAGCCACTTTCTGAGAAAGGAAAGTGTCATTCTATTCGCACTTTAGTGGTTCAGAACCAAGTTTTATTGCAATAGAAGCCATTAATGTATCCAGAAACAGTAACACATAGCTTGGAGATAATGTGGAATTACAGAAAGATCTTGAGGTTTGAATCCAGAAGCTCAGCTACCTGCTTTATGGATGACCTTTTGGAGATTATTTGAGCTCTCTGTTCTTCATGACCTTGAATTCAAAATGAGAGTAAGAATAGTGACTCTTTTGTAAGGTTTTTCTTTGAATTAAAAGTGATTATGTATATAAACATCCCTTGAAACATTTATAGCCCTATTCAAATGTTGGTTATTGTTATTAAAGTTTTTGAGGCATTTGGTGTTGATCAAAAAAGGTTTAAGATGAAAAGGCACATCGTTCTGGCATTTGCTTTCTGAAGTAGAAGTAAAGTATTGTTTCTCCACTAAGATTGCTAGAGCTTGATGTCATTGATTTCCTGGTTTATATATGCTGTTGTTTTACCGGAAATAAATTTTAATTTAAAAAAAAACAGGGAAAACTATTGGGTCTGATATTCTCACCTTCAAGATGTTGGTTCCTAATATGAAGTTTCAAGAAAATGAGAGACAAAGCTGAAGGGTTACAGAGCTACCTGCATTTCATAAAAGCAACCAGTTTGGTAGGGATAACTTGAAAGAAAATATTCTAGATACCATATCCTTGACATTAGTTTGGCAAGCATAGAGCACAGACGTGGCAGAGAGAACATTAAGGCTAATTTTATAACATTAATCTGTTGTCATCAGTATGCAAATAAAATTAAACCCACATTGACAGATAAAATTACTAAAGGGAGATGTTTGTCTTAGAAAGAAACAAAGGCCTTAGAACATAAACTCCCATGACACCTGAGACAAAATGGTGAGTGTCAAAGTCTGGGGCACCAACTGGGCATTCTCTACATCGCATTTTTTATTTGACTGAAGTTTCTGACTGAAGATACAATGTTTCTGTTGAAACGGAGAAACTAAGCATCTGTAGAAAAGCAAGTAGCCATTATACCCTGATGGAAGCAGCTGTGAGATCTATGAAAGCCTCTGCGAGCCTTCTCAGCCCAATCTCCTTAGAGTCTCACATGGCCTTCTCAGCCCAGTCTCCTTGGAGTCTCACATGGCTTTAACAAGTGACACTCTATGACTGTGCCACAGACCGAAACAGACCAGAAATCTACAAGCAAGGAGCTTTTGGAAAACTAGAGGATGCCAACTCCTACATCTCCAAGGTGGAATTTTTAAAAGCAGGAAGAAATAAAAGAGATGGCAAAGAAGTTTTTTTTAAGCTGACACTGCTAGAATCATTATCTATGCCATGTCAGAAGAAGCATTTAGAGTTCATCTTTCTATCATCACTAATGTGTTAAATGAGTGCAAAAAATAAATGTATTTAATAAGCGACATAAGATGACAAAAATACTTCACAGAGCATATGACTTCATAGCTTTAACATAGAAATCACATTCTCATTTTATCTTTCTTCCTGTAAACTTGCCCCATAAGTCACCCATTACTTTCTCTAGTTCTTTAGATGCTTCTATTTAGATTTTTCTCCCTCTGAAGAAATGAATAACAAAACACCATAATTACTTCTCTTTAATCTTAAAATACTTTCCTTGTTGCTCTTGAACTAACATCTCATTTTTTTTGAAACACTTCATTGAAAAGTCTTTTCCACAGGATAGTGTACATTTGCTACCTCCTTTGTCTTCCCACCTTGCCTGAATGTGACTTCCTCCTCTGGCTCCTTACAGTTTCCAGTTCCCAGGACCTTGTCTTGGCTGTTTCTTCCTGAACTTCTTTCTGTTGGTTACTTCCAACTCCTTTTTTTGTATCTCTCCTCATTCTTATTTTCTCTCTGATCCCTCTATCCTTATAATTTTCTCTGCCTTCTTCAACTGTTTTTGTTTCCTAACTCCTAAAAGTGCACATGTGCTGGAGTTCTGCGTTTCGCTTCATTCTCTTCTATATATTTATGTTATATTGATTCAAAATATCAAAAGTATATACTTTTATCTTCCTTATATGCCTATGCTCTTAACTTCAGCACTGTCAGCATTACCACTCTCTTGTCCATTCCAGAATTATAACTGCATGGGTCTCAATGACATTAGGTATATCCTAAATTTTGTCTCTCCTTTCATGAGATTTCTTTTATAAAAGAATTTTCATTTGGACCCTACTTCTTCCCTGAATGGACTATTTCAACTACCTCCAGGATATATCTACCCCTCTCCAATCCAACCTGTCATTTCATCAAACTTAACACATCTTCTGTTGTCTGTCCTCACAATTTAAAATGATACCTATGTTGTCCAGAAATATGGCATCACCATCACTACTCAGACCTCTTATCCTAGAAAAACTGAGCTCTTTTCTATAGCTCTTTGTATTGTAAACCATGTTCAAACTGTGTCATAGGACACCATTTCTACATGCCAAATTGTCTGCCATGTGATTTGCAGTTCTTCCCGAATGTTCTACAGAACCAGAAGTAGCGTCAGGCTTATCTCAAAGATACGTTTTTGCTCATTCAAAAATGTTTAATCTAGTGAGCCTATGTTTTGGTCACAAATATTCTAATGTTGATAGGCAAATTATCTCATAAAAATGATGTTTTAGGTTTCCATTTGGTTTTTCAATATTAAGGACAATTATGAGATTGAACTATTTAATTGAAAAGTTATCTATGGTATCTTGGAAAGATTACTAAAACCTCTATATTTTTCCGTATGCTGAAGTGGATCCTGACTGTCTTTTCTCTTGCATTTAGGGCATTAGCACTTAACCAGTTGCATTATTCCATTTATTATAAATTCTACATTCCAATCTGTATTACCCACTCCACTTGAAAGAGAGTCTTGCTCTGCTTGTCTCAAAATTGTCCTATAAGCCACAACTTGCACCTGCAATATTAATAGACTTTTCACAGGTAGACTTGAACATATTCTTCTATACACCTGAATAACACAGTGAAAGTGTCCTAGTTGAGATTTCAAGTAATATTCAGAACTAAGTTAGTCTCCAACAGATATTTGAAGGTTGTTTATGTAGGTAGCTGAATTTTTATGAACATCATTTCTTATAACTACTGAATAAAGAAAAGCTGGGTATAAGAACAGAGGGCATTTGAGAAACCAGATACTTTATTGGCAGCTACCAGAAATAAGTACCTACTGGCTTCAACTTCACTGGTTGAAAAAGTGATAAATTCCATAGAAGCCTGAGGAGTTGTCAGAAGAAAGGCATTCTGGCAGAGCATGTGGGATGTGATCAAATGCTTTAGCAGAACATTGGAGTTACATGACCTTCAACAGTAATAGCCAAGTAATAAATTAGTCTTCCCAGCTGCTAGTTCATAATCATAACAGCAAATATTACGTGAAAATTAACACTATGGCAGATAGTAATCATAGTAACATAACATTGTGATCACAGCCACTAAAGGATAGAGTACCAAGGTCTGAGAGAAGCTCAGTTAAGAATACAGATATTTGATTAAAAAAAAATAAAAAATAAAAAAAGCTACTTTTGAAATTAGCACAGCACAAAGCATAGATGTTGTGAAAACAGTTTTAAATCACACCTTAATCCTGGAAAGTACAAGGGCATTGCCTGTTACATTGGATCATTATCATTGTCACTGAGTAGGCTTTTAGCAACTACACCTTGTTTTAACCCATTCATCAGCAAAACAGGCATTGCCAGGATTGAGTGGAGACCTTGGTTTTAGGGGCAAATAAAAACAGAGCCTTTTCTCTTTTTCTTCCTTCCTTTATTCCTTCCTTTTATTACTCTCTCTATTCTTTTTTTTCCTCTTACCTGTATTTAATTATATTTAAGGCTGCAGACATGCTCTGAATTATTGGAGTTGGTAAGAAATCATATCATTGTTTCTTAAAAGCTCTCAATATTGCATTATCATCCACAAAACAAAGGCCAGTCTTGAAAATGTGACCCTCAAGATTCTTTAATAATTGGTCCCTGCCCATTTCTCCAGCCACAGTGATTTCTGCTTCCTGCCTCACACACTATTCTCTGGGGCATCTGCTTACTTTCATGTATCATACATCTTTCTTCTAAACTAACAAATATATTGATATGGTAATGCATAACCCACACAAACTGAGCCTCATTTGCCAAACATCAGGAAATTTTTTTGATCTCATGGTTTAATTTATTTCATCTGGCCACTAAAATTTCATCTATGAGTAAGTCCAGTGATCCTTCTCTTCCTATATCCAGAAGCCAAGAGGTCTACCACTAAATTTGTATAAACTTGTGTCTTATTTCACCTTAAAATTTTCATTTGACAGTGTTCTCAGTCACCTGCTATCTCAGATATCAGCTCTGATAAGAGAAACAAAGCTAGCATTTTTTTTAAACAGTCCCAAAACTGTGCCCTGAACACATTTAGTTTTTAATAACTGATATTTACCAACTGACTGGCTGACCAGTGATTCACTAAGAATAGGCACTAACCTTTCTTCTGGATACATTAACTTAAAGTTTCAAAGCCTCTTGAGACTTGGTGTGGCTTTCAAGCCTAAATATTTTGTGTAAAATATAAAAAGCCTAAAGCCCTCAAAATGTTTTTCTCTTTCCATGAAGTAAAGTGTTTCCTTTGGACATTGTATTTTTTAGTGATACTTAAATCATATTTGTTTCCTGTGACACTAATGAAAAATATTATGTTCACAAATATTAAAAAGCCCAAAGTATTTAAAGACCTGAATAACCATACAATATCGAACAATATCTGTACCAATATGATAACTGAATGTCCTGAGTTTTTGTTTTTGGGGTTTTTTTTTTTTTTTTTTTTTTTTTTTGCTTTTGAGTTTCGTATTCTAAGCATAGTCATTAACAGCCAGGCACATAAATCACTGGTTTGGCTGAGTAGTTAAGGCATTCAACTTAAGATCCAATGGGGTAGTGCCTGTGTGGGTTTAAACCCCACTGTTGATACGTTTAGTCTTCGTCCACAGACTCCTTCCAATACCATCATATGAAAAATATGTGAAGAGCTGGGTTCATAAAATTAATTTTTCCTGCTTATTGGCTTTGTTTTGTTTTGTGTGTGTGTGTTTTTGTTGTTGTTATTCATATTATTATTACTTTTTACAAAGCAATTTATTTAGAAATTAGAAGACTCATCTCCTATTGTCACCATTAATTGTTGGGTTTTTTTGTGGTTTTTTTTTTTGAGCAAGTCTTTTAATTTCTCTGACCTCTAGTTTCCAAGACTGTAAAATTATGCAACTGTTGTAAATTGCTGCCAATTTATTTTTCAGCCTCAGTATGAATAGACAAAGTTAAGTGGCACTTAAAAGTAGATGGTAGGTTGTATGTACGTTATTGGATTTTCAATTTCTGGAAATCATACTGTGCCTGTTAACACATTCCTAATGTAACATTCAGCAAAATGTAGTATAATAAAGCTAGATTCATTTTATATTAAGTTAAATATTTTTCTGTAGTATGCTCATCACTTTTTCTGTTAAAAGTAAATGCTAAATAATTTGTAAAATGTTTAGCATATTGCAAACCCAGCCAGGAATAAGCTTCATTAAAACAGAGTTGTGTAGCTGAAACTGAATACTGCTTAACAGTCCTACTATCAAAATATTGACTTAAAAAGCTAATGTCCATTCGATACAAAGAAATTTTACTTAACTCAGGTCACCTGGGGTCCTCATTGCTGCAGCATTTTTCTACCATCTAAGATGTCGGGAGAGTTTCAAAGCTAAAGAAAGAGAATCATTATGCTCAATGATACTGGCCCCATTAATTCAAGGCTGAGACTGCCACCAATATTCTCTTATTTCTGCATTTTAAAAAAGACCTTTTTTTTTTTTTTTTTTTTTTACTGAAAAGATAGTCTCATGGTTAAAACAAACAAAAACAAAAAAATTACATTATCCAGTTTCTTAGTCCTTTTTCTGTAACAGAATATCACAGAATGGGTAATCTATAATCAAAAGATGTTTATTTGCCTCATGTTTCTGGAGGCTGGAAAATTCAAGAAAATGGCACTGGCCTCTGGTGTGGGTCATCCCATGGTGAAATGTGGGAGGCAGAAGCTATTGTGTAAGACAGAGAGGGCAAAATCTTGGGCCAAACATGCCCTTTAATCAGGATATGTTTTACTCCCATGATAAGTAACTCACTTCCACAATAATAGCATTCATCTCTTCATGAGAGCAGAACCCTCATGACCTAATCATGTCATTTTGTACAATACTTTGAAGAAATGGGATCTCATCTTGTCACCAAGGCTGGGGTGCAGTGGTGCCATCATAGCTCATTGCTGCCTCAAATTTCTGGACTCAAAGGATTATCCTGCCTCAGCTTTTCAAGAAGCTGGGACTACAAGCATGAATGGCCTCACTCAGCTAAACTTTGTTTTTTTTACATTGTATTAGTCAGAGTTCTCTAGAGGGACAGAAATAATTGAAAAAAAAATATGTGTACATATATACACACACACACACACACACACACACACACACACATATATATATATATATATGTTTATTAAGTATTAACTCACACTATCACAAGGTCCCACAACAGACTTGAAGGCATGTCTTCAATTTATTTGCATAAGTACCTAGGATCATGATTGCTGGATTGTATGGTAAACCTGTGTTTAGCTTTGTAACAAAATGTCAAGCTGCCTTTCAAAGTAGCTGTACCATTTTACATTCCTACCAGCAAGAATTTCTTGTCGCTCCATGTTCTTGCCAGCATTTGGCAATACACATTTTTTTTTATTATTATACTCTAAGTTCTGGAATACTTAAAGTATAATAATAATAAAATATTATGTGCATTATGTGCAGAACGTGCAAGTTTGTTACATAGGTATACATGTGCCATGGTGGTTTGCTACATCCAT